>NC_050068.2:95942497-96283925 GCF_009764565.3 Dermochelys coriacea | reverse complement strand
AGGGGAGATGTAATCATCTTGTAGTAAGATCAATGAACATAATTTATTATAACAATCTCTAGGTCATATCTATGGGATAGAATTAAATAGCTGCATTCAGTCTGCATTACTTACCAGTCTGCTTTGTAATGTACTTTGAAACCTATAGATAAAAAGTGTGATGTAAAATATCATTATTTGTTTTTTTTAACAACAGCTATGCACAGAACAAATACACCAGTATTACCCAGATCTCTCTATGGCTTTTATATGGATGTTTCCATTATTAATAGTTCTATGATTTAGGAATAATTTCTGTGTACACATGTTTCTTCTCCTACATCATTTGCTAAGAGTAGCATATAAAGATATTCTTGTATAGGTATTTTTGTACATCATCTTTCTCTCATAAAGAAGGCATATGAAATTCTGGTTGTTCTTATTCAAAGTTGCAGAAGTCAGCAGTTCTGCAATTTAGTGCTGAGCACCATATGTGCACCATCGTTCAGTCATCTGGAAAATCGTATACTGTGTATGCATCTTATTTAGATCTTCAACTAGGGATTCCATTTTGCTATCAATTCCTATGTAGGTAGCTTTTGAATTGGAGCAAGGTTTGCCTGGGCTAAAGATGTCTCCATTTATTAAAAGAAGTGCCTTATTATTTTATTTTATTTATTTATTAAATAAAAGAACTACAACTTTATTTTGAAAGTATTGTGTTGCTCTTGTAATATTATATGTACACTGTTATATGCACCAGTAAGGATGAGATTGTAGTAACACAGAAGTTAAGGAATTCATTGTTAACATCCCCACAGCAATCTTAGCAATCTCTTTACTTCTCTGTAGTACAGGAGGATCATTCTTTATAAGCAGCAGTACTAAATACAAGAGCCAAGATTTTAAAAATGGTGAACTAAATTAGGCTACTAAATCCAATTAGGCAACTAATAAATGGTTTGATTTTGCAAAAGTGTTGAGCACCTAATAGTTCCTGTTGGGGAAAGAGGCTAGTAAGTAGGGCTAGGGAAGTGACATTGAAAAAGGGAAATAGGTGATGAATCATGACATGTTCATCAGCTCCCAGTGGCGTATCTCAAATCAGTTAAGATGATTAATGGGAATAACTTTTTAAAAATAATATGTTACTGATTAACTTATGACTCAGATATGGGGCCTGATTCATTACATGATTACATGCAAAGCCCTTTATGCTGTTCTGACAGTTCTAGAAGTGTGTAAAGGTGTGTTGGTGTAAATGAGAATTAGGAATGATTGAGGTAATCTGGAATAATTTTGGAAATCTAGATGTCATGATGTTTTAGGAAATAAAAGAATAGAAAAACGTGTTAAGTATTTTAAAAAATATTATATTTAATAATGAAAATAAAGGTTTTTAAGTAGGCAGATTCTACCATTATGTAATATGACACACATGTAAAAATGCAAATTAGTATTGATTGTTTAAGTGTGTTACTGGTAACACTATTTGGTAACATTATTAGAAAGCACCTATATCCTATATTCAGAAGTGACTTACGGTCTATCTACACTACAAATAGACATCCGCAGCTGGCCCATGCCAGCTGACTCATGTTCATGGGGTGTGGTTCTAAGGGGATGTTTAATTGTGGTGTAGATGTTTGGGCTCAGGCTGGAGCCTGGAGTGTCCCAGCATCCAGGCTGGTTTTTAACTGCAGTGTAGACATATCTTTAGGAGCCTAAGTCTCATTGCAAATGGGACTGAAGTGCCTAAATGACTTAAACATTTTTGAAAATTTTACTCTACGTGCAGAAGTGGTGATTGGAAATTAGGGCACTGAAATTCAGTTTTAGCTGTGGATCTCGACAGACCCCTAATTATGGAGTCATAATAATGTTTGATTTATATGTGATATCACATTGTTGGGTTTCAGACTTTATTATTTATTGCTTGTCTATATTGGTTAATAAAACTTACTTGCATTCTCTTAAAGGAATATACAAATTATCCTTTGCTCTTCAAACTTTCCTCTGCTCCTCCATCCTGATACCAGTATGGGAGTCTGAACATGCATTCCAAGTTAGCTGTTAGGAGGAAACTGTGAACATTTTCCACTTCATAATGAATGCTTCATATGTTCCACTTCATCGGTTCTCCAGCATGAATAAAGGCTTGCTCTCTTTTACAAGTCTAGCACAAGAGGGCAGCATGATCTATTTTATCCTGCTCTAGTATTGCAACAGTTTATTAGAAGAATAACAAAGATTCATCTGGTCTATTTTTAGAACAATCTTTCAGCATTGGACTTTCAATTTTTCAATCTATACATTGGGCAATAATATGGTTCTGTGGTATTATCTTGATTACATACAAGTATAATATTTTCCCTAAATTATTCTCACTGTAAGTTCGAAACCTGCCTTCTAAGAGATTTAAGTCCACAAACTGTGTAATCTTGTTACCAAAGGAGGCAGGTAACATTATGGATTTTACCTATTTGGCTCATATAAGGAGGACTCTAGCAACACTTAGTTTCTTTTTCTTTTTCTTAGTTTCTTTTTCTACTTGTCTGTAAGAAACATTTGTCATCAAATTTGACAGAACTCTGGGTTAGACACCAAGATCCCACAAGGAGTCATTGTTTAATTGAGAGCTCCTACTTTGAAATATAGTTCCATAGCTTTTAAATAATTGAGTTTTATTTTTTTTTTTTGTTTCTTTGATCTTGTGGGCAGATCTTTCTCTCTCTCTCTCTCTTCCCCCCCCCCTTAGAGAAGGGATGCTAGTGCTTGCAATAATTTTAGTTTTTGTGGATGGTCTACATAATTTTTCTGTTTAAATTTAGTAAACTGAAACCCGCTGCTGCCATGCTATAAGTGCCATAGGAATGAATAAAATAAATGATTCATATGTATGAATTTGTTCAGATAAAATAGAAACCTGTTTTCCCTCCTCCCCCCCAAAGCTCTGTCTAGAACCAGAAGCACTATTGAGATTGACAAAATTTTCTAAATTTTTATAAACAAAACAGACGCTTAGTACTCTTAGCATTCTGGGTTTCGGGCTGGGACTAGAACAAGAGGAGCTGCAATACTGTGGACTGCAGCTGTAACAGCATTTCTGGCCTGCTCAGCAGCAGAAAGTAATGAAAGTCTTGCAAGAAATGTCCTGTTTCTGGTGAAACTTTCAGCCCATTTGTGCCAGAGGGATGGACAAGCTGTGAATAACCGTTCAGTCTTTTGGGTGCTTCCGTGCCAAACTTTTTGAGATTCAGGCGTCATTGTCATAGAAAGAAATAGTCCCTTACCTTCACAGCCAAAAATGATGTATTAAACTGAAAGCTACTAGCCATGAGGCAAAAGCAATTCCCGACTATAAATGTGGTAGATAAAAATATAAAAGAAAAGTGGTTTTATAATGCAGTTTGTTTTTCTATGGCATAGATTATTTAATTGTGGTGTTCATAAATCAACTATTAAACACCTATAATTTGACACAGAAAGTTCCTTTGTAGGATGAAAAGCATGTTCATCAATACGCAAGTGCCTGGATGTTTTATTTGCAAGTTGAAAGTAGCTTCAAATGGGCAATGCTCTTAAAGTATTTAAACGTATAATATTTTCAACAAGCACACTATTTCAGCACTCTGAAAATTAGAACACTGATAATGGGGTTAAATTATAGCTCTATCAGTCGGATGGCGAAGCTGCTTAAGTTTGTGTATTTTAATCGATGCTTGTTCACACAAGTGATTCTGCTGAATAAGTAGCATGTTTAAACAAGAAATACTGGTCTTAAATTCTATGATTTATGGTAGGTGATGTTTTGACATATGGGACAGGCAGTTTACAAGGCAAGGCTTCATGTTAAAATATTTTGCTAGTGTTATAATTCGTTGCTGATAAAATATTCAGTAGCAATGTCAGAAAATTGGTGTTATGCCTATATGAGTGAAATTACTCAACTGGTTTCCTTTTATAACAAAATATATTATATACTGGGTTTTTTAAATAGTTTTTTGATGTTTCCTTGTGATCTAGATGAACTTCAAGGAATGGTGAGTAAGGATAATAGCTATTTGACAGCTCTCTTAAGTAGAATATTTTTCATATTCGCTCAAGTTCCACAGGCTTTGTTTTTTTCCTCTGTGAGCCAGCTTTTAAAACATATTCACGTGTACATAAGTTTGTTAGTTTATGTTCAAAGGAAGGAGTTAGTTACTGTAAGACAACCTTTATTATAAAATAAAAACACACCCTCCTTTTCCTTGTTAGTAACAACAAATGTGATGGATTATAAAGATGACAACACAATAGGTTTCATCAATCATAAAGATCCTGAACAACCACATAACACTCTAAATATTGTTTTTGGGTGTTTGAGTGGAACTGTTTGTAGTTTAAAGTAGGTGTGGTAATTAATGTTTGATTGCTACATGTTTTGGTTTTTTTAAAAAGGTTTAGTCTTATCAGGGTGTGATATTAAATGATATTATATGGGAGTTGTTCACTTACTGATAGTCTCATAGCTTTTGTTACGAATTTAAATAGACTTACACTTACGTATATTTGATTGCTATTGTGATTCTGCCAATAACCTTTATAATGTTGATTACTGTAGGAGTAGTCTAAGGTTAGTAAATATTACACAAGTATTTTGGTTACATTTATTATCTATTATCATAACCTATTTCATCTTTATTCTTGTTTTTCTTTGTAATAATCATTGGCTGAACCTCAGTCAGAAGCTAATAATGAGACAAGCCCACTACCTTTGCAGTTCGTCAAGTTGCCATTCACTCTCTTTACCCTTAATGTGTGAAATAAAATTAAAATATTATAAAAACTGTTTAGAAGAATACTGCACATATTTGAAACAGATATAGAGCGACACTTGTGCTTGCAGCCACTTCCAAGTGGCAGTGTCCTGCTTGACTGGCACAAGATTTCAAGTCCCTTCAGAGTTTTTCCATCTTCCTCACAATAAGACCCCCTGCAAAAGAATGGCCTGCTGTGAATCTCATTTCTGACCATATGCTGACCTGCCCAGATATTGCAATTCTATGCTGCCACTTGCTAAAGCAGTCAGAAAGGCATCCATTCCATCTGAACCAGATGTAAAGGGGTAGGGAGAGGAGCTGACAAAGGGAAAGGAACCTAATTAAAAGTATTGAATCTAGAAGACTGAATTATATCATGAATGTGGCTTGCAGAAAAGTAGAAGAGGAGTTATGCCATGGTTATAAACAGATTCAGGACATTTTAACAACTCACCACAGGTGGGAAGGAAACATTGATGGTTTAAGGCACTTTCAAAAGGAAACAAATGGAGAGTGATAATATTAGTGAAACAATGTGTGAGTGATTTAAAACTGTAACACTGAAGAATAGCCCAGTTAGTGTGACCCCCACCATAAAATAAGGATTTGGAAATAGACAGATTGGTAGACAAGTATGGTTTAAAAGCTAGTAATAAGTGATCTGAGGGATAGAGAAAGTAATAATCTAGTTGCTTAAAAATTGTGGGAGGCTTCTAGGATTGTTGTAAATTGGAAACAAAAGAGAGAGTGTGCAAAAGTCATTCTGTCTTGCTGTTTATGGACAGAGCCCTTGGTCATGGCTATATAAGGTTTGAAATATGAAATCAAAAGGCTTCCAGGAAACTGCACCTTGTGTTTAAAGTCATATATTGGGATAATCAAATTACTAAAAACCTTCTGTCAGTGTTTAATGTAATTTCTAATTGATAAAATGGATACAATTTAAAGTACAACATTGCCTGCAGAGACGTCAACCTGCTGGGTGCTGTGAACTGAGTTGCTGCAAGTTGGAATGAATTGAAGAGCATTACAATTAAAAAAATGTTTCATTAACAGTGCTTTTCTGTTTTGTACTGCACGGAACTCTTTCTCTCAGATGATCCTGGGTAACCTGCACTGCAGCATCTGGATGAGTTAATTAGTTTCATACCAGACTGTAAACATCTAGCAGATTATGCAACAGTTGAAGATTGTTTCTCTGCATGTGAGGCTCTTGAAGAAGACTGGGATGAAAAGACATTTCTTAGCTTTACAATCCAAAATAAAAATTTCAGTAGAAGATATGAATGAAAATTGGGATGATGCTATATGTAAAAGTCTACCTACTCCAGAAATCCAGATTAAAACTATAGCAAACAGTAGCTGCAGGAATGGCGAGATTTCTGCACTTGATAGTGATAGTGTTTAAGTGATCACTACTCTGATGATGTTTAATTAGAAAAGGTAACAGCTAGAATGAATTGCCAAACCATTAGAAACAATCCCGAATAAATTAGCGTGTTGGTCTTTTTCCTTTTTTTTTTTTCCAGAAAAAGATGAATGTTGGTGTTTTTTCAGCTATATTAAATCACAGCGCATCATGCATTAATATGGGTAGAAATGCAGGAAGTCTAAAGAAAATCAAGACTTGGGTATTTGTGACATTATCTTCCACTGTATGAATATATCCTAAATAACAACATGATTTAGTATTTAGGTATGTAGGTGAAGGAACAGCTTGATGGGATAGGTGTGTTGACAGATATCAGTATTTAAATAGCTTTTGCATTAGCAAGTTATTGCCCTTGTATGGTGTCAAAGCTGATTGCCTACTCTGGAACTTTGAGTGCAGAAGGTGGGGGTCCGCAAGGATTCTAAAAATTAATACCAGCCACTCCAGGCTTGTATTAAACTCCCAAGGTTATAGCTTCTCTCTGACCTTGAATGGGTAAATGCTGCCACCACGCAAGTGCAAAAAAATCCCTTTTGAGAACCCAGAAAAGCACACCTGGGAATTTCTTCCTGTGGGGTACTCACAAGCCCTTTCACTCCCCCTGCAGGGAAGAGCTGAGAAAGAAAAACGAAGGAAATCAGCTGTTGCCACCAACTAATTAAACAACATATGCACAAACCTCTTAGGGCACAAAAATTCAATCCTGTTCTTAAAAAAGATAAATTTTATTAAAAACAAAAAAGAAGAAAATTTGGAACTTAGGCTTTTTGCTAGATTTAAAAAGAACCACTTATAAGGATTAAGCATCAAAATAATTTTCTTGAGGTTCAGCTTAAAGGTTACAAGCAAAACAAAAGCATTTGGGGGTTAGCACAGAGGAGTCCACAAGCCAATAAGAAATAACTCTAATCGCGTCTTCTTCCTAAACATTCCCTTCTTTACTTACATATCTGGGGTTTCAGATAAGTAGTCTCTAGGTATGATCTGATGGTTTTTCATACCTGGCTTAAAGCTTTCTACGGCATAGTTTAGCCCTGTTCCTGCTCTGTGTCTCCTTTCTCTGGAGAACAACAACAGACAGCCAAAGGAGAGTCTTGTTTCAATTTTAAAAAGTTCTAGCCTTCCCATTGGCTCTTTTGGCAGGTGACCACTCACTTCCTTTTACTTAGGCATGCAGTCAGACTTTTTAACCCTTTACAGGTAAAGCAAGTAGAGAACATCTACCAAGCTAACTGGCTGGCTGGGTGTCCATAAAAGGAAGCTACCCCTCCCCCCCTTTATTTATCACATATGTCTTTGTTTAATTCATTATTTTTAAGAGTAAAAAACATAAAAAGTAGACATATGTTGTGCGTCCACTACAGAGGCTCTGGGAAGAGACTCCATAGTTAGGGTAGTATTTTAAAATGGGGGTGTGTGGAAATTTCCCTCTAAATGTTAGGTGTTCATTTGGGGTGAAATTTTACACTAGTTTAATTTTTGTCCCCTTTTGAATGTTCTATGCATTTTTATTTGGTTTATCATATTTTTAATAGGAAGCATTTGAATTTGGTCTCCTGCTGAATTATTTTCCTTGGCAGTCCTGTTTTATATTGTTGACCAATATCTTTTTAAAAACATTGTCTATCTATGCAAAACTTGGCAGGGGGGTGTCTTGAGAACAACTCATGGAATCGGAGTTTTTAAGAAATAAAATGGTGAATTGAGGATCATATTTAACCATTATATCAAAGCTTATGCACTATGCACACTTGGTGGGGCAGGGAGCTTGGATGCCCACAGGGCTAATGGGTTTATCCCTGGGAGAGTGTGTCAGGGTGTGCATACAACCCTGTTTGATTGATTGATGAATCTGGGTGTGCACAGTATCTTCTCAATGATGAACTACAATTTTTCTGTGAGATTTTATTCTATAACTAAGAAGGACTCATGAATACCTGATGATTGAGGCTACAATTCAGTCATGGGTATTTTTATTAAGAGTCATGGACAGGTCAGGGGAAGTAAACAATAATTCTACTCTTCCATCCACAAGTACATGCCTTACCAGTGCCTGGGGCCAATGGCACTAGCTTCTGGGGCTGTGGACTGCTGCCAGTGCCAGCGGACGACCACAGCTGCTCCAGCTGACTGGCCAGCAGGGGACCACTGCCTGGGGCCAGCAGACTGTGGCAGCTCTGATCAGTCATGGACAATGAGCCAGAGGATGTGAAGGACAACTGATCAAAGCAATGCTGGGCTAATTGGGATTTATTGATGGCCTGGAAGAGTGGTTACCTCTAAGGGAGCCATTTGGTGGGTGACTGGTCCCTAAGAAAGGAATGACACATGTATAGACTCCACTAACTTGAGGAAGTCCTTGTGCTGGTGGGGATCTTGTGTGCTAAAGATCCATGAAATTGCTTGAGGCACTTGAGTCCAGCAGCACCTCTACGTTGATGTCGGGCATGGCAGGGTGCCAGAGTTGAAGATGTTTTGGATACTGATTGGCCATCACCAGGATACCCTGAGACAAATGTTGGCCTGCAGGGAGATGAGAAAGGCTCTATTGAAGCTGGAACTTGGCGTTTCCCACTTGACCGCAGCTCAGACTTTGTTAGGGCTGCTTGATGGAAGTGTCCTGGTTCCCATACAGTATAGACACAGGCCCCATGTGTGGTGTTGATTCTTCTCCATGTTGGAATCATAGAATATCAGGGTTGGAAGGGACCTCAGGAGGTCATCTAGTCCAACCCCCCGGCTCAAAGCAGGATGAATCCCCAATTTTTGCTGCAGATCCCTAAATGGCCCCCTCAAGGATTGAACTCACAACCCTGGGTTTAGCAGGCCAATACTCAAACCACTGAGCTATCCCTCCCTGGGAGAGATGGGGCTGGTCCAACTGCATTTGTTAGGTTACTTGGAGTCTGTCTTTGCTTCAAGCACTGAATCCTGACAAACTCTAACGCATAAAAGTAAGGAAATGAAAAGTTAAGCCACCGAGCAATTTGTATTATCTACTCTTCCATCCACAACTACACGTCTTACCAATGCCACAGCTACTGTACCTCAGACAGTATACCTCAGCCTTTACTTTGCCTATCTAGGAATGCCATCCTTCCATCACCATCTTTAAACTTCCCTCTGTACATACTTTTTTACCACTCTACCTTTTCCCAACACAACCCTACACTAAATGACTACTGGTGTTGAGGGAAAAAAGAATCTGATGAAGAAAGGTAAAAAAAGGCATAGTTAAGATTAAAGAAAAGGAGTACCCGTGGCACCTTAGAGACTAACAAATTTATTAAAGCATAAGCTTTCGTGAGCTACAGCTCACTTCATCGGATGATGCATGGTCTCTTGTGTATGGCAGTTATGGTAATGATAGTGTGTTGGTCGGTGGAGAAGATGGTATATGTACAGTTAGGTGGCTTAACTTGTCATATCCTTGCTTTTTTCAGGCACAGTACTTCACAGTTTTATCAGGCACACTATTTCATGGTGAAATTTTTTTCATAGTGAAATTTTAATATATATAAGATACAATATAGACCCCTGCTAATTAATAAATAGCACACATAAAGCCTCGTATTGTGGTGAATCTTTTTCCATCAAAGAGATCTGGTCACGACTTCCTCGATAGCTCATCAACATTGTTCCTTAGTTGACTGGAAAGGTCACAAGAAAACAAACACAAAGTACTTTCTTCTCCTCGGCCACGGCATTCTCACTCTATAAATTAAGAACAACAGTTAGATCCCAAAGCTGGGTTCCCCACATGTAAGCATATTGTACCAGCATTGAGATTAGACCAAGATAATTTCAAAATCTATGCTATTTTTAATATCAGATATTTAAAGACGTATGCAACTAAATACATATGGCATCATACTAACAAACATCAGTATGTTCTTTTGATAACTCATTACACTTATTCAGCAAAAGACCATGGCATAAAACTTCTGTCTTCGAGTCAAGAGATTTTAAAACGTGATGGTCAAATTATGACTCTTCGTTAAAGCTATGATGTGGGTGGGGTGGAGAAAGAGATAAGGGTGGAGAAAAGGAAGGGTAGGAAGTGTGTGATAATGGGAGGCATCATGCATATAGAACAGAGTAAAATATGATGCCTCTGTGGGCTGGGATGGGAAGCACACTCATAGTACTCTTGTATAACCATTGAAAAGATGTAGCGTGGATTGCCCCCAACAGACCACTCCAAAGGCTTCTAATACAGAGGAAGCATGGCTACAACATATCTGGATTGTTCAGAGCTGGTGGCAGCATCTCTCTCTCTCCCCCCCCCCCCATCTCTCTCTCTCCCTGCTCCAAGAAGGGCAGGCAGCTACATTATTACTACTTTCTTTGCATGGGAGCACTGGCTGGCTGGCAGGGCAAGGCTAACAACCTCTCTCTAGCTCCCACAGTGCCTACATTGGAGCAGCCATTATTTGGCTCATAGCTTCCTTACTAAAACTGTTTCCCCTAATTAAAATGAAGTTAGGACACTTTTAATTAAAATATTTTTATTGCAGGCTAGTAAACCGAAGGTGCATTTTTCTAAAGACTTTTGTTGCCAGATAAAACAGGTGTGACTTCTACATGTCAAGCTGCTAGATGATGATATAAGGACAGTTTTTCCTCCACCGGAATATCTCAGGTACAAGATGAGGAAATTCCAGATTCACTCACTATCCAAATCCAAATCAGTCTGTGTGGGAGGAGGTTTGCCCCACTCCACAGAGTGAAAAGGGGATCTGGCCTCCAAAATTCACATGTCACAAGATATTATTGAATCCCAGGACATCTGGTGGAGGCCAAGGCTATCGGCATACAGACATATATTGTGGTTCACAAATCTTACTCTTTCTCCAACTGGCAGCATGAATATGTTGGTTTTGGCTGCCATTGAACCAGTATCCCTTTTGGGTAATGTGGAAAGGTACTTATTATGGGAAGAACAATCCACTTAGGGAGATCTGCAAATAATTTTTTTTAAAATTTGGGCTTGCGGCCTTTTCTGCTTTTTTATTACTCCTGGGGGAATTCTGCGCCAAAATATTAAAAATTCTGCATATTTTATTTGTCAAAATAACAATATAATCATGCTAGTTTCCATTATTTTGATAATTTATTTCAAAATACCTGTCAGCAAGTATGTCTGTAATAATACAGACAAAAATGAAAAGATTCAGGAAATATATTTTTTGACAAATAGATTTGTTACTAGGCAAATTAATGCATTAATTACGAGTAATTCATTTAAACTACAATACAGAAATGTATTTCCCACACCCTTCAGAAGCAGTGCAAAGGCTTTGGGTAGTTAGGGGTAATGGAGAAGGTGAGGGAGAGGGAAGGAACCTGAGGGTGAACCTGGAGGGGTTATTGGCGGTATGTGGGAGAAGTATGGAACAGTTTTTTGTCGTGGGAGGGAGGGATTGTTAGGGAGTTGGGGAGCCTCTGCCTTGCAGACCCTGACTAGCCTCTCCCATTCAGCCAGGTACATCTTTCCCCATCACAGTGTGTTCCTGAACCCCCATCCCCATGTGTCCCTGCACCCTCTTCCCACATCCCAGTGTGGTGTTGCAGCCCCCCTCCCATTCAGCTCCTGGGTCAATGCTGTCACCCCACTAGCTCCTGAGCCCCCGCCCCGGTCTGTCCCCCCACTAGCCCTTCTGAACCCCAGTCTGTGACCACCCAGCAGCCCCATGTGCCCCACTCTGTCTTCTCCCCCCCTGTATATCCTGTATCTCCTAACCTGGCTCCGTGGGTAAGGTGCTATGATCATAGAATCATAGAATATCAGGGTTGGAAGGGACCCCAGAAGGTCATCTAGTCCAACCCCCTGCTCAAAGCAGGACCAAGTCCCAGTTAAATCATCCCAGCCAGGGCTTTGTCAAGCCTGACCTTAAAAACCTCTAAGGAAGGAGATTCTACCACCTCCCTAGGTAACGCATTCCAGTGTTTCACCACCCTCTTAGTGAAAAAGTTTTTCCTAATATCCAATCTAAACCTCCCCCATTGCAACTTGAGACCATTACTCCTCGTTCTGTCATCTGCTACCATTGAGAACAGTCTAGAGCCATCCTCTTTGAAACCCCCTTTCAGGTAGTTGAAAGCAGCTATCAAATCCCCCCTCATTCTTCTCTTCTGCAGACTAAACAATCCCAGCTCCCTCAGCCTCTCCTCATAAGTCATGTGCTCTAGACCCCTAATCATTTTCGTTGCCCTTCGTTGTACTCTTTCCAATTTATCCACATCCTTCCTGTAGTGTGGGGCCCAAAACTGGACACAGTACTCCAGATGAGGCCTCACCAGTGTCGAAGAGAGGGGAACGATCACGTCCCTCGATCTGCTCGCTATGCCCCTACTTATACATCCCAAAATGCCATTGGCCTTCTTGGCAACAAGGGCACACTGCTGACTCATATCCAGCTTCTCGTCCACTGTCAGCCCTAGGTCCTTTTCCGCAGAACTGCTGCCGAGCCATTCGGTCCCTAGTCTGTAGCGGTGCATTGGATTCTTCCATCCTAAGTGCAGGACCCTGCACTTATCCTTATTGAACCTCATTAGATTTCTTTTGGCCCAATCCTCCAATTTGTCTAGGTCCTTCTGTATCCTATCCCTCCCCTCCAGCGTATCTACCACTCCTCCCAGTTTAGTATCATCCGCAAATTTGCTGAGAGTGCAATCCACACCATCCTCCAGATCATTTATGAAGATATTGAACAAAACGGGCCCCAGGACCGACCCCTGGGGCACTCCACTTGACACCGGCTGCCAACTAGACATGATGAATGTAGCTGGCTGCTGGATGTTGCTGCCAATCAGCTGTTGCTCTCTGTTCTGGCATCACAGCAGCTTCTGGTGGGTGGAAAACGGAATAGCAGTACTTCTTGGGCAGAATGTATTTTCTGCACTGGACATGAATTCTGCATGTGCGTGGTGGCGCAGAATTCCTCCAGGAGTACTTATAAAGTACTTTATGCAGTAAGTCTTAAAAGTGGGTTAAAAACCAAAACATTGCAAATCTGCTTGTTTAATAGCTTAGAAATGTAATATGTTCTTCCCTGATTTTGCTGAAGGACTTCTTCAGGCAGCCCACGCATTGCAAGTTCTCACACATTAATGTAAATGTAGCACAATGTGATAAATCTTTGCCAAATGTGTCTTTGCCCAAAATGTTAGTCACTGAAGTCCAATCTGTATTAAGAAAAAAATAGTCTGACTAAAAAACATTCCTCTGTTTATTGCTCAACTTTCATTCTTTTGCTGTTGTCATTTCTCAGTCTCCAATCACCTTGTCTGTAGGAAAAAAAAATTCTTTCTGGTATTGCTAGTCGCCAGCGAATGCAGTTGAACATCATGGTGAACAATGGTGAACACAGTTTGTCCTTGGTAGCACTTGCAGGAGTAACACAAGTTCAGCTGCATCTCTTTGAACACCCATTGTCAATAATGGATACTTTTCCGAGCATAGGCAAGGTTATCTAGTCTTCCAGGACAATTGACCTGAATTTCTCATGTAGGAAAACAGCTACCATTCCTGTTTTTAGGACCTTCCCTATACATCAGACCTTCGCAACACATCTTTTCCTTTGCACATCAGCTGTAACCCCCCCCCAAAAAAACCCAGTCACCCCAACCCCAAAATTCAAACATCCATTCCATTTCTATGCTAGTGCAGTTATTCTATGTGTGTGATCCCTGTGGTCTTCCTCAGAGACAATATCCTGGAGTGGCTGTCACCCCTTCAATTAGTCTAGCCCTTCTGAATAGATGGAGTCCTGACCATGAAGTTTTTGTATGCAGGACTTCCTGCAGTATGAGAGTCAGTGTGGAGCATGTCAGAGAAGCATTGCCCTCATTTATGTGTCAGTGAGCTTGTTTGCTCTTTCTTGCTCTATATATTGCAAATAGTCAGCACTATAGCACATACATACATACATACATACATACATATATAAAATGTCTTTTATTTTCATTATGATATATAAACAATGATCAATCATTGCAGCACCTAGTGAGCTAGGTCCTTTCGTATTTCCAATTTACAAATGGAGAAATTGAGATTAATTTAGGTGCTAAGGTTCCCAGGCCTATGTTTAAACATTTATACAAAATCCTGCTGAAGTGACACTGGCATACAATCTTAGTACTTCTCATAATGGATCTGCAGAAGCGTTTATTTCCCAGCCAGGAAAAAATCTCAGTTTGAGGGTGACTATATGTGTTGTGAAATGTCCAGACAATAGAGCCCAATGTTCTAAAATTGCTAGTAGTTTTTTTTTTTAATTTGGGGAGGGGAGAAAAGATGCATTCAAAATTTGTCTTAGTCTGAGTAAAAGCTATTATTATTAGTTCTTCAAAAGTAATTCTGGTATTCCTCAATTAAAAGAGTGTAATTCTGGAAGATGCCTTAGATGATAGTAGACATCTTTATTCATTTTGCACATCTTTGCTATTCAGAAGGAACTTCTTGGTACTTGGATAGGATGGAAGGTAATAATATAGGACATTTCAAGTCAAAAGTTATTCGTTATGTAATCAAGTTCTTGATAGTTTTTCAGAAATGTTTTTCTTTTCTGTCGCAGTTCTATTGATCATAGAAAAATTGTAATAATCTTTCTAACATTTTTAACAAAAAAACATTTTAGACTTGTTTTAATAGTCAGAAATTTATCCAAAGGAATAATTTCAAAAGAGAACCAATTCATCCTGTGGGAGAATATTGACTTAAGGTTTCTTTCTGAAGCATTAACAGGTATATTGAAGACCTTCCTTTCTGAAGTATGTTGCTAATGATTGCAGTACATTTTTTTTTTTGGTAATAAAGTAAGCTAGTTACCAGCATTGACACATACAATGAAATTTAGCATCATCTTCAAAGTCATTTACCAAACACTGTTTTGTTTTTGTTTTTTTACACATACATATAAACACAAAACCCACAATCCCCTCCCCCCCTTATCTTAATGATTAATCCAGTGATGCTCAGTCTGTAGTAGAGACTTGGGGGAATTGTTCTGCAGGTGATCATTCTAAAACAGGTGTCAGACACATGAATGGGGCAGAAGGCAGAAAGCTTGCATTGATGCTGTATTCCATGTGTGGGCTGGACTTGAGTGTGACCTGGTCTGTTATCTGTCACCTTTCACAAGTACTAAATTCACTTATAGTTGGAAGAAGGGATTGTTTCCTTTTTTCTTTTTATAATGCTGTCAAAATAATTTTAGTGAAATAGCTATGGCTTCACTGTGTTGATATTTTTAGCCAATTGATTTTGACTACACCTGTGGTTGGATATTAAAAATGTTTGAGAGATCCAAATAACCAAGCATAGCCAATTTATTGTCTATAGACAAAGAAATATGGTGCACAAAAGAGAGTTAATACATTATCAGTGCGTCTGGGGAAGCAGGGTGTTCAGTTCATATTACACAGAAGATGTGCTTTGGAAATATGTATTTAAATTGGCTATATTTATGGCCTGGTTTTACAAATTATAAAACATTCTTTATGTCTCTAAAATTCAAGTCACCAGTTTGTACCAGTACCTTAATTTATTGTTTTGTACCTTGCTTATCTTTGTTTGCAAAATAGCATTTCAGTTACCCATGAAAGTACCTCCCAAGCTTGTATTGGGGAAGAACAGTAATGCTCTTTGTTTCTGACAGTTTTCCTATCCCCTTATGCCAAATGCTGAGTTGTTCTGTACCCAGGTATTGTGGGATATGCCAGTGAACAAGAGTGAACAGCATTGTGGGAAAAACAGTACAATTCAGTTGGAGTAACTGCCAAAATTTATACATACAATATCCATACTGTGCATTTAATCCATATGAATGTAATGTACGTAATACATATATATGTTGACCAACACCTTTAATCTTTTGCTAGCGGGGACAAAAATTATTTGTAAAAAAAGAAAAATCGTGTTATCAAATTAATCTCAGTCATGTTTTCAGCCAGAGATACAACCCTATGAGATCAATTTCCATAGTAATAGCCATAGAGTCTGCTTTTGTTGTGTGGACTTGCCATGAGCTCTTGCCATTAGCTTGTCACTTTGACAATGGCACTGCTCTCTTTGCACCCCTCCACTGGATCCCAATTCTCTGTGGCATCAAATATCAGTTCCTTCTCTTCATTTTCAAGGCCCTTCAGTAGTCAATCCCCACCCTACCTTTGTCCCTCATTTCCTATTGAATTGTTGACACTCGCTTCTGATTGGTCCTTGGTGCCAGTCTCCATCTCCATTTGTTAAGTTTTCAAATAAGAACCTTCATGTCTTTTTCCATGCTGTCCCTGAAAACTCCCCATAAACATCTGCAAGCCTCCTCATCACTCACTTTCAAATCCCTCCTCAAAAGCCCTTTGTGCTGTGTTGCCTACAAAAGACTTGACATGGGGAGTAGTGGGGGCAAAATACCCAACTGGCTTCAAGACTCAGCTTGATAAGTTTATGCGAGGGTGGTATGGTGAGACTGCCTACAATGGGATGTAACTGATCTGCGACTCCTAGTTGCAAATATCTCCAAGGCCGGTGATGGGACACTAGATGGGGAGGGCTCTGTGTTACTACAGAGCATTCTTTCCCAGGTGTCTGGCTGGTGGGTCTTGCCCACATGCTCAGGAGCTAACTGACTGCCATATTTGGCTTCAGGAAGGAATTTTTCTCTGGGTCAGATTGGCAGAGACCCTGGGGGGTTTTCACCATCCTCTGCAGCATGGGTCACTTGCAGGTTCAAACTAGTGTAAATGGCTTCTCTGTAACTTGACATCTTTAAATCATGATGAGAGGACTTCAGTAACTCAGCCTGAGGTTATGGGTCTATTACAGGAGTGCAGGAGGTCAGACTAGATCAGGGGTTCCCAAACTTGGTTCGCGGCTTGTTCAGGGTAAGCCCCTGGTGGACCACGAGATACTTTGTTTACCTGAGCGCCCACAGGTACAGCTGCTTGCAGCTCCCAGTGGCCATGCTTTGCCATCCCCAGCCACTGGGAGCCGTGGGAAGCGGTGGTCTGGCCCGCATTGCTGCCCACAGCTCCTATTGGCCGGGAACGGCGAACCGCAGCCACTGGGAGCTGCGAGCGGCCATACCTGCAGATGCTCAGGTAAACGAAGTGTCTCGTGGTCTGCCAGGGGCTTACCCTGAACAAGCCACGAACCAAGTTTGGGAACCCCTGGACTAGATGATCATGCTGGTCCCTTCTGGCCTTAAAGTCTATGAGACTATAGTTATGCTCCTAGTATGGTGTGACCACTGACTATCACCAATGTTATCTCAGTATTTCCATGTCTATCTTTGTCCATCTGTTATCTCTTGTCTGATACTTCGACTGTAAGCTCCTTGAGCAGGGACCAACTTTTTGTCCTGTGTGTTTGTTCAGTGCCTAGCACAATGGGCTCTTGGTCCATGACTAGGGCTTCTAGACGCTATGGTAAAATAAAAAATAAGCCTCTTTGTCCCAATCCCTTGGAGAAAATATATTTCGGTTGAGACATTCAAATTTTTTGAATCTCCTGTTTCAGTTGGACAATAGACACCAGTATGTCTTGAATAGAAGTGTCACATGTTTGTTTTTACAATTCAAGGTGCATGGCCCCATAATGAGAGCAAGCTAGCACTACACATCTTGGGGAAATCAGAAAAATATCTCCACTTTAAAAAACAAAACAAAAATACCCCAGATCTCTCCATGGTTAAAGAAGAGAAATGAGATTGTATCAGTGTATGACGTAAATTGTTAGGTTAGCGTAGCAAACTAATCCTAACAGATGTATCCAAAATACTGTGTGAGGTAAACATGAGGGCTCTCTACAACACCGTAGATACATGAAAAAGAGATTGGTGGACTGCTTAAAAATCACTTGGGCTTGGTGTACAGAAGTAAGTCATACATCTTTGGCTCTAGTTTTAATGGGAATAGAGGTTCTGTTGCAATAGACTTGAAACAATAAAGAAGACACCAAAATATGTCACTCCTTTTAAAAAGGAAACCTGACTAGTATAATGCTTGTTCTGAAAACTGTTTGCATCTTGAAGTATGTCTTTCTATTTCTGCTGTAATTCCAAACACAATTCTGGAAGGAAACAGAGCAGAGCAAAGAAACACTTATTTTAATTACTGAACTCTAGACAATCCTCAAAGACTATCTAATACTTCCATCTAATTCAGTGTGCAACAGAATTTCTGTTGAGTCTTCCAAGTACTCCAGACTTAGTAAAACAAAGCCCTTTTCTTCACAATTGTCAAATTTCATTGAATCTCAAATCCTGGTGATAGATTTAATTGTCATCAAAATAAGTCTTGGTTTCTGTAAGTTGTTTGATCTCAGTTGCTTTAGAAGTGACAATATATTTTCTTTTACAGAGTTTAGATATTGTTTTCATGTAGTATGTGGAGTGAAGTTTGGACCTACTAAAGAAATTACTTCAATTGTTTGATTTCTGTCAGGAAGGCTTGCACAAAAAGCTTAGTCTCAGATCCTTTAAAGTTCAAGCATCTGCCACTAGGGGCAAAAATTTATTTTCCTGTAGGCAGTCATCCTTCATTATAGATTATAGTGCTTCTTCTTTTAGCAGATAATCTAATTTAAACCTGAGAGATGACTCATGCATCCTCAATAGGATTCAAACCTAGTTTAAATTCTCAGATGTCAGAACCTTTCAGTTCTTCCTGTGTCTCTTTTCTAAACATAAAAGTGATCCTTTGATTGTCTGTTACTGCTGAAGAGAATAGAGGAATTGAGTGTGTGTAGAAGCAACTAATTAACATTATTTTCAAAATATTTCTGTAGTACTTGAAAACACCTAGAGTTTGTTACTAATGTTCATTTGGATTTCCACACTAAGGACCCTGTTCTTCAGTCACTTTTAAAGCACATAATTTAAGCTTTCATCCTGCAAGATGATCCATGTGAGCAGATGCCCATCTTTAAAAAAGGGAAGAAGGAGAATCCGGGGTACTACAGACTTTTCAGGCTCACCTCAGTCCCTGGAAAAATCATGAAGCAGGTCCTCAAGGAATCTATTTTGAAGCACTTGGAGGAGAGGAAGGTGATCAGGAACAGTCAACATGGATTCACCAATGGCAAGTCATGCCTGACAAACCTTCTATGATGAGATAATTGGCTCTGTGGATATGGGGAAAGCAGTGGACATGATATATCTTGACTTAAGCAAAGCTTTTGATACGGTCTCCCACAGTATTTTTGCCAGCAAGTTAAAAAAAAGTATGGATTGGATGAATGGACTATAAGGTGGATAGAAAGCTGGCTAGATCGTTAGGCTCAACCGGTAGTGATCAACTGCTCGATGTCTAGTTGGCCGCTGGTATCAAGTAGAGTGCCCCAGGGGTTGGTCCGCAAGTTCACGGATGACACTAAGCTGGGGAGAGAGGCAGATACACTGGAAGGTAAGGATAGTGGAAGACTGGACAAATGACCAGGGAAGAGTATAAAAATATTGCTCGGGCGTGCAGCAGTGAAATCAGGAAGACCAAATCACACCTGGAGTTGCAGCTAGCAAGAGATGTTAAGAGTAACAAGACGGGTTTCTTCAGGTATGTTAGCAACAAGAAGAAAGTCAAGGAAAGTGTGGGCCCCTTACTGAATGAGGGAGGCAGCCTAGTGACAGAGGATGTGGAAAAGCTTATGTACTCAATGCTTTTTTTGCCTCTCTCTTCACGAACAAGGTCAGCTCCCAGACAGCTGCACTGGGCAGCACAACATAGGGAGGAGGTGACCAGCCCTCTGTGGAGGAAGAAGTGGTTCGGGACTATTTAGAAAAGCTGGATGAGCACAAGTCCATGGAGCCGGATGTGCTGCATCTGAGAGTGCTAAAGGAGTTGGCGGATGTGATTGCAGAGCCATTGGCCATTATCTTTGAAAACTCATGGCGATCGGGGGAGGTCCCAGACGACTGGAAAAAGGCTAATGTAGTGCCCATCTTTAAAAAAAAGGGAAGAAGGAGGATCCTGGGAACTACAGACCAGTCAACCTCACCTCAGTCCCTGGAAAAATCATGAAGCAGGTCCTCAAGGAATCAATTCTGAAGCACTTATAGGTGAGGAAAGTGATTCATGGATTCACCAAGGGCAAGTCATGTTTGACTAATCTAATTGCCTTCTATGATGAGATAACTGGCTCTGTGGATGAGGGGAAAGCAGTGGACATGTTGTTCCTTGACTTTAGCAAAGCTTTTGACACAGTCTCCCACAGTATTCTTGCCAGCAAGTTAAAGAAGTATACGCTGGATGAATGGACTAGAAAGTGGATAGAAAGCTGGCTAGATTGTTGGGCTCAACGGGTAGTGATCAATGTCTGCATGTCTAGTTGGCAGCCGGTATCAAGTGGAGTGCCCCAAGGGTCGGTCCTCGGGCTGGTTTTGTTCAATATCTTCATTAATGATCTGGAGGTTGGCATGGATTGCACCCTCAGCAAGTTTGGAGATGACACTAAACTGGGAGGAGAGGTAGATACGCTGGAGGGTAGGGATAGGATACAGAGGGACCTAGACAAATTAGAGGATTGGGCCAAAAGAAATCTGATGAGGTTCAACAAGGACAAGAGCAGAGCCCTGCACTTAGGATGGAAGAATCCTATGCACTGCTACAGATTAGGGACCGAGTGGCTAGGCAGCAGTTTTGCAGAAAAGGACCTAGGGGTTACATGGACGAGAAGCTGGATATGAGTCAACAGTGTGCCATTGTTCCCAAGAAGGCCAATGGCATTTTGGGATGTATAAGTAGGGGCATTGCCAGCAGATCGAGGGACGTGATCGTTCCCCTCTATTCGACATTGGTGAGGCCTTATCTGGAGTACTGTGTCCAGTTTTGGGCCCCACACTACAAGAAGGATGTGGAAAAATTGGAAAACATCCAGTGGAGGGCAACAAAAATGATTGGGGACTAGAACACATGACTTATGAGGAGAGGCTGTGGGAACTGGGATTGTTTAGTCTGCAGAAGAGAAGAATGAGGGGGGATTTGATAGCTGCTTTCAACTACCTGAAAGGGGGTTCCAAAGAGGATGGATCTAGACTGTTCTCAGTAGTAGCAGATGACGGAATGAGGAATAATGGTCTCAAGTTGCAGTGGAGCAGGTTTAGGTTGGATATTAGGAAAAACTTTTTCACTAGGAGGTTGGTGAAGCAGTGGAATGCGTTACCTAGGGAGGTAGTGGAATCTCCTTCCTTAGAAATTTTTAAGGTCAGGCTTGACAAAGCCCTGGCTGGGATGATTTAGTTGGGGATTGGTCCTGCTTTGAGCAGGGGGTTGGACTAGATGACCTCCTGAGGTCCCTTCCAACCCTAATATTCTATGATTCCATAGGGTCCAGAGTGACCTAGACAAATTGGAGGATTAGGCTAAAAGAAATCTGATGAGGTTCAACAAGGACAAGAGCACAGTCCTGCACTTAGGACGGAAGAATCCCTTGCACTGCTACAGGCTGGGGACTGACTGGCTAAGTGGCAATAGTGACGTTCCCCTGGTGTTATCTGGACCGGTGATCTGCTAGGTCACTCCAATCCTTGAATCTGGGAGCCTCACTCCTGGGCTGTTCACGCACTGCCTCTGGCATGTAAGCTGCTCCCAGCTACGTGAGAGAGCAATTTTGGCCTGCCACTGCTTGGATTGTGCAACTGAATGACGCTAACCAATATCTCCGATCCCAGACACAACGCTAGGAACCTCCGTCTTGCAGCGTCCAGTGATGCCTGCTGGACGCTGCAAGCTTATATGAGTTCGTCAATTTAACAAAGGAATTGATACGTACCAGGCTTGTTATCCCAAGGGGAGTCTCTGACACGCTTCAAATCAAACGCACTGCTTCAGGTGAATAAACAAACAAATTTATTAATTACAAAAGATAGATTTTAAGTGATTATAAGTCAAAGAACAAGAGGTCAGATTTGGGGGTTGAATGAAATAAAAGTAAAATGCATTCTAAGTTGTTCTTAACACTTTCAGCGTCCTTACAAACTTAAATGCTTTTCACCACAGTCTGGCTGGTTGCCCTTCAGCCAGGCTCTCCCCTTTGATCAGCGCTTTAGTCGCTTGGTGGTTGTGTCTGTAGATGGAGGTGGAAGAGAGAGCACATGGCAAATGTCTCTCCCTTTTATCATATTCTTTCTTCCCTCTTGGCTTTGCCCCACCCCTTCAGAGTCAGGTAAGCATTACCTCATTGTAGTCCCAAACTGACCAAGGTAAGGGGGGTGACTCACTTGAGAGTCCAACAGATCCTTTGTTGCTGCCTAAGCCAGTGTCCTTTGTTCTTGTGAGGCTGGGCTGAGTTTGTCCCTAAAGAGGTGAGAACTGACCCTCTGCTCCTGGAGAGTTTTACCTGGGCTTGTTTTAAGCCATGAGGACACATTTTCAGCCTCATAATTATATACATGAAATTACAACCTATAACATTACTGTAACAACAATGCTCAGTGCATCATGAGTCTTCTGAAGACACCCAACATGACAAACTTTGCATTGGATACCACACAATCATATTATAAGGATGAACATGGGATTGCAGGGTGTTCCCCCAAAGTACAGAGTGTCACAGCAGTTCTGCAGAAAAGGACCTGGTGATTACAGTGGATGAGAAGCTGGATATGAATCAACAGTGTGTCCTTGTTGCCAAGAAGGCTAATGGCATATTGGGCTGCATTAGTAGGAGCATTGCTAGCAGATTGAAGGAAGTGATTATTCCCCTCTATTCAGCACTGGTGAGGACACATCTGGAGTATTGTGCCCAGTTTGAGGCCCTCCACTACAGAAAGGATGTGGACAAATTGGAGAGAGTCCAGCAAAGGACAACAAAAATGATTAGGGGGCTGGGGCACATGACTTACGATGAGAGGCTGGAGGAACTGGTCTTATTTAGTTAGCAGAAGAGAAGAGGAGTGAGGGAGGATTGAATAGCAGCCTTCAACTACCTGAAGGGGGGTTCCAAAGAGGATGGAGCTTGGCTGTTCTCAGTGGTGGCAGATGACAGAACAAGGAGCAGTGTTTTCAAGTTGCAGTGGGGGAGGTCTCGGTTGGATATTAGGAAAAACTATTTCACTAGGAGAGTGGTGAAGCACTGGAATGGGTTATCTAGGGAGGTGGTGAAGACCCTTTATCACTTGGCCCCTTCATATTTAGCTAGTCTCTGTCTTACATTATCAGGACCCATCTTTTTGGCTCAGCCAGTGATGGCAACCTATTATTATTATTTATTAATAATCATAAGCATACTAGAGAAATGTGGTCTAGGCAAAATTACTATAATTACTGGATGCACAACTGTTTGAAAGACCATATTCAAAGAGTAGTTATCAATAGTTTGCTGTCAAATTGGGAGGGTATATCTAGTGGGATCCCATAGGAGTCAGTCCTGAGTCTGGTATTATTCAGTATTTTCATTAATGACTTGGATAATGGAGGGTGGGGGAAGGTCTGTAACACACAAGCCAAGTGAACAATGTGACAGCAGCAAACAGTATATTAGTTCCACAATATTTGGGGTTGTGGGGGTAAGAGGGAGTTACTAAATGAAAAGAAAAGTGAAGCGGGGGTGGGGACACTGTAGAAAATGAGACTGAAGGGACAGGACGGGGAGACGAGGGTAAGAGGGACAGATGTGGAGTGAAGCTCAGGTGAAGATCCTGTGAAGGAAAAAGGAAAGTCGGGGAGAGGAGATAGTCATTCAGCACAGGCAGAGAAAATCCAAGAAGAATTGTAGAACATTCTCTGAATGTCCAAAGGTCCCTGATTTGGCTACTTCTGCAGCTGCTCCTACCAGCTAGAGTTTGATTCCTTTCTGCAATTTCCTCCCAAAGCTACATGGCAGAGGGGAGATCGAGATTAGAGCGTCTCCCTTGCGTGGTTCTGGCTCCAGGGGGATGCGTCAAAGAGGGGTAGCCCTGGCTGGACCCCATTTTAAGCCTTGCCCGCCTTACAGTGCTGAGGTTGCTTCTCCTCCTACCTAATGGAATCTCTGTAGCTGGTTCCTCCCTGCAGTTTTTCTCCTGTCCATCACCACTTTGTCTGCTTTACTCACAAGGTCATATATGTGTTCTTTCATAGTATAGAATATTCTTCATGCCCTCTGTGCATGAAAGACTGTCCTGAACTTATTCACAAAGTAGATCTACTACTTTATTGTTCTTGAAGTCCTTTGTCAAGAGCCATCTTTTGCCATGATTCCCAACTACCAATGGATAATGGCTTGTAGAAATTCATTAATCTCTCTCTCTTTTTTAATTTTATTTATTTTTTCCTTAAAAGCACATAGCAGATCTTGTGATCCCATTACTGTTACCCTCTTCTCCCTTTTCCTGTCCATTTCCCTTGTTATCTACTGCAATCCTTTGTGTCTGTGTTTTGTCTTAATCTAAATTGTGAGCCCTTCAGGGCAGGGACTTTCTCTTACTGCATTCGTGTCCAACACCCAGCACAATGGGGTTTTGAATCTCACTGTGCCTGTGGTTCTACCATAATGCAAATAACTAACAATCGCACCACTATGTGGCAGTCCTAAATACTACACTTTTGTTTAATTTGTTTCTATTTTGTAATCACTTGTTGACTTGTTGGTCCAGTGTAAATCAAAGCTTAAAATATACTTTTAAGTCTATTTGTAATTGCATAATGTATTTCCAGAGACATGAAAAAAAGTTAGATTTGTAGGATTGTGAGATTTTTCCCCCTTTAGAGTAATTTTCTTTTAATATACATGCATGTCTCAAATATAACCTACTTATTAAAGTAAACAATCTATCTTTCAGCTCTCAGAGAATGGAGATGATACAATTAAATTATGCTTGTGTATGATAAGGAGTGATCACTGTGGTGAACGCTGAAGAATATTCATAAGGTGTTAAGTTTGCTTTCATAGTTTTAGTTTCATTTATCACTGCCCTTGTATTTATCACTAGAACCCACTGGAATAAATCATGACATTGTATTCTAATATTAACTACTTTGTGTAAATGTAATGACTGGTATGACTCTACATCTTTAAGAAATGTAAATTTCTAATAGCTGATCAGTACAGGGGGTATATTACTGTTAAGTATTATTACTTAAAATAATGTGGATTTTTCTCTTTTTGTTTAATATATCTAATCTTGTATGCCATTGTGAATTGCTTAAGGAGAAATTGTTAACTTTGTGTGTGTAATTAGAAATATAGGGTATAAGATTTCCTATACATTCAAATAGCTTTGCTGTTAGTGAAAGCTATAGATAAGGCTGTATAATTATTTTTATGATAACTTTTTTTCAGAAGCTGATTGCTCAAAGGAAGTTTTACCAAAAAAAAAAAAATCCTATGCATAATCTCTGTCTATCTGTTTGGATTATCATTGTGGAAGGAGGGAGGAAAATTGAAGGAAAATTTATTCAGCCATATTTTAGTTTTAGTCAGGAGAAACTTTTTTCCCCTCATTCTAAAAAACTCTGTTACAATTCCAAGATTGGGAATAAAGGACGAAAGATTAACTGCAGATTGCGTCCAGCTGGATAGAGGCCAAACTCAATATCCTGCAAAATTTAAGCTGCTCTTCGAACCTGATGGTGGGGTAACACTTACACTGCTGTTGTGCCAGTCCTAGACACAACGGGTAGAATGATGGCACCAGTAGCGAAACTCCCATTGGTTTCAGTGGGGCCAAGATTTCAATTATATTCTATATAGATTTGTATACCATGCTCATCACTGTAGTAACTGAGCGCCTTCTAATACTACATCAGACAATGTGACTACATCTATGCCATGTGTTTGTTCTCTTGTCCTGTCCTTAGAGGGTGAAAGGCATGGAGTGGAGTGTCTTATTTTGGTAAGGATTTTTTGTTTGTTTTTTGTTAAATATTCCTGTTGTTATGTATTTATATTAGAGAAGGGAAGGTCAAAGAAATGTGCCTTGCACTTGGAGTGGAAGGTAGTGAGGTTTGTGATAGTGTTTACTTCCTGGGGGAGTTTATTCCATAGTCTTGGACCAGCCCTGGAGAAGGTTCTGCCTCCCACACACAGACAAGCTTTACTCTTACTGTTGAGAGTTCCGTTGTTCCAGAGGAGCGAAGTTGTCGACCATGATGTTCATCCTGGAGCTTTAAGTGGTCTTTTAGGTACAGTGGGCCAAAGTCATGAAGCTCTTTGAAGATGAGGACCAAGATCTTGAACTTGATTCAAAATTCTGTGGGCAACCAATGTAAAGAACAGGGGTAGATCTGATGCACTCATGGTAGCCTGTGTTGCTGAGAAGATGCATTGCAGCATTTTGTATTAGTTGGAGTTTCCTAAATGCTGAAGAGTTCATACCCAGGTATATCACATTGTTGTAATCCATCCAAGAGGTGACAAAGGCACAAATAACTGAGGTCAACTCTTCATCCACTAGGATGGGATGGAGTTTCCTAGCCAACCAGTGGTGGTAGAAAGCATTACTCACAGCCATTCCATGTGTTTCATAAATGATGGGCAAAAGACATGGAAAATCAGATAGTGCTAACTTTTCCAAACTTTGGGTAGCAAAAACACCACTAGTATGGTATCTTCTTTGACAGTACAAGCTGATGGAGAAGAAAAGGTGCCTTAGGAATCATATGAGATGTGGCACTGCTAAATTGTATGGTAAAATAGGCCTTTTATTAATATCAGCTCTGTAGCTATCCTCACTAGGCACTGTCATAAATATAAAGGAAAGGGTAAACACCTTTAAATCCCTCCTGGCCAGAGGAAAAACCCTTTCACCTGTAAAGGGTTAAGAAGCTAAGATAACCTCGCTGGCACCTGACCAAAATGACCAATGAGGAGACAAGATACTTTCGAAGCTGAGGGGGAGGAAAACAAAGGGTTCTCTCTGTCGGTGTGTTGCTTTTGCCAGGACCAGAGCAGGAATGCAAGTCAGAACTCCTGTAAAAAGTTAATAAGCAATCTAGTTTGATATGCGTTAGATTCTGTTTTGTTTAAATGGCTGATAAAATAAGTTGTGCTGAATGGAATGTATATTCCTGTTTTTGTGTCTTTTTGTAACTTAAGGTTTTGCCTAGAGGGATTCTCTATGTTTTCAATCTGATTACCCTGAAAGGTATTTACCATCCTGATTTTACAGAGGTGATTCTTTCACTTTTTCTTTAATTAAAATTCTTCTTTTAAGAATCTGATTGTTTTTTCATTGTTCTTACGATCCAAGGGTTTGGGTCTGTGTTCGCCTATGGAAATTGGTGAGGATTTTTATCAAGCCTTCCCCGGAAAAGGGGGTGTAGGGCTTGCGGGGATTTAGGGCGGAAAGATGTTTCCAAGTGGGCTCTTTCCCTGTTATTTTTGTTAGACGCTTGGTGGTGGCAGCAATAAGATCCAGGGACAAAAGGTAAAATAGTTTGTACCTTGGGGAAGTTTTAACCTAAAGCTGGTAAAAATAAGTTTAGGGGGTTTTTCATGCAGGTCCCCACATCTGTTCCCTAGAGTTCAGAGTGGGGAAGGAACCTTGACAGGCACTTTGCTGGTTAAAGACAGAGGTCAGTTTCGACAAGACTAAAATAGATTTAAAGATTAGCAAAGAAAACGTTGATGTAAAAATCTTCACAGATGCTTGGGTCAAAAATAATAACTTAACAAAGGGAAGATGAGGCTCTAGAAAATCAGATGAGGGTGTGAAATGTCACATTTACTGGATTTTTTAGATGGAGCACAGTCCTAATTATCTTCTCCAATATGACAGAGGATATTATAAAAAAGCTGCTAAAAGTTCTGGAGGTCTTATACAGGATGGTAATAACATATGCTTTCCTGACCATAGCCATATGACACAGGCAGGTGGAAGGCCTTTTAAATGAGCATTTCAAAAGGAAAGAGGTGTGTATTCAGTGATGTTCTATATTGTCATCATACCAATCTGACTCTGAATGATATACCATTGCAATCTGCATTGCCATTCACCTGGACCCTCTCTGATTCAAATCTCTCCAAAGTTGTGGATTTTGCCACACCAGTCCTAATGGCATGCATAACAAAATTTGTTGGTTGAAATATCAAATGGTTAACACATCATTCAACACTGTGGCAAAATAATATCTGGTCAGGTAGCTACCATCCCTGTGTACAGATGGAGGTTCTAAATTCTGTGTGTGCAAAACTAGAAATGCTCTCATGTTTTTCTCTGGACATAGCAGTTCATCTGAGCATTCTTTTAGTTCTGTTGTGGAGACATATCCCTGTTTGATTAGTCTTTGACTCTTTATAGACCACTGTTCCAGTAGACCACTTTTTTTTTTTTTGCCATGCTAGCCTCTGGAAAATATCCTGCATTGTAAATTTTATCCATGCATGCTAGTGGGGATTATATTGTTTTGTAATAAATTATATATTTTTATAGTATTGCCAACTGCAAGCACAAAGACATGCTCCGCAAAATCATGAGATTGTCTTTAAAGTCACAAGATTTTTAAAATAACTTTAGGTTATCTTTTTATTTGTCTTTTGAGCCTTTAGACTGCAATAGGGTCATACTGTCAGTCTTTTTTCTGCCACCACGAATGCTAAAAACTGTCTTTTTTTTTTTTTTTCCAATGAAAGTTATGATTCTTAGGTAATCATCTGACTCCAAGAACTGGAACTTTAAGAAAATCACCAAATATTGTGAGACTTGCAGTTAAAATCTTGAGAGTTGGCAACGCTCTTTTTATATTGTTTAAGAAGTTCACTGTTAATGTTCAATGGTACATTGTGTCCAAAGTCTGTTTTGAATTCTAGCTTCTGGCATTATACCACATTAGCAAGCAATTGCTTTTTAATATTATTGGAGAGCATCCTTACCAAAAAATGTCACATATTTCTATATTCTTCTTTGTTTCCTATAAACAAACTAAAAATGGCTTTGAAAGGAAACATAAATATGTCTTTCGCTATTTCAGTCCATTGTTTTAGCCTCATAGGAAGAAAAACAAGATGCAGTGGATGTGGTTTAATTGGGCTGCAATTTTATTAACTTATCTGGGAATACTGGGCAATAAATCTTACCGTGCAGGTCATCATTCTTCCCTTAATCATCTCCACCTACTGGGACTAACAGCCCCCCCCCCACTTCCCAACCTGGAAGTAGCCCATTGTTGAGAAGCCCCATGTGAGGGTTGAGAGGGGCTGGAAAGAAAGGGAGTGCCAGATGTTAGGGGCACCAGTCCCTTTCTCCAGCTTGTTTAGGAGATGACTTCCCTAAATCCCCTTCCATCTCCTGTTTATCAGGGAACTGGAACCCTTTTGAAATGATTACCTGCACTGGAGACTTACCACATCTGGTACCTACTGAGCTGTGACATCTTGAACTAACCTTACCTACCCCACTGGATCTCTGATCTGCTATGAGGAGGGTGAAAAAACCCACCCCGGTTTGGCCAGTCTGGCAGAGGGAAAAATTCCTTTCTAGCCTCAAAGAACAAGTCAGCTAGCACAATGCCCACAGCAGATCAGAAGAGACCCAGTTCTACTCCGATCCCATGAGTGGGAGGGTGAGTGCTGCTGGGCGGTGGAGGATTCCACATGGAGGGCATGGGGTATAAATCCACCCCACCCTGTGTGCCTGATAGGTCAATGCTGCCACCTGAGCTGGACTTCTGGCTTACCTCTTGCTCAGTGGAGACCCTCAAAGCCGCCATAACCCCTTTTCTTTCTCATGCTCAGACAAAGACCCACTGCATTCAACAGCAGTAAGCACATTGTTTAAATTACTTCCTGGAAAGAGATCCAAAAGAGAACAAAATGAAATAAGAAATAATCTGAATACAATCAGGATTTATACATCATCATACAGTTATACCACACATGCTCTTTCAGAAATTAATGTCTTCATGGTACACAGAAATCCAAGTGAGAGTCCAGTAAATGATCTGACTGGTAAAGAGCCAGCAAGTCATACATTTTATATGGCCTATTCCAAGTTTCTGCTACATTGGTGCTTTGTAAAAATGTGAGTAGATGAAGCATTTGTGCATAATAAGTGTGAATGGTTGCTATTTATGTATTTTTTTTACTTTAGACAATGTTAGCGATGCATGATGCCATGTCCTCTTCTTACTGGGACCTGTTCATTCATAAAAAAACTGCTTATTTTATAGGTTGTTAGACTACTGGAATTACAATGCTCTCGCTCCTCATACTGTCATATAAAAGTAGAAGTATACAAGAAAAATAAATTAATGTTGAAATGTTTTCACAATGCATTTAAAGAGGTGGGATATTTTATTTCTTGCTTTTGTATTCATCCTGTTTGCATTACATCCATCACTTAATTTTTCTCAAATGCAGGGAAATTTGATAATTAAAATACCCTCCTCCCCCAAAAAAACTAGTGAAAAAAACAAGTCAAGAATCTTGAGTGCAGTGTTTTTGGTTGTCTTTTTTTTTAGATGTTAGTATAAGAGGGACAAGATTTAAAGCTATTTCTGAAAGGAAAAGGCGAGAATAAATAAGCTATATTATTGTGAGTAAAGATCTTATTATAAACTGAAAAAAAAGATGTGGTTTTGTATTTGGTGGATAAAGCTATGGTTTTTAGCTAGAGGCTATTCAAAATTGTTAAATGATTCTGATCTCTTTATTTACTGTGAAGGAACACAGTGGTTTAGGAAAATATTAATATATGAAGTGAGAGGCAGTAAGTGAGCTCAATGATCAATAATTTGAAAATTGCTTGTGAACATGCCATGAAAGAAGGTAAAATCTTTTGTAAAAGAGATTTTTTAGGAGCTTATTTTATTGCAGATAGTAAATCTTATTCTGTATGGAGAATCCTGGTAAGACTAAAATTGTAGAGAAAGCGGTTAACTGGTAATGCTGTATTATAATAATAGAGTATTTTGACACTTAAGGTGAAGGTAGTTTGAGAGCAAAAAAATAGTATAGTAGTATTTGTCAAGATACTTTTAAATGTAGTTATTGTTAATGAGGAATTTGCATACATTCTGTGCTGAAATGTTAACCTCGAGAGATCAAATTTTAACCTCGGGAGAACGTTAATAACATATGTGTTTCCTGATCACAGCCACGTGAACAGGGTTGCCAACTTTCTAATTGCACAAAACCAAACCTTGCGCTGCCCCTTCCCCAAGGCCACACTCCTGTGCCCACCCTTCTCTGAGGCCCCATCCTCACTCCAGCCCCCCTTCCTCTGTAGCTCGCTCTCCCCCACCCTCACTCATCCTCACTGGGCTGGGGCAGGCAGTTGGAGTGCGGGAAGGGGTGAGGGCTCCAGCTGGGGATGCGGGAGGGGGTCTGGGCTGGGGCAGGGGGTTGGGATGTGAGTGCGGGTGAGGGCTCTGGCTGCGGTACGGGCTCTGGGGTGGGGCTGGAGAGGAGGAGGTTGGGGTACAGGAGGGGGCTCTGGGCTGGGGCTGAGGGGTTTGAAATGTGGGAGGGGGCTCAGGGCTGGGGTGTGAGAGTGGTGAGGGCTCTGGCAGGAGGTGTGGGCTCTGGGGTGGAGCCAGGGAAAAGGAGGTTGGGGTACAGGAAGGGGCTCAAGGCTGGGGCTGAGGGGTTTGGAGTGTGGGAGGGGGCTCAGGGCAGGAGGAGGTTCTGACCTGGGGCAGGCAGTTTAGGTTCGGGAGGGGGTTCTGACCTAGGGCAGGGGGTCAGGTTGTGGGGGGTGTGTGGGAGAGTGTTTGGTTGCTGGGGACAGGGAGGGTTCTGACTTGGGGCAGAGGGTTGGGGAGTGGGTGGATGGGCAGGCTCAGCCAGCAGGGGCTTACCTCAGGCAGCTCTCAGTCGGCAGCGTAGCAGGGCTAAGGCAGGCTCCCTGCCTACCATGGCTCCGCACTGCTCCTGGAAGCGGCCTGCCTTAGCCCCGCTGAGCTGCCGACCAGAGCCACCAGGGTCCCTTTTCAACCGGACATTCTGGTCCAAAAATAGATGCCCGGCAACCCTACACGTGAAACAGGCAAGTGGAAAACCTTTAGATGAACCACTTAAGACCTCAAAATAGAGTTTAAGTGCGACATGAGTGGTGCATGGGCGTTGTACTTGTCTTCTGCACAGAGGTGGATTTAATAAAAATTTCATGAAAATAATGATACTAGTTGGAATAAGCAGCTCAGGAACAACAGCAGTAAATTTGGGAACAATAAATCACACCAAATAGTGTATGCATCTGTTGTCATCCAATAAGAGAGATAAGACTATCAAAATAGAGCCCATATATAGTAACAGGACAACACTTGCATAAAAACTATCAGCCAGTTTTGTAAAGTGTACATCTCTTTGTAGCTGATTTCCTCTCATTTTCTTCTTCTTTTTAATCTTATACTTGAAAATTAGACAAACACAAACTGTGCTCAGATTTTCTTGCAATTTCTTAACTCTTTTTTCCTCTTTTCTTTTTGACAGTCAAGTCTTTTTCAAGTAGTAAATTAATTTGGGTAGCAAGCACCCCATCTGAATTTGTTACATGCTGGCAGTTCAGATAAATGGATATTATGATCTCAGCACATTTCTGCCCAGCACCACTGTGCCCATTTGCAAGAATCTGAGAAAGTGATAATATTCCTGTCAGTTTCAGGTCTCTGAGAAAATATGGGGCAGAATTCATTTGTATTTATAGGATGCCTGTAGGGAAGCCAGCAATGCTGTGTGGCAGTTTACATGGGCATCTGGTGCTAACTCCATAAAAAAAAAAAAAAAAAAAGATAAGAGGCCTATAGACATTTATTTGTGGGAACATGGAAGAAAAGCCAGAATGGATCAGTAATTGTCACTTACACAGGAGATATATTTTCAGATTTCTCGTTGGAGAAATTTGTTAAACTTATGTTACCTTTCAGAGTCTGTCCATTTTTAATTATTTTGTTGATTGAATGATTACATTAAGTTGTATCTTACTAGGTTGATGCAATGTGTACTTCCTGCCAGCATTTGATATGGACAAATCCACTTTTTTTTCTGCTTTGATAAACTGGAAGACTTCTTATAGTTGCAGTAAAATTTGTTTTATTAAACTATGTATATACACTCAGTATGGGTGAAAAAAAAAGTGTGTATGGCATAGTTTAACAGACCAAGACACACATGATGTTGTTACCAACTTATACCATGAGCAGAGCAGAATAGAAAAACACATTTAATGTGGTAAATTTGGGTATGTTTGTACCACAGAATATACATCTCCGTGTGTAAAAGTTCAGTTCTGCATAGTTATTGCCTTTCACTCCCATCTTGTGTATATTGTTGTTGCACTATATATAAAATCATTTTAAAATGATTTATGATTTGGGAGGGTTAATGCATGTGATTTTTTTTTGTATAGTTCGTGATTTCCTATCCTTGTAGCCAATCTGGTGTAAATTAATCTGTTTTTTATATGTAGCTGTAATGCACCCTGTTATGGAAAAACCCTTAGAAGTATACCAACACTGCCTCCTCTTCTTTGCTTGCACCTTACATCCCTGCTTCAAACAGCTTCTGAAGCACATATTGTCAGCATAACACTTCACTGGGAATTTACCCCCTAATCTTGCTGATGTAAACGGGAATAGTCCCGCTATTGTGGAGAATTTTCCTGGCTTCTGCACTACCCCAGTGAAGTGGGCTAGCGAAAGTATCTGAGTCCTCGCTCCCACTTCCTTTACCAAGAGGCCTCCCTGCCCTCGAGGACTCCCCTTCCACTCTCCTGTCTGGCAGAGTCCTTGTAACCCCAACAAGGCTGGGCCCAGGATTTCTGGGGGGTTCAACCCCCAGTACTGCTGTGGTTACTTAGGACAGGGGCTAGGGTGTCCCCACTCTGGGGTACTCTCTCTGCATTAGGCACTTATCTCACCCATTGATCATTACATACAATTTAAAGCAAATGCAAGTTATTTAATCAACAATTAATTTGAAAAAGAATAAGGGAAAATGGGAAAGGTTAAAGGAAACACATCAACCTGCTCTGTGGCAGGGGACATCACAAACAGTGTCTCTGGAATGTCAAGGCAGTTCACAGTCTCTTCCTTGTAAGTCCCAGCCTACTATCAGGCTCTGGCTGTGCTGTAGGGATGCTGTGGGTTGGACACTTGCTCTGGTGGTGGCCACATGCTCTCAGGCTCTACGTGGCAGGGCCCTTCTTCCCAGTGTTGCCCCTGCCCTGGCAAGGTTACCAATCTCCGTCAGAGTCTGGCCTGCACAGCCGCCAGGCTGAGGCGTCTCCCTGTGCTGGGCCTGCTGCTCAGGGTCCTCCCTCGCTCTCCCCAGCTGCTCACCGCACCCGGCTCTGGACTGCTCCAACCCCACTCTGTCTTAGCTCCAGCTCCACTCTGCCTCAGCACGGCTGCTGCTCTGCCTCCAGCTCCCTGGGCTATTTCTTTGGCCCCTCTGGCTCTGGTTGCTGCAGCTCTGCTCCCAGCACAGGTCTGCTCTGCAGGCTGCTTCTGTGATTCTGCTCCCTGCACTGACCTGCTTCATGGGCTGCTTTTCTGGCCCCTCTGGATCTGGCACAGCTCTGCTCCTCAGCTCAGCGTGGGCCCCCGTTTTCTCCTTAGCTCAGCTCCACTCAGACCCAGGCAATTCCAGCTCACAGGGAGGACGGGACCTCCCTGGCTTCCTGACTCCCTGATTAGCCTGGCTGCCCTGTCATTCAGGCTGACCTGGAGCATTGGCCTCTCCCCATTGTTCCTGGGGGCTGTCAGTCTCAGGGTCCTGATTTCCCATCAGCCCTTCCCCCCTTTTAGTACTGGGAGCTAGCAACTAAGACACCCCCATTGAATGTTAGCACGGGGGGCAACAGTCCCCTTGCACTGAGTAGGAAGGATGTTGGCCAATCGCACACTTTCTACTGTGTAGCTGCCCCATTGAAATCCTGTCTAAAGCAGGTGAGAAACTGTTTTCCTCTCTTGCACAAATTTGCAAGATTTTGAAAAGTGTGCGTGTGTGTACGTACACGCCTCATGAACCTGTTGTCCAGTTGTTGGGGCACTAACCTGGGATGTGGAAGACCCAGGTTTAAATCCCTGCTCTGTCGGATTCACCTCCAGGAGGTGACTTGCTGCTCCAACTGCTGAGATGTAGTCAGTCTCTGTTTTTCCATTTTGTCAAAAAATTCCCAACCATATCTAGTCCTGGCTCAGCTAAGTACTTCAGCACATGCATAACTTTAAGCATACAGTAAGCCTGAAGAAGTAAATGGGACTACTTGATCTTAAATTATGTGTATGTGCGTAAGTACCTTGCTGAGGCAGTTCCTAAATGTACAGATCCCCAAGCACTCTGTGTTGCTTCCAAGGGGTTTGTGAGGGCTTCGAGTCAGTGAGGATGATGCTGTTTGGCTCTGTTACCCTTCCTTCAACCTGTTTGTGGCCACTGGAGCAACATTTTTGGAGTGGGTGGTAATGGCCCCTAACGTAGTTTGTAGAAAAGCAGATGTCCTTGAGCATTAAACCTGGTGTTTAAGCCCATTCCCATGTAATTGTTCAGGTTACAAAGGAAACCAACATTTTATTAATAAAGTGTACATTGAATAAAAGTGTAGTATGTTCAAAATGCTCCAGACTAAGGATTAGCCTAATCTCTATAGGGAAAACGTTCTTGGCCAAAAACAAGCATCTCTAAGGCTCTATCCCCAGCAGTCTTACTCTAAAACCTTTTCTCGTTCGAAATAAGTGAATCAGCAGACCAGCAACAACAGAGTAGGTCTGAAATGTATGATGACCCAAGTGAGTATAGGGCTTCCTAAACTATTTGCAAGATTTTAAAATCAATCCATCTATTTTATTCTGTTGTAAAGGCATGTTTTGATTAATACATTGGCCAGAAAGTAAAGCAGGATAGTAAAATTCATTAAACAAAGATTACTAATCACTTGATTTTGGGCATTTGGATTGTGTAATACTAAATGCTGATAGTAGCACTTGAAGGTTAATGTGATGGATAATAATGTGAAACTGGTAAAAGAAAATTCTTTCATTTTCTGGTGTTTAGATCATAAATGTTGATTCAGTTTGGATTATATTCCTTTAATCGTTTAGTATGAATAAACATTTTAAATAGGTGTGGTAAATTGTCAAGTATTTTCATTGTTTGGATGAAAAGATTTGAACATCTACTCCAAAGTACCAACAAACACCTGCCGAAGCAAAGTGGCTATAGAGCACCTGAACACATTCTGATTCATGAAATTAAAGCAGTTTACAGAGTTAGTAAAAAAAAGAATATCACACTCTGAGGTTTGATGTCCTTTTCATGCAGAACAAAAGAGTTTCGATTCTTTCACTTCAAGTTTAGCCTAACCATTGTGTAGTAAGGGAGGTTTAATGAATCATTGTTTAACTTAGATACTGCCAAGTATTTGACAGTTAAATAGTCTCAAATGTGTACATAGCACTTTACTGACAGACCCTTATTTAACTGTGATTAATTGGCATCGAATAGTTATTTAATTACTTCAGAATAAATCTAAGAACAGAGTGTGGTTTGATTAAGTTATTTAATGTAGTAACATATATGGAACTGCTGGAGTGAGCACGTTCTCCACTGCAGCTTGCTACTGAAATTACACAAAGCATTTGGAAGTTTCATAATACCAAAAATAGCAGATTCTTTTGGCAGATTCAAGTGCTCTTGCAACACTGACACTTTAAAAGATTTCTGAATTGATTTATGGGAAGATTTTTTTTTTGGTCAGTGGAGGTTATCCATCCATTACTATACAATGTCTATATTTTTAGTAATTTTTGTTCTTTTAAAATGCTATGTGAAGAAGATGTGATTTGTATTTGAATAATTCAAGTTGCATGTAGTAGTTGAGTTTGAAAATTTTTCAAGCTGAAAATGTGGGTTAATTCTAAGGCAGGATTTTTGTGGGGACATACCTACTACGTGTTCAGTGTCCTGAAAATACCACAGTCCAAGTGATCCATAGAACATTCACAGCTTATTTAAGGGACTTGGGGAAGCGTAAAGGAGCCCATAGAAATGGTGATAGGCTATAAGGGCCCCAGAGGGGTTAGAGAAAATATTTTCTATAGGCCAGCTTAATGGGTCCCAGATATCAGGTACAACAATCCTTTGAATCTGGGGAGCAGCCCTGGGCAAATTTAGCGTGTGAATGCTGACAGAAAATGTGTAATCATGTTCTTGGGAAAGGTTTGAGAATTTTTGCAAGAATGATTAATTTTGCTTTCACATCTAGAATCTCTTCTCTTGCACAGTTAATAGTGCATACCTAAGCAACTAAACCATGTGGTATTTAAAAAGGAAAAGTAGAATTATGTTTCTTCATATCTTGTGAAACAGTCTTCAGTTTGAATTAGAAACTTAGGGTAATGTCTACACTGCAATTAGAAACCCATGGTAGGTTTGTGACAGCTGTCTCAAGCTTGCGGGGCTTGGGCTAAGGGGCTGTTCAACTGCAGAGTAGATGTTCAGTCTCAGACTGCAGCCTGACATCTGGGACCCTCTCAAGATCCCAGGGCTCAGGCTGGAACTATGGCTCTAGGACCCTGCAAGATGGAAGGTTCCAGTTCTTGGGCTCCAGCCTGAGCCTGAATGTCTACACTGCAATTGAACAGTTCTTTAGTCCAAGTCAGCTGCACAGGCCAGCCATGGGTGTCTAATTGCAGTGTAGACATATCCATACTAGGAATATACAATCTCTATGCCACATCAGAATGGCAAATTCCTGAATGGGGCACTGAGATTTGGATGCAGGCTATTCTCTGGGACTGGTCTCTGATGTTGGAATTTGCTCTGTCTGGTAAGCTGTTGTTGCCTGAGTTTATTACTGTTGAGAGAAGTTATACCTTCTGTGAACTGGGTCCCCTGAGCTTGATTCTGATCTCATATAGTCAATGGAGTAACACTGGGGTAAAATCAGATTTTGTGAAAGTGGGATTAAGGCCCATTGCTTTGTTTGTTTCTTCTGTGCTAGAAATTTTTTGTTTTTATTTGTGAGGCACCCAGATACAACAGTAATGGGCACTAGAATAACTAATTAGCAATAGGAGAAGGAAACAAGAGCCTGTAGGAGGCAAACACTGCCTGAGCTTAATGATCAGTCATGCTTTACCAAAAGGAGTGTGCATAAATACCGAATAGACAATAAACAACTTTGTGCAGTCACTATTGAAGATTCCAAAATATTAAAATCTTGCAATTGTAGATAGACCTGAATTTCCTATTTAGGAATTGGTTGATCCAACTCCAGGATATTTACATTTCTTTTCATAGGGTGGATTGTAGGTGGGCCCATTCCTTTCAAGTTCAGTCATGTTCATACACCAACTGTTTTTCTTACTCATATTTTAGTCCTTGTCACTCTACAGAATTACTATATTTACATTTGAATGTGGATTAGGCAGATTTTTTTAAATCTTTTGTTAAAATATTTTTTCCCATTTTATTGATAATGTCAGATTAATTTCTACTTTCCTACTACCTGCTGTATCAAAAACATTCTCTAAAAACAATATAACATATAACAATTTTATAAGGCAATCACCAAAATTACATTTTTGGTATTAATTAGCAACTTGATTACCCATGAGAACTCAGTAGGAGTTTGATTGTAGTGTGGATATGAGGATGAGATAGTCACGCAAGAGGAATCTTTCTTATGGTTCACCCAGCTTGGTTTTTGCGTGTGTCTGTATGCATCAAAGAACTTTAGCCAAATGAGATGTTATTGTAAATGAGAATATTCTGGAACTTGTTCTTGGCAGTCATAATGAGTATTCATATTATTTTATAAAATGTTTATGTTGTGTATGTTTTATTTTGTTTTAAAGAGCCAGAACAGAACTTTATTACTGTTGCAACTTAAAACTTTCTCCATCTCTCTATGGGGGCTATTGTAGAGCTTTGAAACTTTTTGAGGTAGTGCAAAGGGGTAGTCACAAACCTCTACAGTAACAAAACTGTAACTTCTTCTTGTAAATTGCAATAAAAACCTGTCAGAAAATGGACAACAAAACTTCAGATAGTATTGGCATTGAAACTTCAAAGTGATAAACTGCTTTGTGATAGTTTGTGAGCATTTCATTACTAATTTGTCTCAGCCTTCTACCCTTTATGGCCCTGACTACAAAAAGTACAAAGTTAAACTATTTCACAGCTAAAAGAAAAGGAGTACTTATGGCACCTTAGAGACTAACAAATTTATTAGAGCATAAGCTTTCGTGAGCTACTGCTCACTTCATCGGATGCATTACTCACGAAAGCTTATGCTCTAATAAATTTGTTAGTCTCTAAGGTGCCACAAGTACTCCTTTTCTTTTTGCGAATACAGACTAACACGGCTGCTACTCTGAAACCTATTTCACAGCTGTGTTAGAGTAACTGTAATGCTGCTCCAGGAAGGAATTTGCATGTGCTATCTACTCATTGAATCATGGGACATGGCGAAGGTATTCCAGGTTTCCTGACATTATTAATACTGACCTACACAGTACTACTGGTGTTGAAGTAGCCAGTCTGAAAGAACTTGCTTTGTTGGTACAGTTCTGTGTATTATGGAATTTCCAATGAGGAATAACCAAGATAATTCTGCTGCAATCTCTTATCACTATTACAAATAAACCAGATTAAAGGTGAATGCCAAAGCAAAATTTAAAACAGAGAGAAGCGCAGACTTCTGTGCTGTATGTCCCTGTGCTAAGCAGGCCACGGGGGCAATCTGAAGAAAAGTTAGCACTAAACTTTTTTAAATGATCTTTTCCCTTGTGAAATCCTCTTGGTACTATTTGGTTCCCTTGAAGATATCCCAGAATGTGATGTTAGAGCTACCAGGAGTCTCACTGCAGCACATGCATTTCGTGGGCTGAGTCACTCCTCCTGTGTCAAAACCCCCATGAGGGGATCAAAGGGAAAGAAACCTACAAGCGGCATCCCTTGATGGAGTTTTCCCCGATCTTTCTGTTCCAACATGAAACAACTGACAGGGCTCATTTGCAGATCTGGAGGATACCCAAAAACTGCAGGATCTCTGCGCGATCTGCACAGAGGCCCTGTGTCTCAGAGCTATCTCCATGCCCGTAGTGTGCCCTTCCTCTCCCACTACCATGGCTCTGCATGGACAGGGATGCCTCCTGGTGACCACCTTTAAAAGGTGATTCCCCATGATTCAAGGGCACCTGAGAACAGGTTACTGTGCCAGGATCAGTTAATTTTCCTGAGTACACATTACAAGGATGAAAGAGGGATTATGTGTTTCTCACTTCACCCCACTCCCACCCAATGTGGGGTTTCCCAGTCCCTGTCCAGCCCACAGCATCCTGTGAACAGTCTTCTGTGAGCTACTAGGTAAGTGGGGATCGTGCTGTAGAAGTAGCTGTCCTTTCCCACTGTGTGGTGAGATCCGCATGGAGATTTTAGGGGTACAGCCTGGACACATAGTGTTTGTGATGTCATAGAATAATGCACTTTCAGATATCTTCAGTAAACCTAGACATACCAAGAGGTTATATCAAAGAGAGAGGAGAGACTGTTGAGAAAGCTGGTTTAAAAAAACATTCATGAACTGAATAATCCTCTCCCACCTGATCCTGATCATCACAAAAATCTCAGTTTAACTCTGTTTTCATTTTTTAATCTGCAGTTCATCTTTATGCCAAACTTTTAAACTCAACAGAATTTGAGTAGAGGACCCGCTCTTGCCCCTCTACCAGAGGAGGATTTGGAAATCACTGATTTTTGTCACTTTTCTCCAAATAAAATACATTCTTCGATCCCCTCCCCTTATGATCCATGATTCCAAAAGAGGGAAAAACTAAATCTTATCACAAAATTCATTAAAATAATTGAGGTAGAAAGAAAGAAAGAAACTTGAATGTGTCCACATACATAAACCCCTTATGAAAGGTAAGATTCTCATCCCTAGGTTAAATGGTACTTACTTCCTGAGTAGAAGCATCAGTTCGTGGAGTAAAGTACTAATCTACCTAGTGATGGCAGAATGGTGACGTTTATAATTAAAGCTCTCTTGCTATGACTGAATTTTTTTCACTCAAGTAGAATTTAAGAAAATAGAAGAGAATAAATGCTTCAGTGATAACAGATTAAAAATGTTATTAGTTTTAATAAAGATCAGCATTGTCAAGGTTTTGAATAAATATAAAAAACATGCTGCATCAACATAAAAACATGTCACATCAACACAAACCTAACTAAAATTTATTTCCAGAACAGCTGCAATATGAATTTAAATATGCTAAGATTTCTTTACTTTTGTGAAATCTAAGTTGGTTAAAAATCACAGAACTACTAAAAAGGACCATATTAGGCCTTGCAGTAAATATATACAACTCAGGTAAATGTCAGTGGAACTTGCAAGCAACGACCAGAGTCAGACAGGTTATGGCCCATATTGATTGATGTATATAAGTATTAAGAATCTAGTCCTATAACTGTTTACTTATGTGGATAGTGTCATGCATGTATGTAAGGGTTTGCAGGATTGAGGTCTTCGGTTCTATCTAAATGACTAGTTTCAGACTGTTATGAAACATTTGAAATGGACCACACGCTATCACTGTTAAATAAACAAGTTACGTCCGTATTAAAGAAGCATTCATTAAAAAATAATATTTTTATTCTTTTTTAGCAAAATATATTGCACTAGCTGTAAAAAATCTCCTTTTGTGGCCTGTTTTCAGAAGATCTCCTTTTTTGTTTATTTTCAGATGTCAGCCATTTTCTTCTTGCTTTTCTTAAATCGTCTGTAAAAGTAAAGCATATTGTGTTTTAAAAAATATTATTCTGATTTTTTGTGAATTTTTTAAAATTGTCTTTGAAAAAAACTACAATTTCTTTTGAATCCTGTTTTTATAGGGAGAATCTTAAATCGTTTCTCCAAAGATATTGGCCATCTGGATGATTTGCTTCCACTGACAATTTTGGACTTCATACAGGTAATGTAGTTGCTACTGTTTGAGAATTATACCTTGTACTATGAATTTCAAGTCATCTATACTCAGATGACATACAAAACCCAATCACTTATCTGCCAAAGTTTTAGCTGAGTGAATTTAATGAAAGTGCTTGTTTATGAAAGAAGGGTGTGGTCAACATTTAATGTGCAAGTGAAAAGCTATTATGAGCAATAAGTGGCAGGGAGGTGTGGCTATACATCTTGTTATCATGTCAAGATTTCAGTTCATAGTAGCTACATGCTTCATAAATCACTCCGGATTTGCCTCCAAGCACTCTGGCAAGCCTAGTGTGTTATGAAATATATTTACAGTAAAGAAACAATCAATTCACATGGCAAGATAGCACAGATTAATCTAATTACGTGTGTACTTCAACAAAGAAGCAAATGCTTACCACACCGTTTTGGATTAAAATAGGTGTGGCTTTTTACAAAGAAAGGATTAGTAATAACAGGGTGAAAATAATTGTCTTAATAGGAACAAGAGAAAGAAGTTACTGCAAATAGAAAAATGTCTATAAGCACAAACAATGTTAGTGACAATAAAAGGATTAAATTTATGATATTCCAGTGATTTTGATTGGCATCCCAATTCGTCCTTTTTATCAATACTTCAAAAGCAAAATGTTTACAAAAACAACCGCTGTATGCTAAAATATTCTTAATTCCTGTAGACTTAAAATTCAGAATTGCAGAAATTAGAGATTGAAAAGACTGATTATACCGTCTGTATATTCATCACTCTACCTATTCAGAAATGTTTTCTACAGTAATATTACTTAGTGCTTTATCCAGTCTGTTTATGGATGACTCCATGGAGATTTCACCTGTTTTTTTCATATTGAAATTAAATGTACTTTGGATTTGTAAAAGTTACTTTCATCACATTGATAATACTTAACTCTTGAAGTATGCTGAAAAATTAATTTAGGACATTTTTAGTTAAAACACATTTTTTAGAAAACACCTGTTTTCTTGCCTAAACAAGGCCTTAAGGTTGAAGAGCTTTTGCCCTGCTTTTCAAAGCTGTTCAGTGCAGTAGACTCCTATCCTAGAGATAGGATGGCTTTTTTTTTTTTTAATCTGCTTGCAGGACCTCCCTTAGAAATTGTAAACACTTTTTACCATTATCTGCTGTTTTCCAAACTCTTAATGTTAAGTTTTTGAATTTGCCTGGTTTCCAAAGTATACAAGATATCTGTCCTATGTGCAGAAGGAAAACAATCTGCTAGAGCAGGGGTGGGCAAACTTTTTAGCCTGAGGGCCACATCGGGGTTGCGAAACTGTATGGAGGGCCGGATAGGGAAGGCTGTGCCTTCCCACTTCCCGCCCCTGACAGCCCCCCCTCAGAACTCCCAACCATCCAACCCTCCCCCGCTCCTTGTCCCCTGACCGCCCCCTCCCGGGAACCCCCATCCCTAACCGTCCCCCCAGGACCCTAGCCCCTGTCCACCCTCCCGTTCCCTGTCCCCGACTGCCCCGACCCCATCCGCACCCCGGCCCTTGACTGTCCCCCGGGACCTCTTGCCCCTTATCCCCCCTCCCTCGCTCCCTTACCATGATGTTTAGAGCAGCAGGAGCTTGCCGCCCGGCCGGAGCCAGCAGGCCAAAGCGCCGACGGCGCAGCGAGCTGAGGCTGCCAGGAGCTCAGGGGCTGGGCATGATGGTCCTGCGGGCTGGATGTGGCCTGCAGGCCGTAGTTTGCCCATCTCTGTGCTAGAGTGTATGTGTATTGGCCATTTATTTCTATCAGTTATATGGAATCAAAACTTTGTCTCTCTTTAGATTTACCAATTATCTTTTATTAGGACATCTTGCTTCGTTTCAATTGGTTTAGGCAATGTATTTGTGTCCTGCTATCCTGTTGCGTGCCCAGCCTATTCTGCATACTGCCCTTTTGCTGGATTCCTCTCCTGCGTATAGTGTGCTTCTGCTCTTCCCCACTGTGTACGGGACTGGGTAAGTCCAGGCTGCGGACAGTGAAATGACATGGCTTTGCTGCTGCTTCTGGTACTTGATTGTCTGCCCCTGTAATCGGCATGAAACTTCTCTCCTCCACAAAGCCTGGTGGCTGCTGCCAAGGCTGGAGAGAGTTGGAAAGAATTTAGGGGACAAAAGGAAAGGGGAGGTGTTGAGAAACTGAGGCGGGGAAAGGGAAAAGAGGTAAACAGACAATTGCAGGAGAAATGTTGTTCTGCATTGTATTCCTCAATTTAGGGTTAACATGTCATAGAATCATAGAATCATAGAATATCAGGGTTGGAAGGGACCTCAGGAGATCATCTAGTCCAACCCCCTGCTCAAAGCAGGACCAATCCCCAATTTTTGCCCCAGATCCCTAAACGGCCCCCTCAAGGATTGAACTCACAACCCTGAGTTTAGCAGGCCAATACTCAAACCACTAAGCTATCCCTGTTGTCACTCATTTGAGAGTAGGGCGGGGTTCTGTCTCCCATTGTGGAATGTCTGGAGATAGAGAGGTACAAATATGTCTTTCCAATTAGTGCAGATAATTTATATTATTACATGCATCTTTCAAGTGTCTGCCATTGTAGTTAGTAAGTGCTCAGATATTACAGGCAAATGGGGATAGAGTCAGTGTATTGTATGTTTACCCAAACAAAACTGATCTGGGATGAAAGAATAAAGTATTTCATTGTAAATGTGAATTTCTTGTTCTTTTGACTGTTATCAAGCGTCTTACCCATATTGTGAAAACTGCAGTTTGCAAAAGTTTCCCATCTAAAATCTCATGTGCTTAGCTACTTAGTTCATCTCTTGTAAATAGGGTATTTAAATATTTGAAAGACAGGTGTTCTAAAGTTTGCATTGTAAGTGAAAACACACAAGCTTTGGGAGCAGATGTATGGTATAGTTAAGTGGGGGTAAAAGGATTTTTTTTAAATATACTAGTTGTATACGTCCAGAATCTTTACTGAAATTATTTAAGTAATTTTTGTTGTACATAAATTTCAGTGCTTCCCTGTTCTGCTGGGCATAAGAAAAGAAGCCTTAGTTAGTTAAATCCTATTGTAGGTGTGTTGCATTTAGCCATTAAACTTCTGAGCATGAGAGGAAAAACATTCCCTCTCTTTGTTAAAATGTACCACTGCTGAACGTCGGTGGTGCATATGAGTTAATACGTCTTGAATTTAACAGCAAAGTTATATTACATTATTTATCTCTAAGGAAGCATAGATTTCGAGAGGATAACTGTTATCAATTATGATAAAGATCTTTTGTCACTTGTTTTGTTTGCAGGTGTCTTTTATTAGACTTTCTATAATCCCTTCAGGAAGAAATAATTTCTTCTTTTTAAGAACAGTATTAGCGAAGTATAAAAGCTCTGATCCCTACTATTGTTGTTGATTCTTTGAGGGACATTTCCCACCATTCATTGTTTTAAATGGTTGTCAGGAGGAATCAAGTGAAATTTAATAAACAATGCAGTAACTGGTTCATCTTACTTTGTGTGTAGAAGCTTTTCTTGTGAAGATTTGCATTGAAGAAGTGGTCCTTGTTGTGAGTTATTGTTACTATATTAGCAAGTGTATATTTCATTTCTGAACAAATAAACTTAACTTGGCTGGGCTCAGATACTACAATGAGAATGCTGTAGAAGTACCTATAAATAAATAATAAAAATTTACTAGTTTCAGGAATTTCATAGTTAAAGAATATAGATTTTAAGAGAATACCAAAAATTCCCAGTATTACCATAGACCCCTAATAAGATTTACACACTGCACTACAGTTCTAATGAACATGATTAGTCTAGATAGCTATCCTGGATGAAAAATAATTCCTAGAACGGAAATAATTACATTTATTTTGTCTGTCATTGGATAAACCAGAAAGAAACAGTTTGTTTATTTTTAAAAGAGACTAAAAATGTTCTGGACATGTAATAAAGAGTTGTTAGAGAAAAAATTAAATGGGGGGCATGCAACAAGCACAAAAATGCTTAAATAAAGCCTTACTATATTTGGGTTCCATAGCTGATCATGATTTTCAGAACTGTGGATCTGAAAGGGCACCCAAAGTCAGCTTCTCATACTCCAATATGTGAGGATTAAAGCGCAGGAGACCATAAATTCTGCTTCCCTTGTTTTGTGAAAAGATCTGCTCAACTTCAGCAGGAAGGTATTAAAAAGAGAAGATTTTGGCCTTACAGAATGAGGAAATCATTTTTTGCCTGCTACTTTGTAAATCTTTAACAGCATACAGGAAAGGTCATGTTCGCTTGATAACTGTCAGCTGGAATAATTGCTTCCATCATTTTATAAATAAAAATTAGAATGATCTGTCAGAGCACACATTTAAGGATATATGCTGCTACACTGATATCAAATGGAGCTGTATGTGCAGACAGAGGGTTATTATCGGTTATTAGGTTATTATACTTAGCTGAGTTTCTTTGAATTTTACATTTATGGTCTGATTCAAAACTCATAAAAGTAAATAGGAATCTTTTCATTAACTTCAGTAGGCTTTGTATCAGGCTGCTAGCGTTCAAGGCCTGTATCCAGAAATCGGTACACTGATGTGAGCCCTTAGGCCTCTGATGGACTCTGTGTGGGCTTAAGTTTCCATGACAGCTCATCTCTTTGAAAATTTGTGCCATATTTATTAAATTCATAACTGATCATTTACATTTACTGCCATGTTATAGTCCAAACTGATTTTTAGAAAGTTAGTGACTTAAACTAGTGGAAATAACTTGAAAAGCAAAATGAAGGTAACAGTGTTTGGTTGATGTAAGCCCGTATACTTTGTTAGTCAGTTACCTTCTAACTCTTTCTTACCCTCATTCTTCTTTCCCCTTCCTTTCCTGCTGTTGGTTACATTCATTTGGGACATCTTGTTTTCAACTAAGTTGTAAGCTCTTCGAGGCAGGAACCATGGATAAAATGTTCAAAAGTGCATTGATGACTTAGGTGACTAATTCTCATTGACTTTCAATGGATTTAGACACCTAAAATTACTTAGGGTACATCTACACTGTAAATACAATAAAGGGTTAATTCTTAACTCAGGTTAGCTAACAAATTAAAAAAGCAGTGCGGACAGGAAAACTCCGCTATTATCTTGAGTTTGAAGCTCAAGGTAAAGCCTGTAGCGGAGTCTGGGAATCAAATGCTAACTTGATTAAAAGCTGGGTTGCGATGTCTTCATTACTGTTTTATTCTGAGTTAGCAAACACCTTTTTTTGCACTGAAAGACATCTCCTTAGATGCTTCGGAATATTTTATTCTATACCTGCTTATATGTTTGTACTGTATCTGGCACAATAGGACTTTCATCCTGAGTGGGGTCTAGAGGTGCTACCAGAATATAAATAATAGTCACAAATATCCTTTGTTTAGTGAATGATAAAACTGATCAGATTTAATTAAATAGATAAATTGGCTTAAGGATGTTCAATTCCCAACTTCTGTTAAAAGTGAATAGGACTTGGGCACTCAGCTCCTTTAGGCTCTTTTGAAAATCCCTTCTAAGCTCACTTAGTATCTTAACCAACATTTCCTGACTCTATCTCTAGCACGGCAGGGGTGCAAGGTTCCAGCCATGTGGAGCTCATTGACAGATTGTGGCTTATCATTTAAATACACTGTGGTTAAAATATTACATCTGTATACAACTTAACATAATAAATTTGTATATTGGCTTTTTTTAATTGGAGAAAGAATCCAGTGGTGGAATATTATAGTACTCATAGTTTAATAGGAAATGTAAGGTATAACATTATATTAAACAACATTTTATATACAATAGCCCATATTTTCAAAAGTGGCCACTGTTTATGATGCCTCGATTTCTGCATGCTCAACTGGAGACATTTTGGGGTTTATTTACAGAGATGCTGAGAGTCCACATTTCATTAAGTTCAAATGGACTTGTGGGTGCTTAACATCCTTGAAAAATCAGCATTTTAAGTGTCTCAAGTTGGGCTCCCAAAATTAGTAGCCACTTGAAAATGTTCGGCAGTATGATCATCTTCATAAAATTCTGTGGATTCTTCCATTTCCAATAGCTTCAGCATTTCATGCTCTTTTTTTAAATATTCCCTTTCTTCTACAATAGTCACTAGTTGGTATTTAAAGTCGGCATAATATAGATGTCTTAGTTTTATTGTCTTTTTGATAACAAAATGTAAATCCTCTATGATTTCATTATTCATATCTAGATAAACGAATTGCTGATTTAGTTTCCAGCATATTTGAAGAAGATACTGCTTTTAAATGATCTCCCACTCATTTTGATTTTACCCTGTGCTGGATTTTAAAAAACTCAAGATTTGTTTTGTTTCTGGGGAACATTGTGAACATGTGAACTATCAGCAGCTGCTCTTGGTAAAGGGCAGTGATTTATTGAGGAAAACTGAATTGCAAAACCTTTTTCCTCCCAAAATCAACAGCTTGACTGAGCTTAAATAACTGACTTTTCATATCCTTTCATCACATACAAAGACCTAATCTTGAGACTACTTGAGCCACCAATGTAGGCTTTGGCTAAGACCACCGCTGAATGTGTCATTCCCTTCTCACCACACACAAAACACATTGACTGCGGCTTTATGAAGTGAAAATACTGAAGAAAAGGAAAATGTGAAGAAGGTGTCCACAGTCATTCCTTTTAAAAAAATAGCTGCTGCATCTGGATATTAAGAACAAAAAGTGCCTAAGCTAGGGTCACTTGCTTTTATAGGTGCAAAAGAGTGGAACTGCCTTTGCTTGTTTCAGTACCACTGACCCTTGCATTTAATTGTTTGGCAATGTCAGGGAAAGTGTGTAGAAGGAATTCCAGCATCTTTTAGCTTTACAATGACTTTGTCATTTTGTGATTCTTTTACAGTTCATTTTTTCCCCAAAGTTAGTCAGCTTTTGTATATGTAAGATAATTTTAAGATGTGTGCATTGGATAATTACATAAAAGTTCTTTGTCTTCTAAAAGATTATGTAACTTGATTCAATTTTTATGATATTTTAAAACATTAAAATAATGAGGGTATCAAAAAATACCCAAGGACTGGGATCTTTGTTAAATGTCTCTCTGTTCTATTTGGTGAAGCAGGTGGTGCAAACATGTATCTCTTGTGTGTGTGGTGTTACATTCTGATTTTTTGAGTGGTATTAGTTGCAAAGATTCTGTGATTTTTGCCATTATAGGAAGTTTAGCTAAAAGTGAACAGTAAATAGCAGCATGGTGACAGTTAATCACGGGGGACTCTCTGAACCTTTTTCTGCTTGCATCGACATGTTCCAATTTCTCTTGTCCAGCATCCATGCCACAATGGATCAGTTAGTATTTAACATAGGGCTAATTAAGACTTATTGGGACAGCGAAAATAAGAATGTGATTTTTACCAGGTCTACTAGAAGATGGCACAGACATTTAGATAGAAATATGGTGAGGTGGAAATGTTCATTTAAAAAAAAATAAAAAGGTGATTCTGTAACTTTTTCTGAAGACCCTTGATTTTTATTTATTTATTTTTGTATTTTCATGGTTGCCGTTAACTCAGAATAAAAATATACTATTTACACTGATGTGAAAAAAAGGAGGGGAGGATTTCGGCCTTGAAGATCAAAAATGCTGAAAGCGTGAGGTTAACATGGTATGTTGGCTAAATAAAGCAGCCCTTTATTTGCTCTCTCATTCCGCTTTTGAATGCCCCAACTATTAAATCTCAGCAACCAGATGGAGTAATCTTAATGATAACCAGTATATATGCTAATATATGCTAAAGTCATTGCTGTATCTTTACACTGTAACTGTCATCCATTTTTCTTTAATGTTTTAAAAAATTATTTCTTGCACTTCAGTCAAATATCTGGATAGGCTGGTCATCCAGATTTAGGCCAGAACATGCAGAGCTCAGAGATGTCTTCAGTTTCCAGTTTTTATTTCTACTCTACAACTATTTTCAGCATTATTAGTGACAGGTAAAGTTTCATTCTCTCTCTCTCTCTCTCTCTCTCTCTGTCTATATATGCATGCAATAAGGTTTATTACTATAGCGAAACAGAAATTTAATATAAAAATATCAGATATGCAGATAGCTATTTCAGTATTTTCTGCATTTTGTTCTTGTTTCATATCTGCTCTATTTTTGAATAAAATAAATTCTTAATGAGATGCCCCCAGCCTTTATTCATATGTGGAAGAAGACAGTACACAAACATTCCTCTTAATTATTTTGCATTTATCGTTTTCCCTTGATGACTCTGTTTCTCTTTCCTAACCCTTTTCTTCTTCATTTTCTTTTCACTTTCTAGTCTTTTTCTTTGTGTACTTCTCAGCTTACAACAACATATTGTACCTAAGTTATTTCTCTGATTTTTCTCAATGAATTGGGGGAAAGCAGTATTTTGAATATAGTATCTCTCAGTTCCTTGAATAATAAAACTAGCTTTCATTTAGTGATATATGAACTCTTTTCTCTGTACCTCCTGGTCTAGAGTACTGGAAGTCTCGTGTGATGCAGTCTTTTTGCATGATTTCTAGTAGTTCATGGTTTTGACTGTTTGCAAGCAGTGGGAATATAGCAAGGACAGCTTTTCTCAAAGTATTTTGGTGCCTCTGGATGAAACCAAAAGGTGCTGAGGTGCACAAAACTACTTTAAAGTTAAATGAACAACCAAACAAAGGTTCAGTTCTAGTTTTGGATAAAGATTTAGGTCAGACCTTACCATTGGCATTCATATCCCTATTTTCCTTCCCAAGTTACTTTGGGACAGATCTTTAGCTGGTGCAAATCAGCTTAGCTGCATTGAAGTGTACCAGCCTTTGCACTAGCTGAGGATTTGGCCACTCAGAGGCCAAGTGAGGAGTTGAGTTCACCCAAAATTCCTAAATGTCTTTCAAGAGATCCTGCTGATCATAGACTCTTCAAGTCTATTAGAAGTGGGATTTGGTATATTTTACTATGGAAAGGCCACAAAGAGGTATTCAAAAGTCTAAGCAAATATATTTTCTACAGTTTGTTTGTATTTTTTCCTCTATCTTTGTTGAAATACTAAATTTGCTTTTGACATGGGGTGGAGCATTTGATTATTTATTTAAATGACTTGTCAAGCATTTTTATAACCCTCCACATTTGTAGCACAACCTGACTATTGGAAAAAAAAGACATATCAAGGTCATTAATATTTCTAACACTTCACAGCAGCTAGAAATCTTTTAATTCTACTGTCAGTCATAGAATGTAACAATCCTGTTCCAAATGGCGATAAGTACAAATCTTCTAGATTGCCTTAAACTATTGATATACTATAGATATGACTTACGTGCTTACAAACAAAGTAGGATTTCACTGTTTGGCAAAAAGACTGTAGATTTTACTTTTGATTTGTGAAAGAAACTGAGCATAATTTGAATTACTAAGTTATGTTTACTAGTATGGGTGTTGGATCGTTATACATATTTATTCTGAAAACAAACATGAAGAAATTATCTGTAACAAAAAAAAAATCTCATAGAAATGTGCTTGTAGGGTTACATGTGCATATCATGCAGTACTTCAGAACTTTTATCCTGCTTTTCACAAGATCGGAAATTGATATAGTTGTTGATCAGTGAATCCTCCAGCAGATTAAGGAGTTGCATTGATGAGTCCACAGACAGTATGTCGTCTATGGATTGATTTAAAGAAAGGCAATTTAAATCACTGATTTATATCACCAAGTGGAAATCCTTGATGTAAATCATCAGTTCTAATCAAGTTTTTCATTTGTAGTTTAGTTATTTTCTAACTACGTTCTTATCGGTTGATATAACCATAAAAACATGTTGATTTACAACTAAATAAAGCCTTTACACTAGAATTGCTACCTAGGAGAGTCCACAATAACTATATACATTTATTTAATATTTAACATTTAATAGTTTATTTTTTCAGATTATTATTAATTGTATCTTTTTATTATGTTAGAAAATGGTAAATGATATATTGCTTATTTGCTAGATAATTAAGATTTTTTTCTCATGATTTGTGTCAAGCTGCATTAGGGTGGGAACTGGAATTTAACTGAACACAAAGCAGCATATACAATTTTTTTAATGCTTTAAATATTTTAGATACATAAATTTCATTTACAACTAAATGATTTCTTAAACAGAGGGATTAACTGTAGTCAGTAAACTGAACTATTATTTCAGCCCAACATGGTGAATTTTTAAAATATGTACAAGTGAAAATGACTGGAGCTTAAGTTTCTACTTGCCTAAGGGCAGGTCTACACTTAAAACACTGCAGCGGTGCCACTGTAGTGCTTCAGTGATGACTCTGTGCCAACGGGAGAGCTTTTCCCGTCGGCGTAATTAATCCACCTCCATCAGAGTGGTGCCTATGTTGAAGGAAGAAGTTCCCCACCGACAGAGAGCTGTCTACACCAGGGGTTAGGTCGGTGCATTATTTTTCAAACCCCTGAGCAATGTAGTTATACCAATGTAAGTTTATAATGTAGACTTGGCCTAAATCTCTTGAAAATGAGACAGTCTATTATGTAACTTAGACTGTCCTTCAAACTTTTAAAACTAGGGGATCTCATGCCCTCCCTCCTTGTTTTTATTCATAGACAAGTTTTCCTTCTTTTTCAACTCCTAATTGACTTCTCAGCTTTGAATGTATTAGTCCAAATGAAGAAAATATTCTCTGTGCCTGCAGAAGAGGCTAGTATTGTCAAAAGCAGTTGTAGCACTTCAACAGGCTCTGGTTCCAGGTGCTTAGCTAGTGACTTCCACAGCTCAGTGGTCTGACTTTCTTTAAAAGATCATCAGCAAACATGTACTGCTTGAATGGTTCACCTCCAACCCTGAAAGTCGACATCTATCCTCGTACTTTGGGTTGGGAATATTGGCAAGAAAATGAGGTGGAGTAAGTGCTTGATCCATCTGCTTCTTTAGTGCCTGCAATTTAACTTTGTTGTTGGGTATTTCTTTCTTCAATGTTTGACATTCTTTCCACATTTTAACGGCATCAACAATAGAGCAGCAGTCTTTGTGCAGGTTGTCCAAGGCTATGGAAATAGGTTTCAGTTAAGTTGGCCATAAAATAATGGCTGACGCTTGAGTCATCTAGTACATTGAAAGAGGAGAGGGTAACAAATTCATTTGAGCATAAGCTTTCATGAGCTACAGGTCACTTCATCAATTGCATCCGATGAAGTGAGCTGTAGCTCACAAAAGCTTATGCTCAAATAAATTTGTTAGTCTCTAAGGTGCCACAAGTACTCCTTTTCTTTTTGCGAATACAGACTAACACGGCTGCTACTCTGAAACCTGTCATTGAAAGAGGAGGGCACTTTTCAGGGACTGAAAAGGGATGTAACATTTCTTGCTTTGGGAAGCATTGCTGTCTTTTGGTATTAATTTAATAGCACTTTTTACTTCCTCAGTACATTTCGATTATTTTCTCTAGTTCTGAAAATAGGAGAAAATTAGAGGGAAAAAAAGAACTTTCACTTTCTAGACAACAGCTATTCCTACATTATTGTGGAAAGCTACTATTCTAAACCACTGTGTTTACTTCCATCCTCTTTTCCCCAACTCTTGTTTTTCAGTGGCCTTTATTTGCAAGTCATTTGTGTCCAGTTAAATGGATTATTTTAGGTCCTCATTGCTGAGAAAAAGTGTTAGACTACCAATAGGTAATACACTGGCTTTGTAATGGTTTCCCTTATGTTTGCTTCCATAACTAACAGCCTATAACTTACTCATAGCTAAAAGACAGGTTTCAGAGTAGCAGCTGTGTTAGTCTGTATCCGCAAAAAGAAAAGGAGTACTTGTGGCACCTTAGAGACTAATAAATTTATTTGAGCATAAGCTTTTGTGAGCTACAGCTCACTTCATCGGATGCATTCAGTGGAAAATACAGTGGGGAGATTTATATACACAGAGAACATGAAAAAATGGGTGTTACCATACACACTGTAACGAGAGTGATCAGGTAAGGTGAGCTATTACCAGTGGAGGGGGGGAGGAATTCTCTTAGTGATAATCAAGGTGGGCCATTTCCAGCAGTTGACAAAAACGTCTGAGGAATGGTGTGGGGGAGGGGAGAATAAACATGGGGAAATAGTTTTACTTTGTGTAATGACCCATCCACTCCCAGTCTTTATTCAAGTCTAAGTTAATTTGCAAACTGGATACAATTAATTCCAATTCAGCAGTCTCTCGTTGGAGTCTTTTTTGAAGTTTTTTTTGTTGAAGAATTGCCACTTTTAGGTCTGTAATCGAGTGACCAGAGAGATTGAAGTGTTCTCCGACTGGTTTTTGAATGTTATAATTCTTGACGTCTGATTTGTGTCCATTTATTCTTTTATGTAGAGACTGTCCAGTTTGGCCAATGTACATGGCAGAGGGGCATTGCTGGCACATGATGGCATATATCACATTGGTAGATGTGCAGGTGAACGAGCCTCTGATATGTGGCTGATGTGATTAGGCCCTATGATGGTGTCCGCTGAATAGATATGTGGACAGAGTTGGCAATGGGCTTTATTGCAAGAATAGGTTCCTGGGTTAGTGGTTCTGTTGTGTGGTTTGTGGTTGCTGGTGAGTGTTTGCTTCAGGTTGGGGGGCTGTTTGTAAGCAAGGACTGGCCTGTCTCCCAAGATCTGAGAGAGTGATGGGTCGTCCTTCAGGATAAGTTGTAGATCCTTGATGATGCTTTGGAGAGGTTTTAGTTGGGGGCTGAAGGTGATGGCTAGTGGTGTTCCGTTGTTTTCTTTGTTGGGCCTGTCCTGTAGTAGGTGACTTCTGGGTGCTCTTCTGGCTCTGTCAATCTGTTTCTTCACTTCAGCAGGTGGGTATTGTAATTGTAAGAACGCTTGATAGAGATCTTGTAGGTGTTTGTCTCTGTCTGAGGGGTTGGAGCAAATGCAGTTGTATTGTAGAGCTTGGCTGTAGACAATGGATCGTGTGATGTGTCCTGGATGAAAGCTGGAGGCATCTAGGTAGGAATAGCAGTCAGTAGGTTTCCGGTATAGGGTGGTGTTTATGTGACGATCGCTTATTAGCACTGTAGTGTCCAGGAAGTTGATCTCTTGTGTGGACTGGTCCAGGCAGAGGTTGATGGTGGGATGGAAATTGTTGAAATCCTGGTGGAATTCCTCAAGGGCTTCTTTTCCATGGGTCCAGATGATGAAGATGTCATCAATGTAGCGCAAGGAGAGTAGGGGCATTAGGGACGAGAGCTGAGGAAGCGTTGTTGTAAGTCAGCCATAAAAATGTTGGCATACTGTGGAGCCATCCAGCTACCCATAGCAGTGCTGCTCTTTTTAAGGTATAGATTGTCCCCAAATGTGACATAGTTGTGGGTGAGGACAAAGTCAAAGTTCAGCCACCAGGTTTGCTGTGACATTATCGGGGATACTGTTCCTGATGGCTTGTAGTCCATCTTTGTGTGGAATGTTGGTGTAGAGGGCTTCTACATCCATAGTGGCCAGGATGGTGTTTTCAGGAAGATCACCGTTAGATTGTAGTTTCCTCAGGAAGTCAGTGCTGTCTCGAAGATAGCTGGGAGTGCTGGTAGCATAGGGCCTCAGGAGGGAGTCTACATAGTCAGACAATCCTACTGTCAGGGTGCCAATGCCTGAGATGATGGGGCATCCAGGATTTTCAGGTTTATGGATCTTGGGTAGCAGATAGAAAACCCCAGGTCAGTTCCCCTCGCCCCCCCCCGCTCTCCTGCTTAATAGCTCATCTTAAGTGATCACTCTCATTTCAGTGTGTATGGTAACACCCATTGTTTCATGTTCTCTATGTACATAAATCTCTCTGCTGTATTTTCCGCTGAATGTGTCCGAAGAAGTGAGCTGTAGCTCATGAAAGCTTATGCTCAAATAAATGTTTTAGTCTCTAAGGTGCCACAAGTACTCCTTTTCTTATAGCTAAAAGAGTTCTTCGTAACTCAAGAGGTAGAGGGTTGGGTTTTTGGTTCCAGTTTTGATATCTGCCAACAACTGTGGAAAGTGTGTATATATATGTTCTCAATTTGTCAAAAATACACTCTAAAATTTTTGTATTTTATCTACAGTGTCGTAAAGGTAGTTTATTTATTACCCATTCAGATATTATCTGTACTTCTCAAAGACAAGAATACTGTAATAGATCCCCACTCTGGAGATGGAGTTCCTGGTGCATGATTGAAGTTAGAACTTACTAGGGTGACCACATTTCCCTATGCTGAATACAGCAAAATTATGGTAAAATTACTCATATTCAAACAAGTTCAACGGCAATCAGAACTATGCAGTATAAACATTAAAAAAATACAAACCTGTTAAAAAGAAATACTGTGTAGTTGGATTCTTTTTATTTACTTTCTTATCTTTAAGACCTTAAGGTTCACACAGGGAGGGGTGATATACATGGGGAGAGGTGGTGTACACACACACACACACACACACACACACACACACACACACTCGGGTACAACTCTCAAACGGGGGAAAAATTAGTGGGTACGGAGCATCTACCGGCACCATGTTTCCCCCTCTGCTCCACTCCCCCACAGCTCTTGCACTCCGGCAGCCCCGTGCTTACCAACTCGTCCTCCTCCCTCCCAGCGCTTCTGGAGTGCCGCAAACAGCTGATTTGCGGCGTTCAAGCTCCAGGAGGGAGGCGGAGGACCAGGGGCTGGCCGCAGGGACCCCAGCTGGCAACAGGGCCCCCGGGTGGGGGGGCCACACTGGGTGCAAAGCCTGGGGGTGCTGCAGCACCCCCTGCACCTATACTTGCCATGCCTATGGAGACCCACTGGCACTCTGCATTGACCTCCTGTAGTTTGGCAAATTCTCTGGTTCAGAACCGGGTCAGGTCCCAAGGGTGCCGGACTAGAGAGGTTCAACCTGTACTGCTTGTACTGTCTCAGGAGAGACCAAGATTCAGAGGTCTTTTCTGTTACTGGAATCATAAAAAAATTATTTCTAACAAATCCTTCTGATATCTTCTTCCCATAAGATGATAAATCCCTAAGTGACATGCACAAGACCTCAAATGCTTGTGGTGGTGATGATGATGATATTAATTATAGGAGCCCTAGTCATGGACCAGGACTCCATTGTATTAGGTTCTGTACACACACACACACACACACACGACAAAAAAATGGTCCCTGCCCCAAAGCAGTAAATATAAGACAAGAGAGGGATATAGATGTGGGTGTACAAGGAAACAGTGAGACAGTATTGATCAGCATGATGGGCAGTGGTCTCAGCATGCCAGTGGCCTGAGTAGTAGCCTAACTTTTCCTGCCTAATAAGGTATTGTTACATGAGCTAGATCTCAGCAGCGCTCCTCCCACCCACAACAGTATTTGACAAAATGTTGTGGGTTATCATCACTAAAGGTCAAATTTGGATTTTTTTTTAAAGTTAATTTACCTTGTACTGTATATCGACACTCCTCAAAACTGACAACTGGAGAGTTACCCTTCTAACTTATTTTAAGTCTGATGAATAGTGGGCTATAACAATTGTTTCCTATTGTTGAATCTGTGTATAATTCACAGCAGGACTTTACCTCTTATCCCATAGTTATTTTCCTTAATAATCTTTTATGAGGTACTGTAACAGGGTGGCAAAGTGCACAATCTTGTATAGGGATGCAGGGTTCTTTTGTTTTCATCCATCCTGTTATCAGGAGTTAGAATCTTGCATAAAGCTGATGAGTAAATTCTGTTGATTCATTGTGCCACCAAGATATAACAGAAATGTGGGTGTAGGACCCTTACATGTGTGTAGGGGAAATTAATGTTCAGACAGGACAATCCTGTAAGAAATCCTAAGAACACTTAGGCCTAAGGGGACAGGTTCCACTGAGGTTTGTGCTGATTGACTCTATTGGTAACTCAAAAATAACACAGCCATCATGAGAGGGCAAGTTTGACTTTATTAAATATGTGTGGACTTTATTAGAAGTAAGATGGGAATGCTTCCTGCTTCATAGGCTACTTAATGGAAAATATTATGAAAATCCAGGTAATTCAGTTTATCCATTAGGTCATCCTTATCTTTTATTTCATTAAACTTTTCCAAATACCTTTAAAAAGATAAGGATTGATGCTTTCCTGCCCAAGTCTTGCTTTCTCAAGGCCAAAGGGAGTCCCACATTTCCGTTGGCATCTGGAGATCAAGCAGCAGCAGTAGAATTCAGCTGCAATTTAGTTACACACAAAAATTCATCTCCTAGAAGGGATTCCACATCTAGGATCTAGTATGGACTTGGAGAACAGTTTTCTAACAGTGTACCTTCCAAGAAGTAATAATTAACACTGAGCAGGAATTTAACATAAACCTGGAATTTCAGCTAGCTGCATGTCATAAAGGCTTATGTTACCTACCATTGGGTACATATACTAAACAAGCAGTGGGGTCCCTGGACGATTGAGATACAAAAGGAGCACTTAAAGACGATAAAGTCATCACAGAGAAAATAAATTAATTCTTTGCTTCAGTCTTCACTGCTGAGGATGTTAGGGAGATTCCCAAACCTGAGCTGTCTTTTGTAGGTGACAAATCTGAGGAATTGTCACAGATTGAAGCGTCACTAGAGGAGGTTTTGGAATTAATTGAGAAACTTAACAGTAACAAGTGACTGGGACCACGTGGCATTCACCCAAGAGTTCTGAAAGAACTCAAATGTGAAATTGCAGAACTATTAACTATGGTTTGTAGCCTGTCCTTTAAATCAGCTACTGTACCCAATGACTGGAAGATAGCTAATGTAACACCAATATTTAAGAAGGGCTCTAGAGGTGATTCTGGCAATTATGGACCGCTAAGTCTAACGTCAGTACAGGGCAAATTAATTGAGACAATAGTAAAGAATAAAATTGTCAGACACATAGAACATAAATTGTTGTGCAAAAGTCAACATGGTTTCTGTAAATGGAGATTGTCTCTTTCTAATCTATTAGAGTTCTTTGAGGGGGGTCAACACACATGTGGACAAGGGGGATCCAGCGGACAGAGTGTACTTAGATTTCCAGAAAGCCTTTGACAAGGTTCCTGTAAAGGAGCAGACTCACCCCTGCGGCGCCTCCTGCTGGTCATTCTTGGGAATTAGCTCTTTTCCAGCCTGGAGTGCCCTCTGCAGGCCGGTGATCCACACAGCTCTGATCCCCTGACCCCAGTGCCCCTTTCTCTGGGGTTCTGCCCCCAGCAGTACCCCCACACTCTGCCTCTGGGTCTCCCCTTCCTGTGGAACCCCCAACCCACTGTCCCCACCTTGCCTCAGTCTGGGCTACTGCCAGTCATCACCAAGCCCCTGCTCCCTGCAGTGTAAAGGCCACTCATCCCTCAGTGTAAAGGCAAGGGGGTTTCAGACCTGTTGTCTTCCTTTGCCTCCCAGTACTTCTATGGGCCTTGGACCAGGCCTTACAGCCTGGGGAGTTGCCAGCCTCGAGCACCCCTGCTCAGCCTGCTCCTTCCCCAGCACTGCACCTGCACCTGCACCGTCGTCGTCCTCCTCCGCTCGCTGGCTGGCTGGCTGGCAGACCCTGCTCTCTCCTAGCCTGGAGAGAGACTCCTTGGGCCTTTGGCTCACAGCCTTTTTATACAGGCCAGCTGGGCCTGATTGGGGCGTGGCCCAGCTGCGGCTGCTTCCCCAATCAGCCATCCCCAGCCACAGCCCTCTCCAGGTTTTAACCCCTTCTATTTTAGGAGTGGGGATAGCCACTCTTAGGCTCTTAGGTAAATTAAGTTGTCATGGGAAAAGAGGGAAGATCCTTTCATGGATTGAGAACTGGTTAAAAGACAGGGAACAAAGGTTAGGAATAAATGGTAAATTTCCAGAATAGAAAGGGGTAATTAGTGGTGTTCCCCAAGGGTCAGTCCTAGGACCAATCCTTTTCAACTTATTCATAAATGATCTGGAGAAAGGAGTAAACAGTGAGGTGGCAAAGTTTGCAGATGATACTAAACTGCTCAAGGTAGTTATGACCAAAGCAGACTGTGAAGAGCTTCAAAAAGATCTCACAAAACTAAGTGATTGGGCAACAAAATGGCAAATGAAATTTTAATGTGGATAAATGTAAAGTAATGCACATTGGAAAAAATAACCCAAACTATACATGCAATATGATAGGGGCTAATTTAGCTACAACTAATCAGGAGAAAGATCTTGGAGTCATCATGGATAGTTCTATGAAGATGTCCATGCAGTGTGCAGCGGCAGTCAAAAAAGCAAATGGGATGTTAGGAATCCTCAAAAAAGGGATAGAGAATAAGACTGAGAATATCTTATTGCCCTTACATAAATCCATGGTACGCCCACATCTTGAATACTGCGTACAGATGTGGTCCCCTCATCTCAAAAAAGATATACTGGCATTAGAAAAGGTTCAGAAAAGGGCAACTAAAATGATTAGGGATTTGGAACGGGTCCCATATAAGGAGAGATTAAAGAGGCTAGGACTTTTCAGCTTGGAAAAGAGGAGACTAAGAGGGTATATGCTAGAGGTATATAAAATCATGAGTGGTGTGGAGAAAGTGAATAAGGAAAAATTATTTACTTGTTCCCATAATATAAGAACGAGGGGCCACCAAATGAAATTAATGGGCAGCAGGTTTAAAACAAATAAAAGGAAGTTGTTCTTCAAACAGTGCACATTCAACCTGTGGAACTCCTTGCCTGAGGAGGTTGTGAAGGCTAGGACTATAACAGGGTTTAAAAGAGAACTGGATAAATTCATGGAGGCTACGTCCATTAATGGCTATTAGCCAGGATGGGTAAGGAATGGTGTCCCTAGCCTCTGTTTGTCAAAGGGTGGAGATGGATGGTAGGAAAGAGATCAGTAGATCGTTACCTGTTAGGTTCACTCCCTCTGGGACACCTGGCATTGGCCATTGTCGGTAGACAGGATACTGGGCTTGATGGACTTTTGGTCTGACCCAGTATGGCCGTTCTTATGGGAGCACTAACTGCCCTGAGGATTTCCACACCCTAGACAATTAATCTTCTCGCTCTAGTATCTCCAGATTTCTATAGGTAAACTTCAGGTTTAGCCCAGCTGTTCAGTCTCCTGTTTCTTGTTGGATTCTTAACCTAGTACATTGGTCTCTTTGGAAACCTCTCTTGGCAGTGTTCCATGTTGTTCTTCTCTGTAGAAGTTACCTTTCCTATTATCAGATTAATCACACAGGCATAGAAAGTTCAAACTTTAAAAATACTGCAGGCAGTCGCATCTTCAGTTTATGCTGGGCAACGTGGTTCAAAGAACACTTAAGTTTCTGTCAAAGCTCAATTCATCCTTTCACATGAGCTAGAAAATACATGTATATGGTTCTCTGCAAAGCAATTAACTATTACCTATCTTGAACGTGTCCATTTTGTAAATCAGGTACACTGTTAGTTATCTGCAGGATCACAGGAAATGGACCAATGCCATGAAAGCAAGCTTTTCATGTTGGGTCAAGTTGATTGTAGCAGCTCCCGTTAGATTCTGGCAGAACAAATCATGCAGAAAATTGAGTAAAATCTACAATTAATCTGAAATATTAAAAATATTAAATCTTATATTGTGAAAATAATTGTGATCTGGCTATTATATGAGAGTTGTTTATCCTTTTAATTGGAGTGTCATCTTTATGTCTGAATATTTAACCTTTTAATGATGTGAAATAGTTTTTGAGCTTGTTTTAAATGGAATCCTTCTCGGTAAGGAGGTAATGTTTTCTCTTGCCTATGTTGTTGCAGACTCTCCTTCAGATTTTTGGCGTGGTAGCTGTGGCTGTGGCAGTGATTCCTTGGATACTCATCCCTTTAGTTCCACTTTGTATTCTTTTCATTTTTCTTCGACGGTATTTCTTAGACACAGCGAGAGATATTAAACGTCTGGAGTCCACAAGTACGTTGTTTGGATAGATCTGATTTTAAGTCTGAGCAGCAATTATATGAGATGCTAAAATTCTGCAAACAATCAATTAATCAGGAATTTTTGCTGTAGTTTTGCAAGTTACTTGCTTGTTGTCTTGAGTCTTAACCCAGCAAAATCCTTCAAAACTTGCTTAAGCCCACAATTAATGTCTTTGAAGTCAAATGGACTACTCATATATTTAAAGTTAAGGACATATTTAAGTGATTTGCTGAATCTTGGCCTTAGTGGGCTAATTGCACATAATAATGTAGGTTTTGACCCAGTATGACCTCATGATTACCTCTGTATTTCAAATTGACTAAAGTATTAAATAGCAGAGTCTGAGTCTTGAGCATCATGAATAAAAAAAATGGGTGCATTATCTGATTAGTGAAAGAAACAAAGGAAGAAGTCATGGATGATAACAAGTGTTGAAAACTTTTTTTGTGTCAATTAGATTAATCCATTTTGCCATCCAAGTGGGTATAATTGAGTAACAGGAAAATAGGTTTATCTAGGTTTATCCTAAAAGATGTGATTCAGTGGCTTGTGTCAGTAAACAGAGAAGTAGGATTAAAGGTTAACATAGTGCAAAAAATTACCCACACTGCCCTTCAGCTACATAAATTAGTTTTTTTTACTTTGCAGCTCGAAGTCCAGTGTTCTCCCACTTGTCAACATCTCTCCAGGGACTTTGGACAATTCGTGCTTTCAAAGCAGAGCAAAGATTCCAAGAATTATTTGATGCTCACCAAGATCTTCACTCAGGTTTGTCATCAATAGACATGGACAACTAAGTTTGTAGCTCTTTCAGAGGGAAAGATTTTCTCCCCTCAGGTACACATGTGCAGCGTACATGCACAGCTCACACTGATTTTAATACATCTCTCTTCAGGGAAAAATCTCCCCATTAGTTGTTTCTTCTGTCTTTCTGGATTTGAAGAATACACTTTGGACTCTAGTATCGTTTGAGAGATCGAGGCATACATAATAATAATATTTATGATAAACATTTTAAAGTATACCCAATAAGTATATTTAAAGTATCATTTTTCACCAAGTTCTTGTATTGCATAATATTTTAAGGCAAAACAAGTTATACTTAGCAATATTTAATATTATTCAGGTGGAACACTAAGGATGCATCTACACTAAAAAATTAAGTCGCCCTATATTAGGTCGGCTTACAGCCACCGCAGTAATTACTTCCGTGGTGCATGTCCACACGACTGTCCTTGGGTTTGTGATGCGTATCTCAACAGGAGCGCTTCCACCAACCTAAGAGGGGCAATGCGGGGAGCTGAGAGTCCAGTCTCTCAGCTCTGATGGCAGATCCCTGCCAGGAACCCAGCTGGCTGCCCGCCCTATTGGCTCCCTGTTTCCTGCCAGGAGCAGGAGAAAGCCTCCCAGGGCTTTTCGCCTCTCCATTCTCCTCCAGAAGCAGGTGGGGAAGCCCCCTGGGGCTTCTCACTTGCTCGTTCCCTGCTGGGAGTGGGGTCCAGATGTCCAGTTTTCCAAGGGATTAGGGGTAGCTGGGCTCTAGCTGCCTGGCTTTCTTGTCAATTTCACAGCAAGCAGTGAAATTGACAAGAGAGCTAATAGCCAATGTAAGTAACACAGTGTCTGTGTCACCCTAACTTCACCGACATAAGCCCTGCACCTCTCGTGGAGGTGGAGGTATTATGTCGGTGTAGTAGGGCACTTACATTGGTGGGACAAGGCTGTAGTGTGTACACTGACATAATTAGGTCAATGTAAGCTGCCTTACATTGACCTGATTGTGTAGTGTAGACCAATCCTAAAATTGTACAAAAATATTTAATGTAAATTATCCTTTGGAAAAATATAAAAATCTGTTAATCTCTTATCTTTTTTGTCTGAGCAACTTTAAGAGCTCCTGTCCGTGTTAATACTGTAGGTTAGTTTTTATTAAAGTCTACTTGGCTGCAATATGAATATTCTGTATGCAAAAGTAATCTGAATTATGTTTGTACTAAGTATTCTATACTAGTTTGCCTTATTTTTTTTTAATTGATAGATTCATAGAGTTTCAGGCAAGAAGAGACCATTTTATCATCTAACCTGACCTCCTGTATTTTACAGACTATTACATTTCACCTAGCTACCCCTGTACTGAATCCAGAGGCTTGTGTATGGCTAAAGTATATCCCCCAGAAAGTCATCCAGTCTTGACCTGAAGTATTTGTCTAACTTCGGCTTTCAACCATTGGTTCTTGTTATGTCTTTCTCTACTAGAATAAAGAGCCATGTAGTACGTGATATTTTCTCCCCATGCAGGTACTTATACACTGTAATCAAGTCACTTCTCAATCTTCTTTTTGATAAACTAAACAGATTGACCTCTCTAAGTCTCTTGCTGCAAGGCATTTTCTTCAGAACTCCAAATTATTTGTGACTTTTTTCTGCACCTCCAGTTTTTTAATATATTTTGATAATGTGGCCACCTGAACTGTACATAGTATTCAGTATCAGTCTCCCAATGCCTTGTACGCAAAAGTAAAATTGCCTCCCTATTTCTACTTACTACTGCCCTGCTTATACATCCAAGGAGCGCAATAGCCCTTTGTGCCACAGCATCGCACTGGAAGCTCATAAATTGCTTGACCACTATGACACCTAAATCCTTTTCAGAGTCACTGTTTTCCAGAACACTGGTCCCCAGTCTGTAGGTATGGCCTTTTTCCAAGTCACGTAACTTTGAATTTGGCTATATGAAAATACATTTTATATTCACAGGCCCATATTACAAAGCGATACAGAATTCTATCTGATGCCTATTTGACTTCTTTTATTGGCCCTAACTTTGAATAGTTTAATTTTCATCATACAGATTATGCTGCTTTCTTCTGTGATTTATATCATATAACCTCCACTGTCTAGTGATATCAATTCTCTGAAGCATATTGGGATATATTTTATCTAAATGTTATATGAAAGAAAATTGCAATGGTATTTTACATAGCGTACCAGGCATCTGATCCAAAGTCCATTGAAGTCAATGAGAGTCTTTTTGTTGGCTTCAGTTTGCTATGAATCAGGCCCTAGCATCTTTTATTTCTGTTCCGACTCCTATTTGATATACTAGTCTCAGCTGTGTTAAACAGTATGAAAACCTGAAAACTGGCCAGCACTAGCTAGGAATAGGACATCATCAACACATGCAAACACTCTCCAAGACAGTTTATGGAATTAGTCCACGCTGATGTTATATTACTGTCTTATGGGAGTCCTTATAAAGCTTATTTTTCCCCAATAACTTATTGTTCTTATTATGACTTTTAAAAAACTCTTTAGAGGCTTGGTTTCTGTTTTTGACTACCTCCCGATGGTTTGCTGTGCGGCTGGATGCCATCTGTGCCATCTTTGTTATAGTGATTGCCTTTGGTTCCCTCCTTCTCGCAAAGAGTAAGTACGATGCTAGGAATGTTAATGCTATAATTACAATATATAGCAATACCTTATTCTTTTTCAGAATTTACTTTCTCTAATTGTTTATGGATTGCAGTTAAGTAAAATGTTTCTTTCTAGATCCTGGTCTGTCCCTCAGTCCAAGACATTCCTGTAAGTACTGGAGACCATTCAGACTTCTCTGGACTCAAGGGATTGGCCATGAACCTAACAACCTTTCTCCAGAGTATCTCCCCACAGTATTGCAGGCAAGCTTGCAATTCTACAATCTTGCCTTTACTGTTGAAATACTAGCTTTTAAAGAAAAAAGAAAAGGAGTACTTGTGGCACCTTAGAGACTAACAAATTTATTAGAGCATAAGCTTTCGTGAGCTACAGCTCACTTCATCGGAATGCATCCGATGAAGTGAGCTGTAGCTCACGAAAGCTTATGCTCTAATAAATTTGTTAGTCTCTAAGGTGCCACAAGTACTCCTTTTCTTTTTGCGAATTCAGACTAACACGGCTGCTACTCTGAAACCTAGCTTTTAAAGCTGTCTTTGGGACAACAACATTTGTTTCCCTTCTTGTTACATCAGACTAGGCAAAACAGATCAGGCTGAACATTCAAGGATTCAGCTCAAATGTCTTGGATTCTGGGAGAGCCCAATCCCAGAAAGGGAGATTGCATTATAAGAAATTTTATATTCATTGTCATTCTGATGCTGTTGTTTTATATGATCATCCCAGGATGTAATTACGGTAGATGTTCTAAAACTAGATAGTCTTCTAAAATACAAAGGAAGTAATTATCTTGGACCTGAAATTTGGGTGCTAGTTTGCTGTTCTTTATTTCCTTTATTTTTCCTTTAGATAAATTATATATAGACCTATATACATGGCATTATAGAGGAGATTTCCAACTAGGTTTCAAGTTACTAGACTTGAAGACAAATCAAAACACTGGGTTTGATTTATCTCTCCAATCAGTATAAGGAGCAGCTTTTGTGAAGTCAATGGAGTTATGCTGATATAAAATGGCTATAGTGAGAGGAGAATCGGGTCCCATATTAGGACCAAATCCTGTTTAGTTTATTCACAAGAGCTGACTCGCTGAGTGTAATGAGTCTGCCCATGTGAGTAGGGTGAGCAGAAGCTTGCCCTTCAAAAACGTCTTGTCGGCTCTTACAATGCTTTGCACCCATTTATACCAGTACATAGTCTGTATAAATGCTAGCAATGTGTTTTAGTAGCATTTTATGCTCACCATGCACAGGTTTAGGGGCCTGATCCAACTCCCTTTGAAATTAAGTGAAAGATTCTCAATTGTTTAACTGAATAGCGATGACCCTAAGCTTGTGCTTAAGAGATTAGTTGATTCTGGGCTCTTTTTTTTTTTTTTAAGACAAGATACCTTGAAGTGGAGAACCGGACCTTATTGTCAAACACAAATATAGTTTTAGAAAGCTTACAAAAGTAATGTGACAAGATAGACTTTTTCCACAGAGCTACTATTTAAACTGGTGTGACCGAGAGCCAATCTGGCTCTACCACTTCAATGGCATATTAGTTTGAAAGAGGAGTTAAGCAGAGTTTTGTGTAATTATATAGATGTGATTTTTCTCCTCCTCACGCTACAGCTCTGGATGCAGGACAGGTTGGCTTGGCATTGTCCTATGCAATCACGCTCATGGGAATGTTCCAGTGGGGAGTTAGGCAAAGTGCTGAAGTTGAAAATCTGGTAATATTAATTTGCTCAACTTCGTATTTTTCACATCTCTTTGCTGTTAAGTGACATGAAATACATTAGAAGCGTTATCTTTGCATTAATGGAATTTTAAAGACCCTGTTATTTCTATCTAAAGCCTTAGACCCTGTTAATTTGTGTAAAGGTAACAGATATTTAAGATGTATTAAATCTTTATTCAAGTCATAGTACATAAGGTCGGCATAAATTTCCAAATATATTTTTGCATATGGTAGAACATCAATTTACACTATTTACTAAGATGCTGTTTGTTGCATATTAATTTTTTTAAATTAATGAATAAGCAACCACAATAAAAAAAATACAACATCAAAAATCTACTTATTCATTTGTGTTAACAATTTTGGTTTACTTGTAATTATTTATGATGAGTCACCGTAACATTCTGGTAAATATACCTTGTACACTACATAAAGAATAACAAAGGCTTATTTAGTGTTAAACTGTACTGCAACACTCCTGCTAATAATAATTTTGTATTTAACATTTATGCTTTATAGCATATTGCATTTTCAAAGCATGTTGCAGGCAAGAATTTACCAATACTGATAAATCTTTTTGGAGGAGTGGGGAGAGACTGCTAAACTTTTTGTCTGAATTATCAGATTGTGGATTAATGAAGTTCAAATTTGTGAGGCTGTCCTGTGGGGGTGAATTACTCTGAGGGAGGTGAAGATTCAGAGGTATCATAGAACAAGACATATCATTTACTAGGCTGACCCTAGTGTAGAATGTGGAGTACTTCATGGAGCTATTGTAAATGACTTCCTTTTTCCACCACTCACTAGAATCCGAGGTTTTGTGGTTTTGTCCTACTTAGCTCTCCTTCAATAGTAATTTTTTCTTACTGCATTCTGTCTCTCATATGTTTCCAACTGAGGAGGAGAGGTCCAGAATGGAGAACTTGCTACTGCATTATTCACTTTCTGGGACTGACTCCCTCCCCAGATCCACTGCTGTCAAGATAAGTCTTTGGGTATTGTTACGATGATCTCTTCATGATTCATATATGAAGTTAACAAAGCCGAGTAAGGTGAAATACAATCTATTAAGAAAAGTTTAGTTTTTTCTTATAGTTTTTGATGTAATAATCTGTTGCGGGGATGGAAGCGGTGGGGGGAAACGGTACCCGGTGGCCAAAACTGAATTGCCTCCCATATTTGCAAGAAGAGAGAGGCAGCCCAAATGTCTCAAATTTGGGGAGAGGTTAGTTCCTTTAGTTAGTTAGTCTTTTCCATTTAGAATCCCATAAAATCTCAGTTATCAATAAATCTTGCTGCCTCTTTCATATTTGTATGTCCATGAATATGAAAAAAAATTCTGCTAGCTATCTAGCCAATACTGTAGTAACCAGTATCCTGATTTGGCTCTACTGCTGAATTATAGATATTCATTCCAAGCACATAGTAACCTTAGCCAGAGCTGCAAGGGACAAGCTCATTGGTGAAACCGCAGAGATGGTGGTGGCTCAGTACACACAAAAATGATAAACTTATCAATGATATTACTAATAGGCTGGATCTTCCTGTACCTCAGATATAAGTCGGATCTTTAGTATTACTCCCATAGAGGCCCAGCAGAAAGACAACCTATCATGTAGAAAATAAGGCTCCAGTCCTGCAAAGCACTTAAGCATGTGAGTAATCCCATTGACCGCAAATTAATGCTTACATTGACTCAATTAACATGCTTTAAAATTAAGTACATGCTTAAATGTTATGCTGGATCAGGACTATATTAGGAGGTAAGACTTGCATTCCTGTCTAATAAAAATAGTATAGTACCACGATTCATCCTCTCTCTCTCTCTCATATGATTGAAAGAAAATTTCTCATGTCATTTTGTAGCTTTTTTTATAATCAGAATGTTACCCAAAATATAAAAGAGTTTCATTGCTTGTGTGACTTTTTTCTAGATGATCTCAGTAGAAAGAGTAATGGAATACACAGAACTTGAAAAGGAAGCTCCTTGGGAGTCCAACAAACGTCCACCAGCTGAATGGCCAAGCCAAGGAGTGATAGCCTTTGAAAATGTTAACTTCACTTATAGCTTAGATGGACCCTTGGTGTTGAGGCACTTGTCTGTTCTAATTAAATCAAAAGAAAAGGTATGCATTGCATGCTTACTTCAGATATACACAACATTTTCATTTAGGAGGTAATACCTTATGGTCTTTTTATTTTTTCAACTCTATACAGTGCTATAAAATATACCAGGGGTGGCCAAACTGTGGCTTGTGAGAGGTATGCATCTCTTTTATAGTTAAAGTGCGGCTTGTGGAGTCTCCTATACACCCCCATTCTCCGCCTATCAGACTGAGGCAGAAAGCTCAGGGCTTCTGCCCTGTAGTGGGGTGGTGGGGTTAGGAGCTTCTGCCAGAGATGACTGGTACCTGCTGAGAGTGGGTGGTACAATTTAAAGGTTTAAACAGTTTGAGTCGCACCTCCAGGTATGTCCCCTCTCCCCTTACCCTCAGCAGCCCCTCCCTGCATCTCCCTGGTGTTAGCACCGCATGAAGAGCCAGCAGCAAGCAGCTGGGAGCTTCAGGGAGGGGCTGCTGCTTTAGCTCTGCAGAAAGCAGCAAAAGCAGCAGCTCTCCCTGCTGCTCCCAGTTGCTTGCCATTGCCTCTCCACATGGCTTCAACTTCCAGCTTGCTGGCTCCAGGAAATGACCGAGTGAGGGCCAGCAAACCCTAGCAAAAATTGGGGGGGGGGCATGTGATCCCATGTGACCCTCCATGCATCGCCTCTGACTTCTGCCCAGCAAGAAGGGGCCCCCAAGCCCTGGCAGGCACTTCCAACAGGTCTGAAGCCCTGAGACCCTCCTCCCTGCCAGGTTGAAGCCCTGAGTTCCAGCAGGTGCACCCCAGCTCTTGAACTTCTGAAGATTCTCGTATGCAGCTCAGAGGGTCAGTAAGTTTGGCCACCCCTGAAATATACTGTCTTTAGAAAATGAGGCCAGTATTTTAAAAAATAAAAATAAAGTAATTATATTACTTATATTTACTAAAGGATAAAGCATGTTTATTTACTGTAAGTTATGGAGTAATGTTTGGTAATATGCATGGTTATGAGTAAATAACCTACTTAAGAACTTATGAAATTAGGGTCTTTGTGATTGCCTATTGCATAAACTCCAAAAACAAAACGCACTTAGCTTGTATGCTCTTCAGGGCAGGGACTTTCTCTTGGTTATATGTTTGTAAAGTGCCTATCCCAGTAGGGCTTTATGTGCTGCATAATGCAAATAATTATAATAAAACAAATGCAGACCTTGATCCTGTGATTGGATCCATGTGGGCAGATCAGAATTCTTGTGCATGTGCAGAGCCTTGGTGACTTCAGTGGGACTCAGCTCAGGAGTATGGATCCTCTTGCACGATCATGACTTTTATTTCAAAATGCAACTAAGGTCACTAAGAGAAAACAACATGCATGCCAGACGTTGTTTACAAAGTAGAGAATTTAAAAGCAAGGAAATGAATAATTAAGGGTATGCTAAACTGTTAGCCACCTTATGAACACATTACTCTTATTAACTACAAAGAAATGCTTATTTTGAGACAATCACACTTTACTTGAGAGCATCTTCTGTCTCTGCCACTGAGAAGACAAAGCTGCTCTAATGATTCTAATGGGTTGTATCCATTAGGGAAAAAAAGGGTCAAGGACGGATAGAGTTTAACTAACTTGTGTAGGCTAACTGCATGTACCCTTTTCCCTAGTTTAGATACAGGTTTATTACCTTTTCCATCAGCATTGGTCTTGAGAAACAAAACTATTAGAAAGATAAGTATGGATGAGAAAGAGGGGAGACAAGTAGAGCTGTACAAAGGGACACTGAGGATCCACTAAAGGAAACACAAAAGGGGCAGGAGGGGCAACACAAAAGGTGGACAGTGACCATAAAAAATAAAGGAGGGTGCACGCACATACACATAATCCCAGGACAGGGGAGAAGGAGAGAAAAGGGGGGAAAAAGTCGATTACATAATTTTAGGATTATGATTTAGCACATGATTTTATTTCAGTTCCTTTTGGCAACTTATCCAAGTAACTGTCAGCATTAATTAGATTGGTAGTCAAAAGAAACACAGAAATAAAAACCCTCATTCTGAAAACTTTTGACTCTTCTCCCTTTGCCCCATCCTCCAAATTTTGAAACCATCTCAATTGAAAGAGTGTGATAGGGCAAGTTTCCCCCATAGACAAAATGAAATTAGAGCCCTGCAGTGTTGATTCATGTTTTGCCACATTTCAAATGCAGATATACGTTTTTTGATTAAGAAATCTTCCCTGGGAGGTTGGCTCAGATCTATACGATCATTGCCCTTGTTTAATTTGTAACACACACTTCCATTCAGCCCCAACCTCCATTCCATTCCTCAAGTGAATCATTTTAATAACAAGCATGTTTCAAGAATTCATCCCTTCTATCCTGTACAAAGATGATTTCACAGAGAAAGGTAAGTGGGAGTTGAGGGCAAGGAGTTTACAAAGTGTAGCAAAAACGCTGTTTATCTTCTCTGTACTTTTCTTGCCTTTGGGCCAGCTCTGTAGCAGTTATAAGAAGCCACTCTAGTGTAATAGTGAATAAGAAGATTTAAATGTCATGGTGAGAAACAGAAATAAAATAAAAGAATCGAAATAAGAGAGGTACCCAGACAGTGGCTAAATGCTTGTTGTTTTTTTTGACCTGAGTGATTGTGCTGTAGGTTTGTCATCCTAAAGTAAGTTTGTCCAGTCTGAAGCTCTTGCAGCTCTGGAGAGAGATTGGTTTCCTTTTTAGAAGCTACTGTTTTTGATAATGTATCACATGGTGTGACAGTAGGCCATCATCAATATAATGTGTAAAATGATAGGTTTCCAAGTATCTGCCCCTGTTCACTGGATTTTAGTAAGAGGGAAGCATTTCTAGAAAACCTAGAAGTTGCTAACAGTTCAGGCCGTGTCTATGCTACAGGAGTTACCGTGATACAGCTATGGCACCAAAGCTATGCTGCTGTAATCCCATAGTGTAGACGCAGGTGACCGTGATGGAAGGAGTTTTTCCGTCATTGTAGGAATCCCATCTCCCTGAGCGATGGTAGCTAGGTCAATGAAAGCATTCTTCTATCAACCTAGCTGCCTCCACAAAGGGGGTTAGGTTGACATAGCTATGATGCACAGGATTTTTCAATCCACCTGGCTTAAGGTTTAAATATAGACTATGCCAAAGTATTTTCTCACTGTCCTCTAAGGCCTCAAATGAACACTTAGCACCTAATGTAGATGAAGACTATATCTACACTATGGAAGCTTCTTGGAGCAGCTAGTCCTAGCACCCACAAGAGGAGAGGCAAGTCTTGATTTAGTCCTCAGTGGAGCGCAGATCTGGTCCAAGAGTGAATATAGCTGAACTGCTTGGTAATACTGACCATAACATAATAAAATTTAACATCCCTGTGGTGGGGAAAACACTAAAGCAGCCCACCACTGTAACATTTAATTTCAGAAAGGGGAATTAGACAAAAGTGAGGAAGTTAGTTAAACAGAAATTAAAAGGTAGAGTGCCAAAAGTGAAATCCCTGCAAGCTCCTTCAGCGGGAGCTGGGTTGAAGTCCCGAGCCCTGGCAGGTGCCTCCCACAGGGCTGAAGACCTGAGACCCCCATCCCTGCAGGGCAGAAGCCCCTAGCCCCATGGTTCTTAACCTATTTACCATCGTGGGCCTCATTTACAGCTCTCTATGTTTTATGATATAGTATATATGTGTTATGTGGGCCGCATCCACACAATAAGTTTGGCCATAGAGGATAGACCCATCAGTGGCTGTTATCCAAGATGGTCAGGGACACAATCCCGTGCTCTGGATGTCTCTAAATCTCTGACTTCCAGAATCTGGGACTGGATGATAGGGGATGGATGCCCTGTTCTGTTATTTCCTCTGAAGCACCTGCATTAGCCACTTTCAGAAGACAAGATATTGGGCTCGATGGACCATTCGTCTGACTCAGTATGGCCATTCTTATGTTTTTATGGTATAAGTTTTAAAGGTAGACCAGGCCAAAAATAGTGGTGGCTTTTAAACACAACTCAACTGTCTTTGTCAAAGCTAGATGGTAAGTTTGTTTAAAAACACATACAGTTGCTAAACATAAGTTATTTTCTTTGTCTGGATGACCTAAATTTGAGTTATGTGTTTAGTAATCAGGGAGCTAATTCTGCTGACAGATCCTTTTGTGTATGCAGTTAGCCATTGGCTTTAGTGGGGCTGCGCAAGGGCCTGCCTGCCTGGTTTCAGTTTTGCAGGGCAGATTTGATTATGATCTGTATATGGAAAAATAATGTGCCTTTTGAATAACATGATTTATAAAAGGGAATAAAATTCGGTTTACTAAGAGCCAGTTCAAATTCATGTTGATTTTAGCAGCGTGTAGTCAATTTAGAGAAATCCATTTGTATTTTTGGTCAAACACTGAAAAATGCAATGTTTTCATTTGATGCCTGCCTGAAAGAGAGAGATTGACAATATACAAGCAGCTGCATTTTTATTTTAAGAGTTACTTTATTTTTGATAATGTTTTCCTTCATGTTGCTAATATAATAGTGTATATCACTAAGGTTTTCAAAAGAAATGCTTTTGAACTCTTTCTTCTTTAAAACATTTTGTGTGTTCTCCATTTAGCTTTTTTTTTCTGATTTATCTTTTTGAAGGAAGAGGAGCTTTAGTAGAGTTTCTTCAGAAATATTTCTCATTTCAATTTTTTTTCCTTTTCCTTTTATACCATTCCTTTAAACAGATTTGCTAAAACTATGTTGTGTTTTAGGTAACAGTAATTTTCTTTTTGCGAATACAGACTAACACGGCTGCTACTCTGAAACCAGTAATATAATGACAGGTTTCAGAGTAGCAGCTGTGTTAGTCTGTATTTGCAAAAAGAAAAGGAGTGCTTGTGGCACCTTAGAGATTTGTTAGTCTCTAAGGTGCCACAAGTACTCCTTTTCTTTTTAGTAATATAATGATTAGCACTTACATAGTACTTAGTGATTGTACACACTTACGTGAATCAGTTATTCCATAAAATCATATAATTGAAAAATTTAGAAGTAGAAAAGACCTTTTAGGTTATCCAGTCCATCTTCCAAGTTGCTTCTTCCAGTATATTTTCTTGTGCTTAGTCTAGGGTGTTTTGTTTCTTTTAAATGCAGGTTCTGCCATTTTGCTTGGGAGCCTGTTCCATAGCTTAATTTCTCTGTTACAAATTTTTTCCTGATATTCACCTCAAGTTTTCCTTTCCTTAATATCATTTCAGTATCTCTGTGTATCATATTACATAATTGCCCTCTTTTGTTTGGTGTTTGTACTTTTCAAATATTCTTTTGTTGTCATGTGCCCTCTTAATTACTTAGCTATGCTATACTGTACATCAGTGATTCTCAACCTTTTCAGACTACTGTACCCCTTTTACAAGTCTGATTTGTCTTGCGAGTACCCCAAGTTTCACCTCACTTAAAAATGACGTGTTTACAAAATCAGACATAAAAATACAAAAGTGTCACAGCACACTATTACTGAAAAATTGCTTACTTTCTCATTTTTAGCATATAATTATAAAATAAATCAATTGGGATACAAATATTGTACTTACATTTCAGTGTATAGCGTATATAGAGCAGTATAAACAAGTCATTGTCTGTATGAAATTTTAATTTGTACTGACTGGCTTTTTATATAGCCTTTTGTAAAACTAGGCAAATATCTAGATGAGCTGATGTATCCCGTGGAAGACCTCTTCCTACCCCTGGTTGAGAACCATTGCTGTGCATATTTTACTCTTTTATCTTTCCTCATAAATCAGTATCTCCAGACCATGATAATTTTTCTTGCTCATCTCTGAAATCCCTCCAGTGTTTGCCAGTATCTCTCTGGAAATGTGGTGTGTTGAACTGAATGCAATATATATGTAGAACCCCAGAGTTACAAACATTTTTGAGAATGGAGGTTGTTCATAACTCTGACTTGTTCGTAACTCTGAATAAAATGTTATGGTTGTTCTTTCAAAAGTTTACAACTGAACATTGACTTAATATAGCTTTGAAACTTTATTATGCAGAAGAAAAATGGTGCTTTTAACCATCTTAATTTAAATGAAACAAGCACAGAAACTGTTTCCTTGCTTTGTCAAATCTTTTTTTTTTTAAACTTTCCCTTTATTTTTTTTAGTAGTTTATGTTTAACACAGTACTGTACTGTATGGTATTTGCTTTTTTATTTTTTGGCTCCGCTGCCTCATTGTGTACTTCTGATTCCAACTGAGGTATGTGTTGACTGGCCAGTTTGTAACTCTGGTGATCATAACTCTGAGGTTCTACTGTAAGAGGTTCTGGCAGAGCAGATCTATATAGAGAGTTATCCCAAGCAGTACTCTGTGAGACAGTTGATTGGGTGTACATTCCGTTTTTCTAAGTAATCCCTTACCTGCTTCTTCTGAAGACAGGTTTTTTTTGCAAAAAGGAGTTCACTCGCTGAGTCATATTTAGTCAGCATTAATTTTGCCCCTTTCTTCATTTATTAATAGACCTACTATCTCCCTACATATTTCTTTTCATTTGATATATTTGTAAAAGATTTTTTAGTTCCATACCGTTAGGCTTCTTAGCATTTCCTTATTTTGCATTTTTCCTGCATTTTCTGTGAAAGCCTTATTGGCTGAATGTGTTAGTTGGGTTGCTTCTCTATTTTTTCTGTTGCCAGTATGGTTTTTTTTAATCCTCTGTTTTTTCAATGGCTCCTTGTGGAGCCATATTGGCAGATTTTCTTTTTGTGAATTCCTCTTTTCTGAGAGGATTTTTAGACTGTGTTGTGCCTTATAGTGTCTTCTAGGATTGGTCGGCATCCTTCCACTTATTGTACTTAACTAGATTTCTTAATTCCCTCAAATGTCCTTCTTTGAGATCCTTGGTTATGAGATATGTGGCTTTGGTTTTCAGAGCTTTGAGAAAAGCAGCATCTCTGTCCCCTGCTGTGATCTGAACTTTGAAAGCTAGGCTATCAAAGAAATCCACTGCCCCAGCCAATATTAGTTTCTTCTTTATTGCAGCTCCTTATGGCAAACATTAGGACCATCTCTCCATGCCTTTTGCTCAGATACTTTTTGTAGCCCTATTGTTATTTTTGACTTTATTATGGCTCCTCATTGAGTTAGATACTATTCAACTTGAGTGAAGTCATCAGAATCTGACTCAAAATTGTCTCAAGTGCAGTTAGTAATGCTTGTTTAATACTAATAATGTCCATAGGCAGATCTCAAAGTGCTTTATGAAGGAGTGTTAGTGTCATTGTTCCCTTTTTACAGATAGAGAAATTGAGGCACAGGGAAGTGATGTGATTAGTGCAAGGTCACCCAATAGGCTAATGGCAGAGCTGGAAGTGGAACGCAGGACTCCTAAGTACCAGTCCAGTGCTTCATCCACTGGCCACATTGCCTCTCATTTAGGCATTCTGCAGCTCATATTAAGGGAGGCCTTTTGTTAAGAAAACATTAATTTCACTTTTGAATGAGATGATCTAGAAAATTCTTAAAGCTTCAAAACCCATCCGACTCCAGGGTGTTGTTCTTCTTAGCGTTTATTAAAAAAAAACAATTTTAATCATATTGGCTTGGTTGGTTTTGCAGGTTGGAATTGTGGGAAGAACAGGAGCTGGAAAGAGCTCTTTGATAGCAGCTCTCTTTCGGTTGGCTGAACCCAAAGGACGAATTTGGATTGATAAGTATTTAACATCAGAACTAGGACTTCATGACTTGCGAAAGAAAATTTCAATCATACCTCAGGTATGAAGCTGACTTTGTCCGCCACATCTATTTTCATTTTAGGGCTGTAATATTTCAAAAACTCTATCATGATCGTTTTTATAATCATTTTTTCTTTTTCTGCTCTCTGTTTGCAGTACTCCTAGGTCCCAGAATTTCATCCTTGTCTGTTTTGCAAATATTAGTTGCCCTGTTACCCCACTGTAACCTGAGAGTAGAGCTGAAATAATCACGGCTTTTTTAACAGCTTCATTATCTATGGATTCCTGTCATGTCAACCAATTATTTTGTGTGTGCATCAGCGATATCAATATCAGCACAATTCTAGAAACAGTTTGAATTAAGTTTCTGGCTAACTGCTGCTGAAGAGCCAGCACAGAGCATAAAACATATTTGCTAGAATCTAAAAATACTAGTGGCTATTGTTTTCCATAATATCGCTGTAATGGACTACTAAATTGAAAACAAGAGCCTATATATTTAGTATCCAAATGATTCAGTCTGAAAGTAGGGCAAATTTTGAGGCCATATGTCTTAATCATTTAAATTAGTCCATTCTTGTGGACTAGTTCTTCAACAACTGGTAAGAGACAATAACTGAGATTGTGCTTCTGTGTAATCTGATGTATTTGAAAGAATTTGAATAAGATCACATTATTTCCACAGACTGCCTCTTCCATAACATATAGGATCAGCCCTTTGGGTCTGACTTTTTCCTCTTCTCTGTCCTCTTTGTGCTACTCTGACAGGAGTGTAGGGGAGTGCAAGCAGTATGCCACCCTCCCCACCAGGAGAAAGTTGCAGAGAAGGCATGTCAGGATATGTTGCACTCCAGCAACATCTAACTGGCATATGATCCCTTGGGGACTGTTTCCAGCTGTGCAACCTGCACCAGGGCAGGAGCTGGGGAGAGAATCACAGACCTCCAATGGCTTCCCTGATACCCATCTCCCCCCCCCCCCCCCGAGTTGGACTACATGGAAAGTGGTACAACAGAAAATGTGTGTGTGTGTGTGTGTAGGATTTTATTATTAGTCTCTTTTTTTTTAAAGAAAAAAAGCAAAGAAAGAAACCCTGCTCTCCCCTCTCAGACACATACATGCTCCTGAAAGCTAGATTTATTTGGCAGTATGTGATTTTTGGTTTTTCATGTATTTGAATTAAATTCTGAGTGAAAATTAAACACCCTTTTTTTTTTTTTGCATTGATACTTTTCGCACCTAATTGACGTGAAGGTTTGGAATGTTTTCTTATTTTACTGGCTATATCCATATCATAATATGATTAGGATGTAAGCACAAAAATTAATAATAAACCATATCAATGGCCAAACAAGACTTCACAATTAAACATCTGTTTGCCCCTCAGCTCCTCTCTCCAACAACAGAGCCTTTCTAATTTTTAAGTCACTTTCTGCCTTCCCCCAGAACTGACCATACATTTCCTGCCACCTAAAATGCCAGTCTGAAGAGATGTTATTTGCACTGCATCTTAAATATTACCAGGTTCTGATCAAACTCCAAAGCTGAAAACCTTCTCCCAAAAATGTCTTGCCTCTTCTCCCCGAAAAGATGTCTTGTTGCTGACCTCTAGAGCATTCTGCGTGTGGTATTGCATGGAAGTTTTCTTTTGAACCTCATCTGCAAAAGAGGTATAAAAAGGGGGAGTAATGGAAGAGATCAGAAACTGGAAGATGGACGCAGCAGCAAAACCAATTGTAGCCCAACAACAGCAGTTCTTACTGTAAATCACAAAGGAGAAACAAGCCAAAGCAGTGATCCACTAGCTATGTTTCCTATGTTCAGTAATCCAAGGACACCAGTTAAGCAGCCAGTGAGTACCAGCCCTTCTCTGTCCAAGATTGGACTGGTTGATGACCCTGATGCCTACCTCTGAGTAGTGACCAAAGTTATTCAGTGAGGGCAGCTGTTCTAGGCCTTCAAATTATTAACAGAAGAGGCACAAGCCATGTGTTAGGTCCTGTCTGAGGATGATGCTACCAGCTACAAAGCCATAAAGTTGCCATCCTATGAGGGGACCTGATGAGGGGCATTGGAAGAAAAGTACTTGTGGTGATTTTGGAAGTAGGCCTTTTCCTCTTCAGAGAAGCCACATACCTTTACCCTACAGCTGACTGAAACAGCAAGCTAGACATTGTTGCAGCAGAAGAGTTTGGTACGATCCACATGCCTTTGGATAGCTGGGCCTATGCTGGTCACCAGATTCCATGGGGCCTCTGACCTATCATCTGACCATAATTCCCCTTTGCCGGGGAACATGGCTCTAGCAGCCATGACTATATGGTGCTCCCTCTGCAGTGCCCTATTCCTTTCATGAAGGCATGTGCTTTGCAGGTAGCTCATCCTATCTGTTTTGGTGATGGGAGGAAACGCTTGTTTAGACACCAGTGGGATTTGTTTGGTAGGTAGCATTTTAAATGTTAATTTCCAGCTTTCATTCTGTTTTGTTTAATAATGTTGGATCCAGAGGCCTTTGACCATATTGGTGTCTGAATGTTTGTTGGTCCATCAGCTGGATGAAGAAATCAAGGTAGCACTCACTCAATGTACTGTTTTATATATTTATATTCTATTATCTCTCTTTTTAAAAATAACTGTGAATGTGATAAGAAGGTTAACAAACAATGGCTCTTTAATGCCTCTCCATCACCTGGCTTTCTTTTTTCTTTCTTGAGAATAGAAGCCAAACAGAAAGAGGTAGGTATGCTGTTACTAGCGAAGACATACAACTGGATTGCAGCCTCATGTGGGCTGTCTTTTGTTTCTGCATACTGGAGGCTTCATTAATGCACAGTGGTGCTACTTAGTGGAGTTAGTGACCTTTTTCTATCTAAAGAGGACTTTACATAGACTTAAATTCTTTCTCTTTTGTTTGTGCACAATGTTCTTTTCTCCTGAAAATGGATGATGATCAGTTCAATCAAGGGCTACAGGGTTTTGAGAACTTTAACCACAAGTATTTCAGGTGATTTCCACATTTCCACATATCTGATCCCAGGTGAACAAAATATAACTTTAGAGATGGAAAACTGCTGCTCTAATTCTATTCCACACCTTGAGCACTCATAATTAATTGTATATTTTATTCATGCAGAAGTTTCCTGACCTGGGTATAAAATTATTGTAATAAAGTAAAATGTTATTATTTTTATCTTGCTAGTTATATAGAAGGTTTTTGTCATGGTCCCCAGGGGTTTTCGGTATCTGAAGGTTAGCAGGTAGGGTTTCTCTTCCAGATAAAGAGAGGTTTGTTTTCTACTAAGTATATGCAAAGGTCTAAGACCAAGGAACGACTTTACCCATTTTGGAGGGTGGGGAATAATTATACTACAATAAACATTTTGTACTATATTGCTAATATTTGTATGAGTAATAAAAATAGCTATATAACATGGGGCAACAGTTTGTAGCTGCAATCCCCAGCATTTTCTTGGAAAACTATGTAGTCTAGCTGTAGGCGTTTAGTAAAATATATCGGGTAGCATGCTAACTGAGTCACTCTCCAGAGAGTGGTGAGAAACAAGACTGAAGTTTTCTTAAATGTGAGTTTAAATATCTACTCACAGAAATAAAAATGTGCTTAGGTTTCTAATTGTTTGCTTGGATGGAGCTGTATGAAGGTTGTGTCTGTCTGTAAATATTATCTGTTACCCTGACTGCAAGCATTTTTACAACAATTATTTACAGGTTTGGCTTATTAACTTCCTCTCATAAAACAGGCTATTTTAAATACTAATCTGTGTCAGAAATGATAATTAAAAATTATCCTTATCTACTGTTGCAATACATGTTTGCTTTTAGGACTTCTTATAATAGTTATGAACATTTTATAAATTCAATTTCTTATTTTGCCAACCTATAAAAATAGATTGAAATAGAAAATTATCTTAACAATACCTTCATAGAATCATAGAATCATAGAATATCAGGGTTGGAAGGGACCCCAGAAGGTCATCTAGTCCAACCCCCTGCTCAAAGCAGGACCAAGTCCCAGTTAAATCATCCCAGCTAGGGCTTTGTCAAGCCTGACCTTAAAAACCTCTAAGGAAGGAGATTCTACCACCTCCCTAGGTAACGCATTCCAGTGTTTCACCACCCTCTTAGTGAAAAAGTTTTTCCTAATATCCAATCTAAACCTCCCCCATTGCAACTTGAGACCATTACTCCTCGTTCTGTCATCTGCTACCATTGAGAACAGTCTAGAGCCATCCTCTTTGAAACCCCCTTTCAGGTAGTTGAAAGCAGCTATCAAATCCCCCCTCATTCTTCTCTTCTCCAGACTAAACAATCCCAGCTCCCTCAGCCTCTCCTCATAAGTCATGTGCTCTAGACCCCTAATCATTTTCGTTGCCCTTCGTTGTACTCTTTCCAATTTATCCACATCCTTCCTGTAGTGTGGGGCCCAAAACTGGACACAGTACTCCAGATGAGGCCTCACCAGTGTCGAATAGAGGGGAACGATCACGTCCCTCGATCTGCTCGCTATGCCCCTACTTATACAACCCAAAATGCCATTGGCCTTCTTGGCAACAAGGGCACACTGCTGACTCATATCCAGCTTCTCGTCCACTGTCACCCCTAGGTCCTTTTCCGCAGAACTGCTGCCGAGCCATTCGGTCCCTAGTCTGTAGCGGTGCATTGGATTCTTCCATCCTAAGTGCAGGACCCTGCATTTATCCTTATTGAACCTCATTAGATTTCTTTTTCAACTTCAAAACATCTCAAATAACTTATTAAAATGTGTATTGTTAAACAAATTACTTGCAGTGTTGTTTTTTTAAAATTCCCTCAACCCTTCTATTAAACTCCTTTGCTCATTCAACAGGTTTTTATTGGTCTTGGTGCAACAAATACTTTAAAATACTTGGCACATTACAAGAAAATAAAAAGAAAACACATTATCTTCTTACATTTTTATTGTACCACATTCTGCCATAATCAATACCTTCATAATACTCCAGGAATGGCCTTAAAAATTAAACACATAATCATAAAAGGCTTAGGTCCAAATTCTACATGGACTTTCTACACCCTCATGCAGGTCCATGGACAGCAGTAGGATTAATGGGGTCTTAATCAGGGCAGGATTTAACCTTTAAGATGTGTGATGTTTTTAAAAAAAAATCATATCATATAAACAAATGTTTACTCTTTTTAAAAATATATATATATAGATTTAAGAAACTCTGGTAACAAGTCAGATATTTCACAGTCCTCAACAGCATTATGATGGTTTTTTGGGCTCAGATATCTTGTGTATAACACCAAGAATTACTGACATCCTAACATTTCCTACAGTCTATGATTCTCAGACTGTGCCATCTCTGCTTGAATATCAGTGGCATTCAGGGCTGTTAGTAGGGAATTCTGGGGCAAAATCATGTCCCTCTTGCTTTTTTTGACTTGAAGATCAGTTTGTGGCATTGGGCTAAAGCTTAGTGGTTCAGTGCTTTCCCACTTCTGTTGCCATAACCTTTTGATTTCCTTCAGGGCCTTTGGGTAGGAACAAACTTATTTCCTGGTCTTTTCACTCTCTCACGCCTCTTCTCCCCTTCAGAGCAGCATGGAGATCTTTGCCTTCTGGGTCTTCCAGTGTAGTGCCTCCCTGACAGGTCCCTCTACCTCTTCTCTTCATGGTAAAACTGTCCAGAAGACACCAACCAGAGACCAAGCAGTGTTCATCTAATGAGGCAGTTCTGTTTAGCAGCTCAGGAGAGCTTTGCCTGTCCACAGTTTGTGGACACTTGCTCTGCCGAGGGGAGAGGCTCTGAGTTGGACTAGTTTGAGAGGGTCTGCCTCCCATCAAGCCACAATATATTCCACACTGAGAGAGAGAGAGAACACAGAAAGGAAGGAATAACTTGATTGGCTCACAGGAGGAAGAGTACAGGCACCCAATGCCTGTTCCAGGAGTAAATCTATCAAACCCAACCCCTCTCCAACCAGTAATAGTTCCACCTAGATGAGTCCTACCACAAATCTTTAAATAGGACACTTCTCGTTAGGCAAGGGGCAGGCATCCCTTCCAGCTTCAAGATGAGGGCAGGGAATTTTAGAGGGATACCTAGGCATTTCTTCTCTTGGATGAGGATCCAGAGGGTGACTACTTCTTTGCAAAAGCTGTCTCTATCCCAAGGAGTAAAAAGAGCACAGCTATCCCACCAGTGCCTTAATAGTGATTTTACACACCCACACAGTAAAAAAAGGAAGAATGAAAATCTAGCAGGTATGGGTCCCCCTCACCAGATTCCAGTCCCAGCTCATCAACTGATGAGGGGTGCTAGAACATGATAATCAAAACAAGATGGGGGGGGGTATTGAACCCTATTTGCTCAGTAACTCCATAGGCAGAAAAGTGGGGTGGCCACAACTGAAACCCAAGAGCAGAAAGGTGATCAGTCCTCAGACTGCAGATCAGAGGCTGCCTTTCTCCTAATGAATGAAGGAATAGGAACACTTGTCCAAGGGAAAAATGTTTTAGAAAACAAGCTACAACATTTTAGTAAATTCAGGAACCAAGGATGTCATCACATTCCTGCCTGAGGTCTGTGCAGTGGTAGCAGCCCTAACCCAGGGTATGTTTAATCCCTCCATAGATTGGACTAATAGTATATCCTGGCTGTCTTCAGAGGGAGCATTAAGATGCCAAGAGCAGATCTGAGGAATTCCTATTGCCTCAGCTGGGAGAATAGGCCATAATCCTCCTCCTTCTCACTCTTTGATTCCCTCCACTGGCTCATTGTATTTCACTGTATACAATTCAAGTTTCTTAACCTCCCCTCAAGACTCTTTACAACTCTTCTCTCCTTAGTCATTTGCTCATTCTTATCACCCCCATACCCTGTGCTCTGCCAATTATGTCGTCCTTTAATGCTCATTTGTCTGCTTCTCCTACAAATATCACCAGACTTTCTTCCACACTGTCTGTAATATGGAATTCCCTCCCTGAACTAATCCATACTTCTGCTCCTTTTCTGCTGTGACACCTACAAGAATTCAGTCAGCCATGGCTAAGTTAAAAAGAAAATTCAGATGATTTGGAACCATCAACTCGGGCATGTATCTAGCCTGTGTAACTGCATGTTGTTTTCTTTGCCACCCTTGTCTCACTATCCTGTTCTCTCCCTTGGGTTGTCACACTCAATGGGTTGAGTCTTGTTTGAAATTAGAGTGTAAACTCTATGGGGCAGTAATTATGCCTTGCCATCTGTTTGCCTAGAGGTGCCCAAATTCTCTCTTTGTGCTACTGAAGTACAAATATTAGTATTAACCATCATTAACAGATACATGTGTAGATGTAAATGTTGCAGAAAAGTTGTGAAATCTATTTATCTTTCAGATTCTTTAGTGTTAAACTTGAAGGGTTTCTCCAGACTGAAATAAAACAAAAATCCCAACACCTTGTATTCTACCTCTTGAGCACTTGAGTCTTCCCCTCTGTCTGTGCCTTATGTAGGTAGGGAGCACGGTTTCAAAAGCACCCAAGTATCCTAGGAAAGTAAGTGCATTGAATTGATCTTCTTGTTGTTGCTCGTTTCCGCTAAGAGTGTCAGTGGATTTAATTGTCTAGCTTGTAAATATACTATAAAGTGTTGTGGTGTCAAGAGTAGCACAGATAAGCCCGTTCAAGTACAGACAGAATAAATTGTTGGATATATATCGATTTTGTCAAATACCTGTATGTGTTTCGTCTGTTTTATTAAAATATCTTCATGCAGGCTTGTTATGCATTTATCTTATTTTATTCTTCAACATGCTCCTAATACACCTCTGAGTTTTCTTTTCTTTTATTACTTCTGATATAAAAAGAATCGCAACAATTTTTTCCCTTGCATTGTACTAGGGATAATTTGTTGTTGTACTACATGTATGTGCTATGCATGCTTCAAATCAGCTTTACTGTGTTTAAATTCTGTATTGCAGTACGAAAACTAAGTGTATATAAAAAGTAAAATGTAATGTTTCATTGGTTTGTAGGAGCCCATTCTGTTCACTGGAACTATGAGAAAAAACTTGGATCCTTTCAATGAATATACTGATGAAGAGCTATGGAATGTCTTGGAAGAGGTAATTCCAAATATCTAATCATTTGTTCTAATGTTTACATGTAAAACAACATTATTCATAGTGTTTATACATATTAGGTTTGAGCAGGTTTGTTGGATTACATAAGGATATGGCTGACAGAAGAAAGGAAAACAATTGTGGGGTGTATAAATGTATATAAATGTCTCTGTATATAACATTGACCTGCTGGATCTTGCATTAATATTTTTTTATCATTCGGGATGCAGGTTTGATATATTTTGATTAATTAAAAATGGATTTTTAAACAGTTTTAGACTTAACTCTAGAATTGAATTACATAGTGTATGTATATGAGTATGAAAGGTAAATCTTACATGCTTATTGTTGTGTAAACCATAACAAAAAATAGGCAACCTAATCACAACAACAATATTTTGTTTAGAAGTGAGTTACTCATCTTACAGTACGTTGGCATATCTACAGGTTCAACTGAAGGAGGCTGTGGAAGAACTTCCTGATAAAATGGAGACACAGTTGGCAGAATCTGGATCTAATTTTAGCGTTGGTCAGAGACAGCTCGTGTGCCTTGCCAGGGCAATTCTCAAAAAAAATCAAATTCTGATTATTGACGAAGCAACAGCAAATGTGGACCCAAGGTAAAACACCAAAGGCCAGAGTAAAATGAATTATCCTGTTTGTAACACGGTTGAGGTACACAGAGGTGAACTGAAAAGCTTCAGATCTCGTGCAGCCTGTGCTGGGGCTTGCGTTCTCCTGAACGCTGACGGCATCACTAATGCCTAATCAGAGCAGGCAGACCAAACGCTGTACATGGCTTAAGGGGTTCGATCATGAAAGCCCCCCTGAATGCATCCTAAAAGGGGATAGATACAGGTTCTGTCTCTGGAAGGAGAAAAATATCCTTGATTTCTCTGCGTAAAGCTATTTATCCTGCAGCAGCCATGGATAAAAGACTCCTTTTGGAAATGCAGATCAGAACTGTCAAGATAACCTCTTAGAGAGACAGAATGGATGAGGCAATGTCTTTTATTGGACTAACTTCTGTTGGTGTCTCTCTGATACCTTAGGACCGACACAGCTACACTGCAAACAAAAGATAAACTCTTGAAAGACTTCACAGAATGGAAAGATTCTAAGGCCACCATGATCCCACAAAGATGAGGGACCTCATGATGAAAAAGTTAGGCATAGTGTTGAGGTCTGTTGATCCAGGAAGGGTATCCTGTGCACATAGTGACAAAGACTAGCAAGGAAAAACGACTGCGACAAATAACAAATAATATTTATTAGTTTTCATTCCTTCCAAATGCTCAGGATGCTATTCAGTTCACACAGTGGGTTACAGATAAAACCCATTAAATAGAGATCAAAATCCTAAGAGATCTTCAAATATCATAGGAACTACAAAATAAAGTAGTCTTTAAAGCTCTTTTGAACACTGTTGGGAATCACTAAAAGAGACCGTATTTTCTGAAAACTCTGCAAATATGCTGCATCAGTTTGAGCTGAACAGATAGTTCCACCAAACTATGGTTTGAGAAAATCCAAGGACAATAAAACAGCAAGTCCTTCAAATAGGTGCATTTAATATTTTATACATCATCAAAGCAAATTGTAGTTCACTCATTGGTCAAAGAATTGATGCTATTTGTTCATGACTGGTCATTCAGTCACTTTTTTGCACTAGCTGCAATCAGTAGAATTGCTTTGATATTCCAGTATAAAAGGAGTTACAATAACCAGTTCCGGATGTAAAAAGGATCTGAACAGCATTAGTGAGAAAACTTGCCTGTAGTATTCCAGCGTGCTATACTTAATATTATTATTTATTTGAATTACCACAGCACGTAGGAGGTCTAGTTATGGAACAGGACCCCATTGTGCTAAGCAGTGTACAAACACAGAACAAAGAGACAGTCCCCATTCCAGGCGGCTCACAATCTGTGTATAAGATTAGACAAGAGATGGATATAGACAGACGGCAGAGTACAAAGAAACAATGAGACAGTATTGGTCAGCAGGATAGGCAGAGTTCTCTGCACACCAGCAGCCTGATTGTTGTCAAGCTTTTTGTAGGCATCATGGCAAAGGAGAGTAATGCTTTAATCATGCAAGATGATCAGTGCAGGTGGACCTCCTGTGAGGATCAACTTGCGGGATTGGGGCCTGTTTGGTTTTTGATTTGCTCACTGTAGGTCACTTTCGAGTGGCAATGATTGTAGTTTTCCTGAGGAAAATTAAATTTGGGTGCTAGCAGAGAGAGAAAAGTTGACCGAGGAGTTGTGAACATATTGCCACATGCAAAATCAACAGATTTTGTGGCCATTTCTGAGGAGGTAGTACAAACCCTTGATTTTCTCCAAGAAGTCAGTCATTCTATACAAAATACACAGTTACTTCCACCACTGCAGTGCTGCATATTGCCAAACTGTTTTAGTACTGTGTGAAAGATTGGTAAGATATGTCATGGTCCAGTGCTGGGAGAAGTTACCCTTCTGTATCAGAATGCCAAACTTCAAAAATTTAAGGGCTGTGTCCAGTGAAACCCTCCCAACTGCAGTTAACTGTATCTGGTTTACCTATAGTAAGTCTATAATTCTGGAAGCAAAGTATCATTGTCAGTTCTTATACTGTTGATAGCAAGGTGGCATTCCTCTTTCCACAGAAGAAACAGGCTATTTTATTTTCACTTGTATTTAAAAAAAGTAAAACACCGAGCATTAGTTGACATGTGCTGCAGATATATTGCAATAAAGTAAATGTTTACTGATAGCAACCGTAAGCATTACAATGCAAGTGATTGAAGAGGTATCAGCTTTAATTTGGAGTTTCTTCTTTGAGTTGGTTTGCACTGCAATCTTTACTACCTTTTTCTTAACCTCTTGGGCGTAGCTATGGTGGTGGACTTTTAAGCAGTGCAACCTAATAGTATGCCCATCAGGAAATACTGCAATCTATTGTCAAATAGGAAATTGTCTAAATATTGTGACTCTGTCCTTGTCTCCGTGTGTCTTGCACTTCCTGGCAGATTTTGCTAGCCTCAGAGGCTCACTGTGAGCCCTTCTTTCTCTAAGGGCAAGGATCAAAGCCTACTGAGCCATTTTCATCATAAGCCAGCAAGGAAGGTGAGGGGAAGCAACCCTCCATTGCACAGTCTCTGTTGTCTCCCAGTCTCAGTAATTAATCAGGGAGTTTTGAGGGAGGGAGCCTGGGCCCGCCCTCTACTCTGGGCTCCAGCCCAGGGATCCTAATAGTAGCAGCTAAGGTAGCCGACTTTTTGAAAATAGGACTCGTACAATGCCCCCACAGCAACCCCCACTTCCTCAATATCTATGTCAGCGCCTTACCTCAGGTCCTTCTTCCTTGCGCCTGAAATGGTTTGTACTACTCAGTTCCTCCAACAGCACAGTTTTCTCCTGTAGCTCCTGACACACGTGCCCAACTGACTAACTGGGAGGCTTTTAACTAGTTTCAGCCAGCCCCTAATTGGCTTCAGGTGACCCAACCAACCTAGCTATCTTCCCTGCCTCTGAAAAGATCTTAATTGGCCCCAGATGTCTTTATTGACGTAGAGCAGCTGCCATTTACTTATCCTGGTAACAGGGATTTGGTTAGCCTGGGGCTAATATATCTGTCTCCTACTACTTTTCTATAGTCGTCACAATATGAAAGTTTACCTAAGCCTGGTGGTCTAAGTATTTCACATGATGATTGATGGAAATTTAGCACAATTTTAGCTTTTCTTCATGGTCATGAAGTTGGAATTTTTATCCCCATGAATAAAATAATTCTGTAGTAGTTAAATGATTCTTAAAAGTTGTACGTGAAACCCTTGGCATTAGAATTAGAAACTATATGAATCACTTTATTTCCAGTGTTATGTCTTGGAAAACCTCCAATAATTGAGACTTGTGAAACTTTCTGGAGAGTTTACATCCCTTTTTCATCCCCAGATAAATCTGTCTGCATGAAGTTTAATTAAAATAGGGTTGGGTTTCTTTGTCAGCTACCATTATTTGGTTAACATTCAGATCAGGTTTTTGTTTTCAAACATATGTGAAGGATCGGGGCTATAGTGAAGCTGGCCCACAGAGGTGCCTGCTCCCAGTGCGAATTCTCCCTGAGGAATGGCAGAGCCTCTGCTACTTGGCCTCAGTTTTCCACTGGGTGGGTAGTTGTAATTCACATTGGAAATGGCATTTGCACTCAGTCAGCCCAGGCTCTCTGGCTATACCCATTTTCCAGTTAAATCTAGGAGGGGCATTTTTGAGGCTGTGCTTGCTTCCTTCCTGCTATTGTTAAAGGTTTCAACTGTTACTGCTTTCAATCACCAAACCCCCTTTTCCCCTTCCCTCCAGCAGACTCTCCTCCAGAATTTGAATAACCTTGGTGTGAATCTGTCTCAGTACCTATCAGTGATAGGTTCTATATTATTTTGTAACCTGTGCTGTTTTAAGTAATTTAAAGTAACTTTTTTCTAATTAATATGGTTAACTCTTCTTTTGGCAGCCTCACTTTCAGAACTTTTTGAAACTGCACATACACGCAACCATTGGTTTATTATTAGTGATCAAGGCCCCATTGTTTTAGATTTTGTCCAAAATATAAGCAAACATGGCATCTGCCCTGGAGAACTTACTAATAAAAGATTCAACAAGAGAATGCAACAAACAATAGGAAGAAAGGGAGGACAAGGATGATGGTCAGAACGTGTGGCTACAAAGGCTGACAGTGGGCACAACTTGAAAGTTCCAAATCGTTTAAACTTTCTTTTAATTGTTTTCAGAATTTCTTATTAAGCTGTAACTCCTTGTGCTCCCCTAGTGCCCCTCTCAGTAAAAATGATTGAGCTTAATGACTGTCCTTTTTAAAAAAAAAAAGTTTCCCCCTCTCTTCTATATAGACCATCCCCAATCACCCCCCTATCTAGAATTATTGGAGAGGAGGGGTGTACATAACGTATCCTCACAACTGCTTCAGAGAGTGGGACCTTTTTCTCCCCTGGGCTTCTGTCTCCCAAGTGACTAAGAGATTGTCAGGGCCGTCTTGGATAGCAGCAGAGAGAATAGCAAGGATTTGTCTCTGAGAAGAGGGCAGAAAACCTGTTGGTTATGGATTGAATGATGTTACAGTTATCTACAGTACAATCACAGAACTTTTCTGCAGTCAGATCATTGTTCATGTAGATCTCTCACTTCCATTTCCACTGCTCTTCCTGTGTTTCAGAACGGATGAGTTGATTCAAAAGACAATTCGTGAAAAGTTTGCCCAGTGCACTGTGCTGACCATTGCACACAGGTTGAACACCATTATCGACAGTGACAAGATTATGGTAAGAAAGTTAACAGCATAGGTTCAAGTTCCCTCTAAATACTACTGTCATAACCATACAGCTAAGGGTAGCCTAGAATTCCTCCTTACCTGTAAGGGGTTAAGAAGCTCAAATAACCTGGCTGGCACCTGACCAAAAGGACCAATGGGGAAAGAAAATACTTTCAAATCTTGAAGAGGGGCTAGGGGAAGGTCTTGTTGTGTGTGTTCTCTTGGGAAGAAGAGAAGCATCAGGTCAGAAAACTCCTTCTCCTTTAAACCATCCTAAAAGTCTCTCATATTACAAAAATTGTAAGTAAAAGCCAGGCAAGGCGTGTTAGATTATCTTTTGTGAATTTTTCCTTTGCGGGAGAGAGGTTTATTCCTTTTTTTTTTTTTTTGTAACTTTGAAACTAAGCCTAGAGGAAGTTCTGCTGTGTTTTTCAATCTTTTGTTACCCTGTAAAGTTATTTTCCATCCTGATTTTACAGAGGTGATTTTTACCTTTTTTTAAATAATATCCTTCTTTTAAGAACCTGACTGATTTCTCTATTGTCCTAAGACCCAGGGGTTTGGGTCTGTGATCACTTTGTAATCAATTGGTTACGATATTATTCTCAAGCCTCCCAAGGAAAGGGCCTATAAGGGCTTGGGGGGATATTTTGGGGGAATAAGAACTCCAAATGGTCCTTTCCCTGATTCTTTGTTAAGTCGCTTGGTGGTGGCAGTGTACCCTCCAAGGGCAAAGAGTTTGTGCCTTGGGGAAGTTTTACCCTAAGCTGGTAGAAATAAGCTTAGGGGGTCTTTCATGCGAGTCCCCACATCTGTACCCTAGAGTTCAGAGTGGGGAGTGAACCCAGACAACTACCATGACTAGCAGCTCATAGAAGTTAGGGATAGAAAAAGACCTACTAGATCACCCAGTCCCTCTCTCTGCTGATTCAGCATTGTACTCTAAAGTCAGGGTCCCATGTACTCTGCAGACATATACATTAATTAAATACCTTTCATTGCCATCTCCTACTCCCCCTCAGCTCATAGCTGAAAAAGACTCAGTGAAGTGCAATCCGCTGATTATTTTTCAAGAGGGGATATTTTTGCTGTGCTCCCCCGGCAACCTGGCTGCAGTCCCTGGGCTGTGGCTCCTGCAACGTTGTTTAGCCTGGCTCAGAAAATTCTTCCTCCTCTGTGTTCTAGGGGAAAGAGGGAGCTTGCCAGTAGCTTTAGCAGCTCCTTTCCTCAGCTTGCCAGTGCTCAGTTGCTTTGCTGTTCTCCAAACAACCCCGCTTCCCAACCTGTACTTCTGGTACCTGGTCTCCCTCCATCACCCTTATCTCTGCCACAAGCTCCCACAATCTTGCTTCCTGGATGCAAGCTGGACATTTTAGGCTCCTAGGCTCGAATGTTGCAGGAAGGGCTTCGAAGTCCTGGGAGACGTAAAACAAAATGTCAGGCACCTGGCTTTAGTAAAATGCTGAATATTTTGGAATATGCCAAATTCTGTATCTATAGAATTGTGGACCCTGATTGAGATGAATTAAACAATTCCCAGCTCTTGGGGTTGTTGTTTCAAGTTTTTCTGCAGGGTCAGGCTGGTATTACTGCATTGGTTTATGCTCAGTTAACTTCTTCAAGGTTAATTTCACGAACATAAAGGCTAACATAATGTGTCTTATACAGGAACAGATTCTGGAGATTAATTTTGTAACAAGAATTTAATTCCACAGCCATTGCATGCAAGTGGCCCTGCCTACAGTACATGAATTAGTGTTTCCCCAAAGAAATGTTCCATGTGGTGGTGGGACATTCCATCACTTCCCTTGAGAGATTATTCAACAGCAATATGAGAAGAGTTGTATTGATATTTTATGTATTTTCTTAATTTCATCACATTATAGTATGAATACTGCCTTGTACCATCCTGATATAACTTTTCCTCCTTGATGTCTTCTACACCATTCAAATATCTCCTCTTTTATAGTCACCAAACCAAACTATGAATACTCAAGTGAGCCATTTAAGTCTTTCCTTGTAAGTAAGACCCTCCAAATTTCTAATTATTAATCACTGTTGTTTCTGTTCTCTGAACTTCCTCCAATTTGTAAGGATCTTTCTGGCATTGATTTGTATGGAGCTGCAAACAATATTTCATGTGCAGTTGTCTCAGAGCTATGTAGAGAAGGACCGTTGCTTCCCTGCTCTGTCATTGTTGTGTCTGAGCAGTCTAAATTTGTATTGGCCTATTTTGCTCCCATATTGTATTGCAAACTTGTGTCTAATTTGGTCCCTTGTTCCGCTCTGAGTCTTCTAGCCCTCTATCAGAAGTACTGCTTTCCAGATTATTTCCTCCCATTGAATATCTATGTAAATTGTATCTCGGTTTGTTATTTGCTCCCCATGTTTCTTCAGTCATTTGTGCTGTCTTACTATAAGAAACTTGAAAACTGGATATAGATATGGTACATCAAGATGGAGGTCAGCATGATAAGAGAATGGAATGGATCATCATCATTATTATAATCATGTTCCCTTTACACCTCTGGAAGCAACGAAGCTCCTCATTCCTGTCTGTTTCTGTCAAGTCTTTCAATGGTTTCCCAGCTGTGCCCCAGGTTTTTCAGCTTGGCTTCCACTGCTTTTCGCCATGTTGTTTTGAGATGGCCTCATTTTTGCTTGCTTTTAGGTGTCCATATTATTGCTAGTCTGGTGATGGAATCAGTTTTCATCCGAAGCACATGGCCAATCCAATCCATCTCCCACGCCTCCTGGCAACGATGGCGCTCATGTCCTCTTGGCTGCACTGTCAACTGAACTATGCACAGTTCTTGGTTTGAGACTGATCTGGGCCAAAAGATATGGAGCCTTTAATCTCTTGTTGATTGGTTTGATAGTAGTCAATGAAAGCAACTGCCAGTTGTTTAATGGTTTACTAGGTGTGAATCTGTCATCTCAGCTCATTTCTTAGGTTCTGATTATGCAGTTGGTAGCTCACAGTAGACTGCTACTCTTGTACAGATCTTCAGTGAAGTTAATGCAACTCTGCATGAGCACAGCTATCCACCCATGTGCTATTCATTGTGAAATGAGGGCCTTTGTGGGCACATACATCACAAAAAGCAACAGTAGAAATGACACAAGAGGTCACACTTATGGTTCAACAGAAGGGTCAAGATTTTACAGAGCTGAAGACTGATATACACTCTCCCGCCAGATGAGGATGATATTAATAGAACCATCTTTATTAAACTTTTTCTCTCATAAAAGCTGAAATAGGGAGTGTTTTTATTCTGACTAGATATTTTTTCCTTTTGGACACCATAAACACATTTTAAACCAATAGTCAAGGATTGTAATGGTTGTGTGGTGTGTACAAAAATGAAGCATCTGTGCCTATTGGTATTCTGGAGCATCATAAACATTAGGCTATGACTTGAGAGATTATAGTTTACTGCTGGCTAGTCACTTCATAAACATTGTCATAATAAGTCATGCAATTGCAAGTGCTTAAGGTGCAATCATTAAGTATTCCTTCACTGGTGAATACTTCCCCACAAAGACTGATGGATCTGGTTTTGTTTACTATCACTATGTTGAACAAAAGACTTGTTTGGAACCTAATTAATACTGCAACCTAATTAATAACTTTGTTTATATGTTGGCTATCCAAAGGGATTTCCACTGGTTTTGGTTCATTAGGCACCATTAACATGTTAGGTTCAGAATGCTGTTTTATAAAGATGTTTTCATGTTATTAAACATGGTACAGTCATAATGATAGCTACTTAATTCTTTATTTACTCATTTGCTATAAAATACTGAAGCAAGATAGACAAAATCTAATGCATATCTAGCTAGATTACTTACTAAGTTCTAAGACTTCATTCCTGTTCTGTCCCCAGCAAAAGCATCACACAGACAGACAGACCCTTTGTTTCTCCCTCCCTCCAGCTTTTGAAAGCATCTTGTCTCCTCATTGGTCATTTTGGTCAGGTGCCGGTGAGGTTATACTAGCTTCTTAACCGTTTAAAGGTGAAAGGGTTTTTCTTCTGGCCAGGAGGGATTTTAAAGGTGTTTACCCTTCCCTTTATTTTTATGACAGCCTCCCAGTGGTCGAACATTCCAAAGCCCTCCTTACACCACCACCGCCTGAACCATCTGTTGATCATCATAATTTTGTCTTGCCTTTGTTCTCCTTCTCTAGTCTGGTAGTTAGGGCACGCAGCTGGGAAGTGGGAGAACAGCAGAACAGGGACTTGAATGTAGGTTCCCCCAACCCAGGTGAGTAGCATAACCAATGAGCTAAACAGTATGGGGGGGGGGAGGGTCTGTCTGGCCAGAAATTCCATCCTGGACCTGAGAAACCTTTTGAGATTAACATTTCATCAAAACTGGTACATTTTTGCAAAATGTTTGGATTTCAGTGAACCAACATTATCTGATGAAAAACTGTTCTGTTGAAAGTAACCAGACCACATTTCTAATTGGAATGGGGGACAAGTTGTTGCTGGTTTTTGTTTAATGCTCAAATATTTAAATGGCTAGATTGAGTTGGCTAAAACTTTCAACAATATTCATATTTAGGTTGAGTCCAAGCATGAAAAATTTTAGATCAAGGAAATTTGAGAAAGTCATGAGCAAATATAAAAGTTAGGTTAGTGTAAAAATGGTAAATCTTCTATTCACACCCACTATAAAATCTGTTCTATTTTGGAAAAGGAAAGTAGCTTAACTGAAAGAGAAAAAGGAAGAACAGAATGCTTTTTACCCAACTACAGACAGAGTTGGCCTTAGGAATTGTTTTAATTCTAGTTTGTTCCATCCCTAAAGCCATATTTCTGGTTTCATAATGCAGGTCACGCCTTAAAATTATCTCCACTATATCTTTCTTAATTACAAATATGTTTATCAAAACTTCAAACACTTGAAATCATTGAGAGAAGAGTTGTATTGTGTAAGGTGATACTTTTCCAACACAGTCACATCAATGAGTAATAATATTTTGCATTTATACAGAACCTTTCATCTGCAAATTTCAAAGTTCAGTACAAACATTAATTAATTACACCTCAACAACCCCGCGAGGTAGGGAAGTATTCAGAGTTATTGGAAAAGACTTGTTAGGTCAGGTCATCTAACCCATTTCCTGTAATAATAATACCATAATAATATTCTTCCCATGTTACAGATGGGTAAATTGAGGGACACAGAGATTAAGGGACATGCCCAAAGTCACAGTGAGGCATCAGCAGAACTAAAAATACTCGAGTCCTGATGCTTTTCTCTGCTCTGAACCCTGCATCATGCTGCTTTTCTATGAGGAAAGCCTTATAGGAATCTTTGAAGTGCTAAGAAATATTTGCCAAATTTCTGAATTAAAGTGATGTTTCCCTCCTGGAGACTTTATCATCACCGGAATGTTTCTTTGATATGGAAATTGTGTGTGCAAACAATACTTCATCTTCTAATTTAAAAAAATGTAGTTCACCATTCTGGTAAAAGGGAACTTCAAACTTATGGGGAGTGTTACTTTGTTGTACAGAAAACATGCTTTGATTACATCCTGAAATGACTAATATCCAGACAGAAAATGTAAAAGTACTGTAAAGTACTTCACAGCCCGGGCTCAAGAGTTCAGGCAGCAATAAGCCAATATCCATTGTTCTGTTGGGAAATGCTTAGACTCAGTCTGATCCACTCTATTTTATAAGAAGCTGTTATACCAATCTGGCCTCATGTCCGTTTGTAAGTGCCAAGCAGAGGTAACAAAATATAACGTCACTTACCCTACAAAGGCCATGGAGTTTTTAAAAGCATGAGAATCAAGAAATGATACTGTTGAAGGAGAAACGAAGAGTGACACATGTTATGTGTTGTTGATGTATTCTCTTTAAAATGGTGGATCCATGTGTAGAGTTGTTCTTTGTTTTTTAAATTGAAAGCATTTGCCAGTTTATATTGAGAAACCATTGAAATTTCTCATTAATCAAGCAATTTACAACTGATTTTTTAATCTATTGTTCGTGTGAACTAGAGTTGTGTTCTCTGTCAAAAGTAATTTCTTAAGCTCTCCAGTGAATCTCTTTCATTCTACTTGTCCCCATGTTTTTTGTTGTTTTTAATGTATTGTGTCCTTGGTAAAGTTTATTCCAGGTTCCTGTATATTATTGTGCTTATCTTGCAGGTATGGATGAGCGTACTAGTTTGAATGGGGGAAACTGGTAGATAGGATAAATGCTGTGTTAGCACCACTCTGAATACAATGGGTTACAGGCTCATCTTTTGCTTTTTGTATTAATGGAAATCACTGGATGTCGTTATTATAGATAATCTTACAAGTTCTTTTAGTTGACCGTATAGGCAGTTTGATCTTGTAGAAAAGTGTGCACTTAGTTGCAATGCAGTTTCTTGTAGAAGCTGAGCATATCACCAGGAAAGCTGATTCTCTCTGCCCAAGTGTTTCTGTCTAGAATCATTTATTGGTGGAGAGCTATTGCCTAAAGGACATACTCACTCCTGCAAGCATTACATGAGACAGAAGCCCTGCATGTGCAAAAGCTGGCTGACGTAGATGGTAGATTTGCTGGAACCCAGCGTGAATTGGGAAACCATGAAACATCCTGAGGAGCAGAAGTTATTCAATCTGCATGCACAACTTGAAATCCAGAAGCAGAGAGAACTGCAATGAGGGTATAAAATGTATACAATAATATATAGTAAAGCACAGAAAACAAAGAAGCATCTGATCTTAGAGTGATCCTGGATCATGAACTGATCAACTGGGTAATGTCAGTGGGAAACATCACAGTTCTAGTGCCATTGACACCAATCAAAACAGATGACCTACTGAAAGAATGCAAAGATGTTTTAAGGTTTACAGAAGTTATTTGGGGGCAACATTTTCAAAACTCCCATCCGAAAGTCAGGCTCCTAAATCCATATTTAGGCATCTGAATAAATAACCTTGTTGTTCAAAAGTACTAAGCATCAGCAGCTTTTATAGAGGTTAGGTTTCTAGTTTTGAAGATATTGGCCAGGGAACACCAGATTAAGGTCTAGATTCCAATAGGTCTCAGAGTACGTACCACGGTCCAAGAAAAATCCCACTTGTACTGCAACACAAAAATCAGTCAGTCAGCTAATGAAATATTGAAACTGGAACATGTAGGGGTAATTGTCAAAGTAGGTGATCCTACAGAGAAGGTGATTGAACTCTGCAGTGGTAGAGGAGAAGCTGCACACAGGGGAGCTACAGCTGTGTGCTGAGTTCTGTGACACCTGAACAAGGGAATCAAATCAGACCATTACCAGATGCATACGTCTGATGAAGTGACAAGTACATTCTTGGGATACTCAGTTTTCCACTGTCTGAAAGGCAAGGTTGGAAAAACAGGAAAAGAAATTCAATACTTATCAATAGAGCTGGTCGGAAAAATTCTGACAAAATGTTCTATCATCAGAATTTGCCAATACATCATAATCAAAACATTTTGTAGAAAGTGTTTAGTTCTGACAAAATCCTGCTGGAAACCAGGCAGAATTCCAGCCAGGTTGCCTCCTCGTAAGTCTTCCTGGCATGCTTCTGAGGAGCCTGAGCTTCCAGGTTCCGAGCTACTTTGCAACCCACCAGGCTCATGAGTCCTTAGCAGCCCAGGATTTCTGGGTTCCCTGCTCCTTGGCAGCCCACCAGGTGGGCTATCCTGGAGCTGGAACTTCCAGTACAGCTGGGCTGAAAATTGGAACAAAACCAAATTTGGAAATCTCAAAATTCTCCACAAAATGGATTTACCATTCTCTAGCCAAGTTTATTAACCATGTTTACTATCCCACAAGGGAGAAACTTATTTACCTGCTTACTCTTTGGTATTCATTCAGCTCAAGAAGCATTTCAAAAGGATTAAAGCTCTGCAGGGCTTTGTGGGGTTGCAGTCATTGAGGAAGACATCTTGATGGTTGTGCTTTGTGTTGAGGAAAACAATGTTGAACCATGTGCTATGCTCCAGATATCTGGACAAATGTATTATCAAAACAACTGAAATAAAGTATGTCAGTCACATTCCCTTAGCTGAAGGTATCAGGCCTGGCCCAGCAAACTCAGCAGCAATCTCTAAAACGAGACAGTCAGAATCCTGCTGAGGTTAAAAAGAAAATTGTTGTTTTGCCTTGCCAAGTTCAAACCACACCTCTCAGATGAGTTGGCACCACTGAGAGATCTCCTAAAGAAAGAGTCAGACTAAGTTTCAATAGGATGCCCAGCAAGGTTCTGCTGTCACCTAAATGAAATAATTGTTAATGCAAGCACATTTGGCTAAAGCAGTGTCTTCACATGGAAGCATCGAAGTGAAGACTTGGATTTGAGTTACTGCAAGAAGTGAATACTGATTCATGCATTCAAGTCTCTCATCTCCACAGAAATAATCTATGCCCAGATTGAAAAAGAAATTCATGCAGCTGTGTTCGTTGTGAGCACTTCCATCAATACAATTTGGTGGGGGGAGAGGACAATGGAGTCAGATCCTTTGAAGGCAACCATGGGCAATAAAACCCTCATAGCAGCAGCACCAGACTAAAAATAATGCTTCTTTTTGCTCCTGAAAAAGCCAACATTATTGTTAAACACCGACCAGAAAAGGACACACCAGTTACTGAAACCTTAAGCATCTGACGAAGTGGGTATTCACCCATGAAAGCTTATGCTCCAATAGTCAGTCTATAAGGTGCCACAGGACGCTTTGCTGCTTAAGCAGATAGTTTCTGGCATAACATGGCAATTTGCAAGAGTCATTTGAGCCACAAGTTCATTGTCAAGCATGAAAGCGGCTGAACTAAGGGTCGCAACCAAGCCAGGTCTCCATTTATCTACATCGAAGAAAACTATCATTGCTGGCTGGTCATAAGAAAATGTTTGTCACAGTTGTTGGAGTTCTGGACATTCTGTGAGTAGCTAGTAGTTATCTATGATCTGACTCCTACAGGTAAAATATTTGTGGTTTCATGGTCACTGAGCTTGGAAAGGACACACTGTGATGAAGTAGTGCATGGCCCAAGCTTTGCTGTTTGGTCTCTTAAAAATGGACAAATAGAAGAAATGCTAAAGCTTGTGCTGCTGTGAGGAACCTTCAAATGAAACTCTTGGAAGCATTACAGAGTAGTAGCCGTGTTAGTCTGTATTCGCAAAAAGAAAAGGAGTACTTGTGGCACCTTAGAGACTAACAAATTTATTTGAGCATAAGCTTTTGTGAGCTACAGCTCACTTCATCGGATGCATCCGATGAAGTGAGCTGTAGCTCACGAAAGCTTATGCTCTAATAAATTTGTTAGTCTCTAAGGTGCCACAAGTACTCCTTTTCTTCTTGGAAGCATGTAATCCCTTAACATACTGTCTTGCCCATGGCAGACCTTTGCACGCTGTATAGTGAAAACTACATGAATCTAGTAGTATATTATAGATGTTGTTTTGTGTTGCAGAGACTGAAGAATGCAAAAACTTCCACAGTGGCTGGTATACATAGACATCTTTGCCCAGCATAGAATACATGAGGTGTTGGTATCAGACGATGGCCACCAGTGTAGGGATTTCAGCAGTTTGCACATGGCTATGATTTTTGTTATGCCATAATAGCTAGCCACAGATGTCTGCAATCAAATGGGCAAACAGAAAAAGAGTAGACTGTTAAGCACCTACTAGTAAAGGTTGACAAGAGTGGAGGTGACTCGTACCTTAATTTTTGGGGGTAGAGCAATTTGCTAATTGATGGTAGCATGGTTAATTTCCAGTGAGCTATAATTTAAGACTAAGCAGACCCACCAGTCCAGATGCTAGAACAAGACTACTTAAGCATTACTTCTCCCCCAGAAAGTGGGGAGAGTGTGTATTCAGAATCCTAATGGTCAGCAACATAGTCACACCACAGTCCTATCTGGACAGTGGAGAAATGATCAGGGGTATGAAAAGAAAACTGTTCAAATCAAATGAAGTTAAAGGTGCCATTGTGCTTGGTACTGTACGGGGGTGTGTGTGTGTGGGGGGGGAATACAGCAAGTGGTATGCGAGATCAGCGCCAAATTTGAGCTGCCTTTAACAGTGGAGTAGTTGTACCAAATCTCAGGAAGGGTGTGGGGAACATTTATATTACATGTGGAGAGTAAAACCTTTGAAAATTATTCCTGAACTACATTTGCAGTCGTCTTTGTATCCTCAGGTCACAACTGTGTACCAGGGAGGATGAGATCTACAAAACGATTCTTATGAGAAATGTGTATAAGTTTCTGAACTGGCTAGGCAAATCATGATGAGGAGGAAAAGGCTTAAAACTTAAATCTGAGTTTATTCAAACTGGGACACAAGCTTCTGAATTCTTTCCCACAAAACTATGCATTATCTAAAATCTTGGATAAAATATATTTTTTATAATTATGATGCAATTAAAAGTGTGTCCTAAGTACTCCTCTCTTGCCAGCATTTTGTTGAAGATCAGCTTGATGTGTCCTCTGAGGATAATACTGTTTAAAGTATTTTTCCCTAGTAGGATTTTGAACTTTATAATAATTTTGTTCTCCCTAAATCCAAATTAATTCAGATATATTCCCCTGGAGAAAATTTGATTGAATTAGTTTCCTCTTTAATAGGAAATAAAAACATTTATGGTCACTCTTGAATGTCCATTTTTCCCTATGGCTATACAGTGAATATTATTCATTTTTTAATAACTGAAATACACCCTCGTAATCTGTTTTTCTCAGAATATTTTATAACTGTAGTGATTCTATTTGTTTGGCTGCTTTCATTGTTGAAAGTTAGAAAATAATATATACAAAGTTTTAAAAAACAGTTTACCTTTTGTCTCTCTGGATAGCCAGTTACACAATATTTATTACACCACTTTCAAAGGCTGTATGCTTTACCTTAATCTGTTGCTTGTGATACATTATCTTGATGAGGTAATGCAGAGAACACAGGTCATGTAAGAAGAAAAGTATTATTCACTTTCAAAATTAGTATTTATATAGAGTATGGTGAATGTATGTCATTTGAATTCAACAAGTCCTGCATAACTCAGTAATGTGGGACAGATACAGGGATATACAAAGAAACATAAATAGTGCACATTTATGGCTTTGTCATTTACGTTTCGATGCATAAGTGAATCTTGTTTTATATAGTATGTACTTTCTTTGTTTTCAGAGTCTTTTAAAACTGCTTTTCTCTTTGCCAAAAAGACCTTTAGATTTAACGTAACTTTTTTTTATCCTGTATTTTATACTTTGGCTTATATTTTTCTGCATTTGTTAAGTGAGCTGCAAAAGTTAGCATGAATACAGAGCGAGCAACCAAAATGTGCTCAATGTCCAAAATAATCAGTCTGTGAGGGGAGTTCAGTACATAATAAATTTAAACTAATCTTAAGCAAAAAGTAATGTTCCTGAAGTCTGCTGGCCAGTTCTCTTTGCTGTGGACACTCAGAATGCATCATTCTTTGAGATCACAGAGAGTGAAAATATCTACTGTTGCACAGATTGGGTCCAGGTTAATATATAAAAATGAAATTATAAAAAATAATCCTTAAAATTATCCTTAAAATCCTAAAAATTGCACCATTAAGGGGAGAAAACATACTATTGCAATAGATACCAGAGAAAAAATAGCCAACAAACTTATGGCATAAAAAAAATCTTTATAAAAAAGTAGCTCAGAAATATTTTTGTGGCAAAAGCAAATAGCCCCCAGAGGCTGGCTAGAGAGGCCGTGGGGAGGATATATTTTTGTATGGATAACACTGCACTTCCAAATTTGCTTTTGCAAGTCACTGTAAAATTGCTGCTTTCCTCTAATTTTGTTAAATCCTTTCTCACTCTTTTCTCTGTTGATCTCTCTCTCTTTGTCAAACTAAACTTTAGTAGTGCTTTCTATCCAATCCATTTCTATCTATTCCCTTTTGGTAACTCTCACACTAAGTTGTGTGTGATGGGGCGGATGACAGCTATTCATCCCCAGAAGACTCCACAACTCAGATAAAACATTCGGTGGTTCAGAAATGGCTAGGGAGTTCCATTCAAGAACCAAGAGACACATTTACACATTTTTAAAGTAAAACTGTATGGCCAATGCTGCCTAAATACAAATGGCATTCTGGGCAGAAATAAAGTATAATCACATGCACTTCGCATATTAAGATGGATCGATATCTTCCATTAACTTTAAAGATGAACTTTCATATAGTCCTATGGGTGATCACCAAGATCCTAAACTCATACTCATGTGAATAGCCCCATGAAAGTAAATGACAAGATTAGACATAAGGGTCTGACTTTCCTCAGCTTTGCCCCAGTGTAGTCATGTAAAAAGTGGGTAAAAAATGCTGCCAAATCAAAATGGTTGCTTTTTACACTCACTTTGCACAGGTATAAATAAATGATACACAAGGGACAAGGCAATAGAGAATCAGGCCCTAATCTATATACCACTACTTTGGGTTTATAAAGCATTTTTATCCAAAGATCTCAAAGAACTTTACAAGCAGTTCATAATCATTACAACATCCCTGTGAGACTATGTCAGAGTTCCCTCCCCACTCTGAACTCTAGGTTACAGATGTGGGGACCCGCATGAAAGACCCCCTAAGCTTATTTCTACCAGCTTAAGGTAAAACTTCTCCAAGGCACAAACTCTTTACTGTTGGAGGGTACGCTGCCACCACCAGGTGATTTAACAATCAGGGAAAGGACCATTTGGAGATCCTATTCCCCCAAAATATCCCCCTAAGCCCTTACACCCCCTTTCCTGGGGAGGCTTGAGAATAATGTCCTAACCAATTGGTTACAAAGTGATCACAGACCCAAAGCCTTGGGTCTTAGGGCCATAGAGAAATCAGTCAGGCTCTTAAAAGAAACAGAACTTTATTAGAAAGAAAAAAGGTAAAAGAAGCACTTCCGTAAAATTAGAAGGGAAGCTAATCTCACAGGGCAATCAGATTTAAAACACAGAGGATTTCCCTCTGGGCAAAAACTTTAAAATTACAAAAAGAAAACCAGGAATACACCTTCCCCTCAGCACAGAGAAAATCACAAGCCAAAACTAAAGTAAACTAATGTCACGGCAAACCTGGTGGCTGAACTTTGACTTTGTCCTCACCCATAACAATTTCACATTTGGGGACAATGTATACCTTCAAATCAGCGGCACTGTGATGGGTACCCGCATGGCCCCACAGTATGCCAACATTTTTATGGCTGACTTAGAACAACGCTTCCTCAGCTCTCGTCCCCTAATGCCCCTACTCTACTTGCGCTACATTGATGACATCTTCATCATCTGGACCCATGGGAGGGGAGGCCCTTTAGGAATTCCACCAGGAACTTCAGCCTGGACCAGTCCACATAAGAGATCCACTTTCTGGACCCTATGGTGCTAATAAGCGATGGTCACATAAATACCACCTTATACCGGAAACCTACTGACGGCTATTCCTACCTACATGCCTCCAGCTTTCATCCAGGACACACCACACGATCCATTGTCTACGGCCAAGCTCTACGATACAACCGCATTTGCTCCAATCCCTCAGACAGAGACAAACACCTACAAGATCTCTATCAAGCATTCTTACAACTACAATACCCACCTGCTGAAGTGAAGAAATGGATTGACAGAGCCAGAAGAGTGCCCAGAAGTCACCTACTACAGGACTGGCCCAACAAAGAAAATAACAGAACGCCACTAGCTGTCACCTTCAGCTCCCAACTTAAACCTCTCCAACGCATCATCAAGGATCTATAACCTGTCCTGAAGGACGACCCATCGCTCTCACAGATCTTGGGAGACAGGCCAGTCCTTGCTTACAGACAACCCCCCAACCTGAAGCAAATACCAGCAACCACACACCAGACAACAGAACCACTAACCCAGGAACCTATCCTTGCAACAAATCCCGTTGACAACTGTGTCCACATATCTATTCAGAGGACACCATCAGAGGGCCTAATCACATCAGCAACACTATCAGAGGCTCAATCACCTGCACATCTACCAATGTGATATATGCCATCATGTGCCAGCAATGCCCCTCTGCCATGTACATTGGTCAAACTGTACAGTTTCTATGTAAAAGAATCAATGGACACAAATGAGACATCAAGAATTATAACATTCAAAAACCAGTCGGAGAACACTTCAATCCCTTTGGTCACTCAATTACAGACCTAAAAGTGGCAATTCTTCAACAAAAAAACAGACTCCAAGGAGAGACTGCTGAATTGGAATTAATTTGCAAACTGGATACAATTAACTTAGGCATGAATAAAGACTGGGAGTGGATGGGTCATTACACAAAGTAAAACTATTTCCCCATATTCACCCTCCCTCCCACACTGTTCCTCAGACGTTCTTGTCAATTGCTGGAAATGGCCCACCTTGATTATCACTCCAAAGGTCCCCTTCCCCCCTCCCCGCTCTCCTGCTGATAATAGCTCACCTTACCTGATCACTCTTGTTACAGTGTGTATGGTAACACACATTGTTTCATGTTCTCTGTGTATATAAATCTCCTTACTGTATTTTCCACTGAATGCATCCGACAAAGTGAGCTGTAGTTCAAGAAAGCTTATGCTCAGATAAATTTGTTAGTCTCTAAGGTGCAACAAGTACTCCTTTTGTTTTTGCTAGTACTTACTAATTCTAATGGAGCTGGATTGCTTGCTTTCTTGATCTCTCTCCGGCAAGCACACAGAACACACAGACAAAAGCCTTCCCCCTCCCCGCCACCCTAGATTTGAAAGTATCTTGTCCCCTTATTGGTCATTTTGGTCAGGTGCCAGCCAGGTACTGCACCGTCTGCACCGCCAGCCTACCACTTGCTCTCCCTCCCTCCCTCCGTGAAAGTAACAGCTGACAATGGTTTCGCGCCTTTTTCTGTGTGGGCGCTATATTGCTGTCAGCATCGTCATCCACCCGCCGCTTCCGCTGCCACTCTGCTCTCCTGCAGACGCCATACCCCGGCAAGCATGGAGCCCGCTCAGATCACCGTGGCAGTTATGAGCATTGTAAACACCATGCACATTATCCAGCAGTATATGCAGAACCAGAACCTGCAAAAGTAGGCGAGGAGGCAACGGCAGTGCAGTGAGGAGGACATGGACACCTTCATAACATGTGGGAATGGTTTCAAACAGCAGCGCAATTTAAAAGGAGGGGCTTGGTTTTCGAGTTAACATGCAGCACAAACCCAACTAGCCCCCCCCCACACACACACACACACACTCCCAATTCTCTGGGATGATCATTTCACCCCTGCCCCCACCATGTGGGGACAGCGGGGAAGATTTCTGTTCAGCCACAGGCACACAGCCCAGCAGGAACGGGCAACCCCATACACACCCAATTCTCTGGGATGATCGCTTCATGCTTCCTGCCACTGTGTGGATAACAATGGGGAATATTTCTTTTTAGCCAGAGGTACACAGCCCAGCAGGAACGGCCACCTCTGAATGTCCCCTTAATAAAATTACCCTATTTCAACAAGGGGACCATGAGGAGTGACCATCCAGGAGAGCTTTATTGAGATGTCCCTGGAGGATTTCTGCTCCATCCCCAGACACGTTAACGGACTTTTCCAGTAGCTGTACTGGCCGCAAATGCATCCCAAGTCTTCGGGGCAAATTAATCATTAAACATGCTTGCTTTTAAACCATGTATTATATTTACAAAGGTACACTCACCAGAGGTCCCTTCTCAGCCTGGCAGGTCCGGGAGCCCGCCTTGGGTGGGTTGGGAGGGTACTGGCTCCAGGTCCAGGGTGAGAAACAGTTCCTGGCTCTCGGGGAAAACGGTTTCTCCACTTGCTTGCTGTGCGCTATCTTCAACCTCCTCCTCATCATCTTCCTCGTCCCCAAAATGCGCATCCCTGTTGCGTGATAATCCATTGACGGAGTCAAAGCACAGGGGTGGGATAGTCCTGGCTGTACCCCCAAGAATGACATGCAGCTCATCATAGAAACGGTATGTTTGGGGCTCTGACCCTGAACAGCTATTTGCCTCTCTGGTTTTTTGGTAGGCTTGCCTGAGCTCCTCAAGTTTCACACGGCACTGCTGCAGGTTCCTGTTATAGCCTCTGTCCTTCATGCCCTTGGAGATTTTTTTCAAATGTTTAGGCATTTCATCTTTTGGAACGGAGTTCTGATAGCACGGATTCGTCTTCCCATACAGCGATCAGATCCCGTACCTCCGGTTTGGTCCGTGCTGGAGCTCTTTTGTGATTCTGGGACTCCATCATGGTCACCTCTGCTGATGAGATCTGCACTCACCTGCAGCTTGCCACGCTGGCCAAACAGGAAATGAAATTCAAAAGTTTGCGGGCCTTTTTCCTGTCTACCTGGCCAATGCATCTGAGTTGAGAGCGCTGTCCAGAGCGGTCACAATGGAGCACTCTGGGATAGCTCCCGGAGGCCAATACCGTCGAATTGTGACCACACTACCCCAAATTCGACCCGGCACGTTGATTTCAGCGCTAATCCCCTCGGGGGAGGAGTACAGAAATCGATTTTAAGAGCCCTTTAATTCGAAAAAAATGGCTTCGTCGTGTGGAGGGGTTCAGGGTTAAATGGATCTAATGTGCTAAATTCGACCTAAACTCGTAGTGTAGACCAGGGCATTGGAAATAGCTTCATTTTATCTACATAGTTCTTCACATGAGAGAGAGAGAGAAAGTGTCCTATATTTAGAGAACATGCTTTGTCTTTGATTTCATAAGGAGAGGTTACATAATAAAGTGCTATACTTTAAAAAAAAATTGCACATTCAAGGCACCTAACTTGGAATGCCATAGGTCATCTTTATTATTATGTTTGTACTGTATATATGGTAGATTCAGTTATCCTTAAATGCTTAAGAAAGCTGCATTTAACTATGATTTACTGTAGTAAATAAAAGATTGCAGTGAAAATTACATTTGTAATTTCTCCTTAAATATTTAAATTAATAATGATGGGTGTAAGAATATTGCAATATCTGCATGTATAATTAATACCTGCCCAGGTGACATACTTTGAACATTTATTATAGAGAAAGAGTGATTTATTTGCTGTGTAATATAACTTGAGCGTGCAAAAGTTTTCCATTAATACTTTGTACATCCATGCACACAACAGTACTGTATATATATTGTCCTCTAGAGGAATTCATTGCATATACTTTGTATTTTTCTTTACTATAGAAGCGTTTTTAAATGGAAAAAAGTCTATGGCTACTTCTCTGCAAACTCTTTTTGTAATAATTGCTCCATATGATCTTGATTATCATATGTTCAAATATAATGTATCATATTATACTTCTAAATGTGTAATAACTGGTACATTACTGGTACATTATTGGTATAACCACGATTTGAGGACTTCAATAGCTCAGACATAGGTAAGAGGTTTTTCGCAGGAGTGGGTGTGTGAGATTCTGTGGCCTGTGTTGTGTAGGAGGTCAGACTAGATGATCATAATGGTCCCTTCTGACCTTAACATCTGTGAATCTATTATAATTTAACTGGTAGCTTAGAGCTGGGAGTTTGAATTTCCCAATGCTAGGTCCAGATGTTTAAAACACATTAGCAGAAAGCATCAACAATGCCTAATTCTTACATAGGACTGCCACATGGATCAGTCCATTGGTCCAATTAGTCCTGTATTCTGTCACTGACAGTCAGCAGTACTAGCAGCTTTAGAGAAAACTATGAGAAACCCAACAGTTCTGGAATTACCTATTTCATGGGCAGTTTCCTCGTAACCCCTAAGAGTAAGAGTTTGACTTACAATCTGAAATATGAGAGTTTATATTGCTTCCTACCTTTTTTTAGTATTTACTATTATAATTCTGTATATTCTTGTTATCCATATAAACATCCAATCCATTCTTGAATCCTCCTAACCTCTTGGCCTCAATGATATCTTGTCACAATGAGCGCTATAGGCAGGTTAGGCATTTTATGAAGCAGTTTCCTCTTCCTCATTTTGAATTTGCCACGATTCAATTTCATTGAGTGTCCGCTGGTCTTGTGTTATGAGACAGGGAGAACAGGTCTTTGAGCTACCTTCTCCATGCTACTTACTATTTTGAATACTTTTATCATGTTCCCTCTTATTCATCTCTTCTTTAAAGTAAATAATCCCAACTTCTTTAACATCTCTCTGTATGAGTTTTTGTCTCTCTAATCATTCTCATCATCTGTCCCTGGCTTTCTGCTTTATCCTTTTTGAAAGCTGAGTAGAATATTCCAGGTGAGTGCATATCATTGATTTATATAATAGAAAAATATTTTCTATATTATTTTCTATTCAATTCCCTTCTGTATCCTAACATTTTGTTTGCTATCTTGACTGCTACTAAACTTAGAATGTAGTTTGTACACCATGATATCCAAGTCTTTTTCCGGAGTCATATTGTTAATTTAGAATCCAGTAGAGTATATGAGTTGTTAAAAGAAAAGGAGGACTTGTGGCACCTTAGAGACTAATAAATTTGTTTGAGCATCAGCTTTCATGAGCTACAGCTCACTTCATCGGATGCATGAGTCATTAAGTGTTCCCTTCAATATGCATTACTTTGTATTTGTCAGAATTTATTTTCATCTGCCATTGTGGTGCTCATTCATTTAGTTTGGTTAGGGTCCTTTGAAGTTATTGACAGTCTTCTCTGGTCTTGACTTACCTGAATAATTTTGTATCATCTGCAAGTTTTGACACCTCACTACTCACCTCTTTTCCACACAACAAATAGATATATTAAACATCAGTCTTTGTATGGACTTCGTTGTATCCTGCTTTTGCCATGTTAAAAATTGACCATTTATTTCTACTCTTTGTTTTCTATCTCTTAGTGTATTCCTTCCTGAGCAATAAACATTTTGTCTCTACCATGCATACTTAGTTCCTTTGGTAGCCTTTTGAAAGTCCAAATAAATTGTCAACCAGTTCTCCTTTATCTAATGTGTTACTGATGCATTTTAGAATAGTTTGCAGATGACACTAAACTGGGAGGAGAGATAGATACACTGGAGGGTAGGGATAGGATACAGAGGGCCCTAGACAAATTAGAGGATTGGGCCAAAAGAAATCTGATGAGGTTCAACAAGGACAAGTGCAGAGTCCTGCACTTAGGACAGAAGGGACTGAATGGCTAGGCAGCAGTTCTGCAGAAAAGGACCTAGGGGTTACAGTGGACGAGAAGCTGGATATGAATCAACAGTGTACCGTTGTTGCCAAGAAGGCCAATAGCATTTTGGGATGTATAAGTAGGGGCATTGCCAGCAGATCGAGGGACATGATTGTTCCCCTCTATTTGACATTGGTGAGGCCTCATCTGGAGTACTGTGCATAGTTTTGGGACACACTACAAGAAGGATGTGGAAAAATTGGAAAACATCCAGTGGAGGGCAACAAAAATGATTAGGGGACTGGAACACATGACTTACGAGGAGAGGCTGAGGGAACTGGGATTGTTTAGTCTGCAGAAGAGAAGAATGAGGGGGGGATTTGATAGCTGCTTTCAACTACCTGAAAGGGGGTTCCAAAGAGGATGGATCTAGACTGTTCTCAGTGGTAGCAGATGACGGAACGAGGAGTAATGGTCTCAAGTTGCAGTGGGGCAGGTTTAGGTTGGATATTAGGGAAAACTTTTTCACTAGGAGGGTGGTGAAACACTGAAATGCATTACCTAGGGAGGTGGTGGAATCTCCTTCCTTAGAAGTTTTTAAGGTCAGGCTTGGCAAAGCCCTGGCTGGGATGATTTAGTTGGGGATTGGTCCTGCTTTGATCAGGGGGCTGGACTAGATGACCTCCTGAGGTCCCTTCCAACCCTGATATTCTATGATTCTATGAATTCTAATAAATTTGTGAGGCATAATTTTCCTTTGCAAAAGCCAAGGTGGTTAGATCCTAATTTATCATGATTTACTAAGTGCTTTATAATTCTATTTTTAATTATCATTTTGATCAAATTACCAAGGAAAGTAGTAAGACTTCACAGTCTGTAATTCCCAAGATCACCCAGTCAGTATCTTTTAAATATATATATGTACAATATTTGCTACCTTCTAGTTCTTTAGCAGAGTGGCTGATTGTAACGAGAGCCTGCACATTTTTCCTAGTAGCTCACTGACTTTACTCTTAATTTTTTTCAAAATTCTTGAGTGTGTACTGTTGGCCTAATGACTTATTGCTTTTTAATTTATGAATTTGTTCTAGCACTACCTCTTTTGACACCTCTATCTCTGATAGTACCTCATCTTTATTACGAGTAAAGTATAGAGTCAGGGTAGGTATCTTCCCAACATACTCCCGGGTCTAGAAACAGAAAATATACCATGCGCCCATTAAAAGGATATTAGAATATCCAACCTTCAATCCATATAATGCATTTTAACATGAAATCAAAGAATACAGTCTAAAAAAACCCACCTACCAGTCCTACTATTGTAGTGAATTACCTATAATATGTTGTTTCAGAATTTCATGCGTTAATAGGTGTGTTGCTGCTCATTAACAGGTTTTAGATGCAGGAAGACTGAAAGAATATAATGAGCCGTACATTTTGCTACAAGAAAAAGAGAGCCTGTTCTACAAGATGGTGCAACAAGTGGGAAAGGCTGAAGCTGCTGCTCTGATTGAAACAGCAAAACAGGTAGTTTTAAAAGAAGTTGTAATTAAGTTTGTCTCTATAGTCTTATTTTTCACATGTTAGCATATTCAGTATTAGAGCAGGTCCCATCCACTCCTGTAGTTAATGGTCTATCAGCTTTTCAATTCTAAACCCTTATATTCAGTGCTTTATTACTGGGATATAAAATAATATACATCCAGAGTTCAAAATGATATATATCCTGAGTTGAAAGATTATGCTTGAGATTGTTTGCATCTATATGTGTTTGCACATATATGCATGTATAAATAATATAGTATGTGGTATAGATATACATCACTCACAAAAAAATGAACCTGAAAGAATGTTAAGGTTGTGAAGTCAAGCACTCAGAAGTTAGAAAATGACAAAGGTTGCTCATGCTACCTAAATTTGGTTCCCTTATGACACAACTGTTAATTGTATGATCACATATTATCTTTTCCTTGCTCAGTGCACAAGATGAATGGTGCTCATTGAATGAGTGGGTATTCAATATTTTGCTTTCTCTTCATTGTTCATTGTATGGTCCCAGGCCTTATTTATTGCACACTATTGAAACCATCTCTGAATAAAGAATTATTAATTTCCTCATGAGCTTTTTTATTACTCTTAACATTACAACATCTGAGTGTTTCACAAACATTAACTGATTTATTTCCACAACACCCTTCTGAGATGAGGGGGTAGTATTATCCCTACTATACAGATGGGGAGCTGAGACACAGAGACATTAAGATCAAGTGTGTACTAATTTGGGGTGCCCAATTTGATACACCTGTGTCCTGATTTTTAGATAATTTAACATTTTATAGCACTTTTTGTTCTGAATACAGTTCCCACTGATTTCTGTTGTAGCTGTGAATGTTTAGCCTGACTACAAATCAAACTCCAGTTCTCTCAAGTTTGGTTTAAGTGATTTGCTCAGCATCACATAGGACAGGGATGGGCAAACTTTTTGACCCAAGGGCCACATCTGGGTATGGAAATAGTATAGCAGGCCATAAATGCTCACAAAATTGGGGATTGGGGTGTGGGAGGGGGTGAGGGCTTTGGCTGGGGGTGGGGGCTCTGGGCTGGGGCCAGAAATGAGGAGTTCAGGGTGCAGGAGGAGGCTCCAGTCTGGAGCAGGAGATTGGGGTGCAGGGGGAGGGGGCTACAGTTCCAGCTGGGGGGTGCGGGCTCTGGGTGGGGCTGGGGATGAGGGGTTGGGATTGCAGGATGGTGCTCCAGGCTGGGACCAAGGGGTTTGGATGGTGGGAGGGGGATCGGGGCTGGGGCAGAGGGTCAGGGGTGCAGGCTCCGGGTGGCACTTACCTCAAGCAGCTTCTGCAAGCAGTGGCATGTCCCACTCTGGCTTTCTACACAGAGAGGTGGCCAGGCAGCTCTGCGCACTACCCCATCCACAGGTTCCACCCCTGAAGCTCCCATTGGCCATGGTTCCTGGCCAATAGGAGCTGCAGAGGCAGCGTGTGGGGCGGGGGCAGTGTGCAGAGCCCCCTGGCTGCCCTATGTGTAGGAACTGGGCACAGGGGGCACATATGCCACTGCTTCCAGGAGCCACGCGGAGCCATGCACGGAGCAGGGCAAGCCCATGACTCCGCTCCCTGGCCGGAGCACCAGAGAGGGGAAAGCCCTGGACCGTGCTCCCCAGTGGGAGCTTGAGGGCCAGATTAAAACGTCTGATGGGCCGGATGTGGCTCCTGGGCCATAGTTTGCCCACCCCTGACATAGGATCTCTGTGGTAGAGGCAGGGATAGGATCCCATTCACCAGATTGGTAGTCAACTGTCTTAACCATGACCCTCTCCTCTTTTTCTGCAATACCTGCCTCATTCATTATACACCTTCCAACTTCTGCAACAAAGAAGGCAGAAGTCGTCAGACAACTGCCTCCTTCAGTACACAGCCCTGCTTTATTCTCAGAACAGGCCCATCTTGTGCACTGAATGATGCAGAGGTCCTATGAACAAACAATAGGTGATTATCTAAAGGGCGTACTATAATGCATATGACCAAGGGAGAGAATTAAGATTGCACAGGCAATTTTGTGGTATTTCCTAATTTCTTACTGCTTGATTTTGCAATCTTAAAAGTAAGGTAGTTTTTTGTATGCAACTGCCTGGATTTTTAAAAAAGCAACCTGAAAAACCAAATACCATCACATGGAATTGTATGGTCTCCTACATAGTGGTTCAACTGTTCCAGAATCATAGAAGATTGGGTTGGAAGAGACCTCAGGAGGTCATCTAGTCCAACCCCCTGCTCAATCTGAATCTTTAGATCTACCACTCAGACCTCTGCTATTTGAGCTAAAGGAGTAGCCGATCTCAGTAGTAGGTTGTCATCTGTGTGGGCCAGCCACTGGAAGTAAATGTAATACAAATTTTGCCAGTTGGTTATACAGCTATTTGCTGAATAGAGAGGAATATTGATTCTGGAATCCTGGTTTCTATTCTAGATTCTGAGGGGACTTTAGTGGCTACAGACACTTCTACCCCTGACCACTCCAGCCTATCTTTGTCCCAGTCCCCCACCCCTTCAGCTCCACATCCCAGTATTCTCTCTTGTCCTTTATCACAGTCTCTTTGTTATGATCTCCAGGCTGCCTATCTGTCCTGGCTTCTGACCTGTGCTAAATGACTTCAGTAGAGCTGAACCTCCTTCCTTCTCTCCTGTCCTTTCCATTACCCCCCAAATGTGTGTCAGTGAAGAAAGGAGTTTTCAGTTTGCTTCAGTGGCTCAACTCAACAGTTGCTTCATTCTTATCAAGGCAACCCGGCTTGCCAAACTATGCTACTGGCTTTCCCTGTTCCCTGACAGCAAACTGAACTTCAGCTCCAGCTCCCTTGGATCTTGCTGCCTGGTTTGATAGAACAGTATGAAGAGCATGCATTACAATCCAATTTGTGAGGAAGGCTGGAGAACACTGGGCAGGCAGCATGGCCGAGATTCAGGAAACAAAATGGCCGGTGCCTGGCTGCAGCAAAGTGGAGAATTGCCTAGTAAAAATAGGTAATTCTTTGACATCTTGGAAAAATGGAGCGATGGCATTGAAGAGGCCACAGATTTCAATGGATGGGATACATCATGCCCCTAAGGTTATTGTTTCCAGCTTTCTGTAGATGCAGGAAGAGACCACTGCATAAGTTCACAGTTTCAGGGTTTTCTTCACAGCAGTGATGTCTAGAACAATTTTTTTAATTTTTACCAAAAGAAAGGGGAGATTTGATTGGAATACAATTTAGCAGCAAGGGGTGTATTCTGCAGCAAATTCTACAGCTGCAGCGTACAGGAGGCCTTATTTATAATTATGCGTACTAATAAACAGGTTTATTGAATGGCAAAAGCAAGGCAGATCTTACATTATAACTCTCCTATGTAGCACCAGTTTCAGAACTCTGGAAACAATTCTTTCTTCATGATCCCAGCCAGAATGTATTCCTGAGTGTGCTTTGTTTCCCAAGATGTTGCATGGTGACTCATATTTTGATATATTATTAGAGAGAAGGGTTCATTGTATTCTGTATGGTAATTATATAGAAAACAAACAATTAAATTTGATATCTCTGGAATTTATAGAAATTATGTTTAAAGGAACCAAACATAGAAGTTCTAAATCAGTGTTCGTCTACAAAGCTAAAACCAGCTTAATGGGAAATTAGGGTTCAATCCTGCAAGGAATGAACAGGCTAGAGCCAAGGCTCTGAAATGGTCATCTGCAGAGAGTTTAACCACATGGTGATGTCTCCTTTTGTTTCCAGTTGCAAAACTGCATTCAAGGACAGCTCAAAATATGTAATAGAATTGCCTGATAGTACTTGTCTATGTAATCACCTGCTGTTGACACAGGAGTGTTACATGATTGCATACAGGAGGGGAAGAGATCCATGAACCAATCTCTCTTAGAATGTGGTTCATGCTGTGAAACAGTTTGATAACTACTGGGCTAGAGGGTAGATGCAAGCTTAAGTATCTGCTAAAGGAGCAGAGCACAATACTTGTCAGCTCCTCATCCAAAATATGGAGTAAAGGGAAGCTCAGCAACTGCTCAAAACTACAGATTATGGCACAGTTGTGGAAGTAGCAGGAAGCTTAACTTGTGGATTCCTTTATTAGTATCTCCTGTGCTTCTTGCACACTAACACAGGATGTGTTGAAGAGCTGATCTTAATGGCTTCTCTTGCTGTTGCGATGTTTGTTGTGTTCTCATATGTTCGTACTGTGGTTCCTAAGGTAGTCTTATACCCAAAACCAGCTGCACCTTAAATAATGGTAAAAATTGTATTGTCAAATAAGCATATGGTTTGAAAGACATTACAATGGTTTACCTTACCAAAATGGTTCAGCATGTGGCTTTGTTGGTTGCTAAGCATTTCTGAGTTTAGCATTGACCTTGTTTGAATCTTGCAGCAGAGCATACTCTGGCAACAAGTTTCTGCACATTACAGTAAGTTTTATGGAGTAGTAGGGCAGCTGTGCATCTAAATTGAAAGCATGGAATGCATACTTTAGCATCAGGGCCAAGATTTTCATAACTCAGTGATGGAGTGTCTTTAATTTTGACTGTCCATCTTGAGACAACTTAAAAAGAGCCTAATTTTCCAAAAGTGCCCCTCTTAGGTGTTTCAGGTTAGATATCCAAAGGATGCAGGCACTTAAGTTTAGTAAAAAGAAAAGGAGTACTTGTGGCACCTTAGAGACTAACAAATTTATTTGAGCATAAGCTTTCATGAGCTACACTTTACTTCATCAGATGCATTCAGTGAAAAATACAGTGGGGAGATATAGACACAGAGAACATGAAACAATGGGTGTTACCATACACACTAACGAGTGATCACTTAAGGTGAGCTATTATCAGCAGGAGAGTGGGCGGGGGGGAGGGGAAAGAACCTTTTGTAGTGATAATCAAGGTGGGCCATTTCCAGCAGTTGACAAGAACATGTGAGGAACAGTGGGGGGTGGGGAATAAACATGGGGAAATAGTTTTACTTTGTGTAATGACCCATCCACTCCCAGTCTTTATTCAAGCCTAAGTTAGTTGTATCCAGTTTGCAAATTAATTCCAATTCAGCAGTCTCTCCTTGGAGTCTGTTTTTTTGTTGAAGAATTGCCACTTTTAGGTCTGTAATTGAGTGACCAAAGGGATTGAAGTGTTCTCCGACTGGTTTTTGAATGTTACAATTTTTGATGTCTGATTTGTGTCCATTGATTCTTTTACATAGAGACTGTCCAGTTTGACCAATGTACATGGCAGAGGGGCATTGCTGGCACATATCACATTGGTAGATGTGCAGGTGAATGAGCCTCCCATAGTGTTGCTGATGCAATTAGGCCTTCTGATGGTGTCCTCTGAATAGATATGTGGACACAGTTGGCAATGGGCTTTGTTGCAAGGATAGGTTCCTCGGTTAGTGGTTGTTGTGTGGTGTGTGGTTGCTGGTGAGTATTTGCTTCAGGTTGGGGGGCTGTCTGTAAGCAAGGACTGGCCTGTCTCCCAAGATCTGTGAGAGTGATGGGTCGTCCTTCAGGATAGGTTGTAGATCCTTGATGATGTGTTGGAGGTTTTAGTTGGGCCTGAAGGGGATGGCTAGTGGCGTTCTGTTATTTTCTTTGTTGGGCCTGTCCTGTAGTAGGTGACTTCTGGCTCTGTCAGTCTGTTTCTTCATTTCAGCAGGTGGGTATTGTAGTTGTAAGAATGCTTGATAGAGATCTTGTAGGTGTTTGTCTCTGTCTGAGGGGTTGTATCGTAGAGCTTGGCTGTAGATAATGGATCGTGGTGTGGTCTGGATGAAAGCTGGAGGCATCTAGGTAGGAATAGCGGTCAGTAGGTTTCCGGAATAGGGTGGTGTTTATGTGACAATCACCTATTAGCACCATAATGTCCAGGAAGTGGATCTCTTGTGTGGACAGGTCCAGGCTGAGGTTGATGGTTGGATGGAAATTGTTGAAATCATGGTGGAATTCCTCAAGAGCTTCTTTTCCATGGGTCCAGATGATGAAGATGTCATCAATGTAGCACAAGTAGAGTAGGGGCATTAGGGGACGAGAGCTGAAGAAGCGTTGTTCTAAGTCAGCCATAAAAATGTGGGGCCATGCGGGTACCCATTACAGTGCCGCTGATTTGAAGGTATACATTGTCCCCAAATGTGAAATAGTTGTGGGTGAGGACAAAGTCACAAAGTTCAGCCACCAGGTTTGCCATGACATTATCAGGAATACTGTTCCTGATAGCTTGTAGTCCATCTTTGTGTGGAATGTTGGTGTAGAGGGCTTCTACTTCCATAGTGGCTGGGATGGTGTTTTCAGGAAGATCAGTAATGGACTGTAGTTTCCTCAGGAAGTCAGTGGTGTCTCAAAGATAGCTGGGAGTGCTGATAGCATAGGGCCTGAGGAGGGAGTCTACATAGCCAGACAGTCCTGCTGTCAGGATGCCAATGCCTGAGACGATGGGGCATCCAGGATTTCCAGGTTTATGGATCTTGGGTAGCAGATCGAATACCCCAAGTTGGGGTTCCAGGGGTGTGTGTGTGGATTTGTTCTTCTGCTCAAGAAACTCCCTGAGAAAGCACATGATGTCATTTCTTTTGATAACCCTCAGTGGATCAGAGGGTAATGACTCCAACGAGAGACTGCTGAATTGGAATTAATTTGCAAACTGGATACAATTAACTTAGGCTTGAATAAAGACTGGGAGTGGATGGGTCATTTTACAAAATAAAACTATTTTCCCATGTTTATTCCCCACCCCCACCTTTCCTCAGACGTTCTTGTCAACTGCTGGAAACGGCCCACCTTGATTATCACTACAAAAGGTTTTCCTCCCCCCACTCTTCTGCTGGTAATAGCTCACCTTAAGTGATCGGTCTTGTTAGTGTGTATGGTAACACTCTTTGTTTCATGTTCTCTATGTATATAAATCTCCCCACTGTATTTTCCACTAATGCATCTGATGAAGTGAGTTGTAGCTCACGAAAGCTTATGCTCAAATAAATTTGTTAGTCTCCAAGGTGCCACAAGTCCTCCTTTTCTTTTTGTGAATACAGACTAACACGGCTGCTGCTCTGAAACCTGTCAAGTTTAGTAGTTGCTTTTGAAAATCTTGCATTAGCTTCTAACACCTCCCTCCCCCAATTCTGCCCATTTCAGCCACTTAGCATTCCTTATTATTTTTCTGCAAATGTAAAAGGTAGCAACCCTGGCTTAGTATGATGCAGCTCAAAGTCCATCCTGCTGAGCATGCTCAGAATTGCTTATGAGTCTGAATGCTGTTTGACACTGCTCAGCCACCTCAAAGCCTCTCTGCAAGATTGAGCCCTAAGTGAACATTGTTGTTATCCATGTTCAATTTAAAAAGGAGCTGTTAGGAGATAATCATAAGAAAAAGAGAAATAATTGTTAGACAGAACAACATGTTCATGAGTTTAGCTTATTTTACCCCACTGCTGCACACTCAACAATGATTTATTCAGATAAACAAAATTTACCATTTGGATTCCAATCCTGATGTGAAGGAAAGCTTTGCTCTTGACTTCAGTGGCACCAGGAGTGGGCAGCTACTGTATTAACTGCCTTTGGATATATTGATAAAAGATTTTTGCTTACAAATATATATTTAAATATCAGCTAATGTGCATGCACAGTCGTTACTCTATAGACTTTTAATGCCATTACTGTCCTGTTAATGTTAGTGGAAGACCTGCCTTATGTGAGGCTCTATGCACCTTCCACACTTGAACTGTGGGCATTCCGCATCTTGCGATATCAGGCCCCGGGGAAGGATTCCCGTACATGTACAGTGAGATAGTTGAAAAAACTACTGCCATTTCATTGTGTCCCCAGTAATGTGCTGAGGTTTTCTATTACCTTTTCTTAAGAAAATTCTTGTCAAAAGCTACAGTAAAAATGTTAAAATTGTCTTAAATCAGTAAAAAAATGGAAGTGCATTACCAAGGCTTCAACCTCCAATATGTAGATTGCTTTTCCTCTAGTGCACCCTATTATGGCTGGTTACTGGAGAATGCTTGACTTCCAGTCTTTTTGTTGATTCAAATCATAACCTTAATATTCTTTGAAAATTGTACAAATATACTGCATTAGTGTGTGTGTGTGTGTGTGTGTGTGTGTGTGTACACAAAGGGAGACATTCAAAGATATAGGAGGTTTTGTATAATATAGCTATTACTTTTTTATATCATATGTCCTATACATTTATTCAGATATGAAAAGAACACAATTATCAGGCAAAGCTAACTTTGTTGACAGCGTTCCCAAAATATAAATAGGAGAAATGTTTCCCAAGCCATATTCAGGACAGCGTGAATATGAGACCTAACTTGTGACGCATGTCAGCCTCAGAAAGATAGGTATTTTCGGTTTTTAAAAGACTCAAACAAAACTTTTCACATTCTTCTTTGAAATTACATTTGAAGTCCTTTTTCACCCAAACACATTTTCAGATAAGAGCACAAGTCTTGACATTATTTCATTTTGTTATGCGCATCTGTCGAGGAACAGAGATATGATACAGCTACTAAAAACTGATGATTGTGGAACAGTGAAACTTGACAGCATTTCATTTCCTTTATGTTCTGATTATACATTTATCAGGAAACCTGCATCTCTTCTAGTTCAGCTAGAAATTGGTAGAATTCAAGAACTCAAAGGCTTGGCAAAGAACTGTCCTATTATTTGGTATCATCTTACATTTTAGAGAAGTTGCTTGGTTGAGTCATTGTTAAGGCTTTTGCTTCTCCTTTCATTATTGTGGTACACTATCCAGAGTTCACATTTCTATAGGCCCTATAACTGCCCTGCAGCACAAATTAAACGCTGGGATATTTCATACATATACTGAAGTTTCAATGGTTGTCAATCATAGTTTGTAAAATATAAGGATTTCAACCTGATATTAACATCCAGATCCATTGTGTTCATTTTGTGTGTGAAAATGAGAAACCCTTGTGTGGACTCTAGATTTCCCAGCCTCTTTGTCACCCTGTTTTTAATTTATCTCCATGTTTTGAGCCAGTAAAATAATTTTACTTATCTGTTTAATGCAAAGTGATAATATATCTATTGATCTGAATTATCAGAACGTGAATGGATCTACAGGTCATGTGAGGATTCAGTTACACTTTATTCTGATGAGAGAAAGATCTGAGTGTAATTTTACTAATTCCTCAGTGAATAAGGAGCTATGTCTTGAATTTTGTTAAACTAAAGTTCCTGTTCAGTTTCCTGATGGAAATTAATTTCTGTGCTTACAGTGCATTAATCTGGAGAACTGTCTTTTGAAACTAAAAAAATGTTCAACAGTGATGGGTAAAATTAATCAGTGTATGTATGTTTTCTTTTTCTAGGTCTATTTCAGTAAAAATTACCCAGAAGTTATTCAGAATGGTCAAGTCACAGATTCTTCAGAAGATGCTGCCTCAGGATTAATCATTTATGAAACTGCACTGTGATCCAGCATAGACATGATTGCTTTGTGTAGAATGCAAACCTGAAACCATCTAAACTTGATGACTGACCGTGTTTAGAGGGGAGCTTTTTGCACTAGACAACAATCATATTTAATGTTAAGAAAAATGTTTCATCTATCTTTCTTTAATTTCAGTGCAATACATTTATCATTTCCATCTAAATAAATTTCCATTACTAAAGGAATTAGGCAGACCTAGGACGTTTTTTTTTTTAAATTAGATTGTGGAGACTTCCATATTTAAATCACAGGTGCAAGGCATCTAACAATTCTGGGGTGCAGTTTTAGAGATTATTAGAAAACCTAGAGTTTCTCTGTTTTCCCATTTGGAAAGCATGTAAAATCAATTTGTTTAGTGTCACTTTAAAATGACAACTTTGTCTTACTGCAATTTTGATAACATAACACCATTTTCTAATGCAATACTTTATATAAGCCATCTTTTTAAAGCAGTTTTACAAACTGGCAGAAACAAGAACTAAACCAACCAAAAATACATTTTTATAGAAATAAGTGAATAGTTATAAATATTAATTTTTAAATTAAAATATAATACAGGTATGGTGTGTAGAAATTAATGTAAAATTTTCAGTTTTCTTTTGCTGAGATCCAAATGCTGAAAATCAGAATCAATCTACTGTATTTTAGAAGAAAATGGTCACATTTTGCTTATTTTGCACTGTCCCAATATTTAAATAATTGAATATACATTCCTCTTTTTATCCAGGTAATCAAAGAAAATTAAAATAACTAGAGGAAATACTTATTGAAAGACTTATCAGTAAACACCATGTAGCAGAAAGTTATCTTCTGCAAAACACATTGTTAAAATATATACATTATTTGCATTTATTGTGCCTTAATACAATTCAAGCCAAATCTCCCCCTTCAGGGCACACAGCAAATTCATTAAATATACTTTATTTTACTGTTTTAAATTAATGCATTTAAAAATTTTGCATCAGGAATTCTGTTTAATTGAACCTTTGTGAAGTTGCCATTTCAGCTCTCCTGGGTAGAAAAGTATCACTTGTAATTTTGAATAGCCCAACTGATATTGAGAAGAATTTAAGGAAAGATTTGTATTCTGTGTTCATAAGTTAGGTCCTGATCCAGTAAAGAACTTAAACATGTAGCACTATTCACATGCTTAAAAAAAACAAAAAAAACACGCAAGTGCTTTGCTGCATCCAGTTCTTTGTTTTTGGTTGAGATATTTACAATTTGAGGTTCAGTGCAGTCTAAGGTTATTCACCTTAGATTTTAAAAGGTGTTTTCCATTTCGTTGACTGAAGAGCAGCAAATAAAGAAAAATGGAACAGAAAGTTGCGATTTTTAAAATCCTGTAGAACATAAATTGTTATATTATATGATAGATATTTTCCCAGTGAAGGAAGTGACTAAATTAAGGGACATTCAAACTGTTAATCTTATTTCAAGCATCAATACCAGCAAAAATCTGATTTAAATACAAAATTCTGGTCTGTCCACAAGTTAATTATGGTCACACCCTTTGCCACAGAAGAAAGGCTGAGTAGAAGGGCTTTCCCTATGCAGAAACCCAGTCCAATACTTGCAAGGCTGAAGAACAGAGTCTTCACTCCCAACCTGCAGTAGCTTTCATGCAACAGCGTTTGCTGAAGGAGAAGAGGAGATTGCGGATGAGTCCTGCCAGCCATCCCTCCACACCCACTTATGCCAAGATTAAAAATAGAGACCAGCTGCTACAGAACTCTGCTCTGTGACATTCAAAGCGTTGTGGCATCCCTGTATGTGGGTTCTTTGTGGAATGGGCCACCTGCACAGCAGAAACAATCCATTTCCGCTGTATTTGGTTCTCATTTGCCCATCTACACAGGTGTGGCATCTGGCTTCTATTAACACTTTTATTATCATGAAGTTCCAAAATTAACTACTGCTTGGGCAGATTCTGACACCCTTTTTCTTGATGAGTAGCACCTTACTCCACAATTACTCCCATTAAATTCAACAGGATGACATTTGATATGGTGCTATTTAACATAAGGGTCTCACATTTGTGTCCTTTTATTGGGCTGAGTCTAATCTCACCTAACCCTGTTTTACAGTGTTGCAATTCTGTGACCTTGCATGGATGCATGTCTTTGGTTTACAAGAAGATAAGAGGAGAATCATGCGTACTGTGTGAGATATGCTGGAGTTTTTAAACATACTACAAAAGTGCAGGCATCTGGCCATATTGTACTGTGAATCTATGCCCATAATTTCCATCAATATTCAGGGAGAATCATGTGCATGGATCAAGGGTATAATGTGGCTCTAGACCATTTCAGCCTAAAATACTTCTATGGTATATTTGAGAGAAGAATCCAAAGTTTTTGGCTTCTGCAGGCTCACTGGCATGAAAGCTAGACAGATCTTGCTGTATCAGACCCTCAACTAGAATACTTTACTTACCAGAATTAGATACTTTAGCTTTTTGAATGCTCACAAAAATGCTTGTCATCTAGGAGAATGCTGATTATGCTGTATGACATGTTTTGACTGGACAATACCAGCTATTTGTCTCAAATGTCAAGGTCATAGAAATCAAAATGAAAACCTGTGTAAGTTGTTGAACAGGCCAACTGGTACTGGTGTGTTCATGTTCTAGTAACTTCTCTCAATGGCATTAAATCCATATAGTACTCTTTTAAAAAATAGTTACAGGTTAAATAATACAGGTTAGATTTAACCAATAAATCATTGTTCCGTTTTTTTCTTAACATCTGTTGCTGTTTTGTTTTAAAAATTATGTAACATTGGCTGATCCATTTATTTTAGATGAGTAAAAATGTGTCAGTGCACCTTATTGTTAGCAATCAAATTTATGACTTAGTGTTTAAGTAAAGTGTGGGAGGGAATTGGGCTTCCATTTGCTGGGTCTCTTGACTGTTAAATGTACATAGTTCTGTTCCAGGTAAGCCTTTTACATATCTATTTCAGGTAGAATTCAAACTGTTCTCACATCTACATTTGAAAATATTCTTAATTTACCTACAAGCAACAAAGCTGGGTTGTTCTGATCTACATTCCTTAATTGGAATCTCTTAGAAATGAATTCTATCTTCTGATTTATTGAAGCCCTTTAAAACAATTTCTTCACCATCAGCTGCCTTAAAATTCTCTAGAATCTTAATTCTACTATAGACTATTTAAAATACAACAATTTCTGAAAGTCACCAGTGCATATGTGTTTGTTGGGAAAGAGACTAAGAGCAGCCCCTGGTTCTGATCTAAATAATTGTAATTTAGACAAATGACAGTCATGGCGTATATGATATCTGTTTGTACAAAATAGACAAATTGTGAAAGAACAAACACCATCAGGAGAAGATTGAACAGAATTCTTTTAAATAGTGTTTTATCTCTGGGCCTTGTGGCAACATTCTGTTGAATTCCCTGCACCAAGGTCTCACTCTTAGGGTGGATCTAGGCTAAATTGTGGCAACACCAGCATGCCCAGTCCTTGAAAGAGGCCATCACTTTCTTTGATCGGGATCAGTTTATCTGGTTGTCTTGAGTGATTGACTGATTCCAGTAAACTTTCCAGCCTATGGTTAGAAAAATAGTGGTATGATGTGTTTGGATAAAAAATTGTGGGGAAATGGAAGATCCTTAGGACTCCCAAGAAAGGTGTAGAGACCTCCCTGAAAAGTGTTGCTTTTCAGTTTGCCTGATCTCTCTCCCCCACAAAAATCTGACTTTCATCTCTGCGTTCACTTTCCTTTTTTTTTTAAAAAGGACTAATTATTTCCTTTTTAGTGATCAGGGTGATCTGACATTTTAACAGAAGAATGGATTTCTACACACTTTAATTTTGGTAATGTGGCATTGTTTGAGAACTTTCACTGTTTTCCTTGGAATTTGTATAATGACTTGATATTGTCATAGAAGGGTTTTTAGTTGACTATATGGTATGACGTATTGCTGTGTGAAGTGTGATGATGAAATCCTCACAAGTATGTGTAACCCTGTTGTAATGAGCACACACATTACCATGTAAAGACACAAATGCAGTATTGCACTTGAAATACTTTGTATTATGGCACTGTCCCGAGGCCTCATTCAGGTCCCCTTATAGTTGTGTTGGATGCTGTAAAAAGAAAAAAAAAAAAAACACAGATAAGAAACGGACCCTCCCCCAGAGGGTTTACAGCCTAAACAGCCAGACGGACAAAGGGTAGCAGGAGTAACAGATATTTGCAATATCTGTCACAGCCCTGACTCCAGAAGAGTGTTCTGAGTCAAGAGGGCCTTGCTGGTAAGGAGCCTGGATGGAAGGGGGATGATGGACTGAGGTTAATTCTGCTCCCTTCCCCTGCCAGCGAGGATGCTGGTGTGGAGGCTTATTTGTGCAACATGTTCCCCTTTGGAATGAGTAAACCAGACCCCTGAAGGGGCACTGCTCAATATGTATCAGCCTCACTGAACTTATTGAAAGCACGCTAAGGGAAACCAAAGCAGAGACACAACCCTGGTTCCTCCACAGGCTGACAGAGATTGCTCCAGCTGTGAGTGCCCACCATTACACCTGTTTGTTGTTGGGATGTTTACTATATTAATATATTGATTTAGTTTAATAGCAGGCTTTAAGCAAACTAGCAGGAAGAATGAATTCAAAATGACCTTGACAAATTGGTCTGAAATCAGCAAGATGAAATTCATTAAAGACAAGTGCAAAGTACTACACTTACGAAGGAAAAAAATATCAAAAGCACATATACACCATGGGGAATAACTGGCTAGGCAGTAGTGCTGCTGAAAAGCATCTGGAGGTTTTAGTAGATCACAAGTTGATTATGAGTCAGCGATATGATGCAATTGCGAAAAAGGCTGTTGTGACAATAAAGGTCCAGACACCTGAAGGGGATAATAGGGGGTCTGAAACACCCAAAATAAGCAATTGAATCAACTGGTTGTAGACAGTGTTATTATGTATATAAAATATGTCAACTAAGTTCTTTTGTGAAAACGTAATGTCCTGAACTTGAAGGGCCAGCATCTAAGTGGAGTGCTTTCCATGAAGCATTGGATCCCCTCTAGGACAGAGAGCCTGCTGGGAAACTGTTCAGAGGCAATGGATAACTTGTATTAACTGAGGGAATTTAGCTCATATAGAAATGTAAAGCCTCAGATTGTCACTGTTCTGTGTGACTTGTATGTCTTTTGCTTTTCCTTACTATTGCAGCTTTGAATCTGATTTTTCTATTAAACTTTGTTTCTGCCTCAAGCAGGCTTCTGTTGTGCAGACGGTGGGGAGCATGAGCACCAAAGTGAATGGATAACTGGGGGCAGGTTTCACACCCTTGGGGTGATGAACTGGAGGGGAAAAGTCCAAGTGGCTGGTAGTTAAGACCTCAGGGAGAAAGATTTGGAGGGACTCGGGACCAGAAGGGATTGTTGTGGTAACCCTGTAAGTAGTAACTAGGCTGGTGGAAACCAGGATGGGACCTTACACTAGCAGGCTGGCTCCTAGGGGCAGAGCCATGAAGAACAACAGCATAGCACTGACACACCCAAGTTACGTGGCAGTCATTGACAGAATCTCTTGTTGATCCTCAAAAAGGTCCGGCTGTACAGCAGTAAAACCCTTTATTGTAGAAGGCAAAAGCAACAGAAATATTGTCCTTTGTTGGGAAAGAATAAAGAGACAGGAAAAGTGAACAGCTCAAGAAAGATCAGTAAATGGAGTTATGCAAAGAAAGGAAGCTAAAATCTTAAAGCTTAAGTCAGAGCTGGTGTCTTTGCTGTGTGAAGATAACCAGGGGCTTAAAGGGTACCAGACCAGGACCTAGGAACTGCCCAAGTTCTCTTGTAGGGTGTGCAGGAGCCCAAGGAGACAAAGGCCAGAACAGACCAGCAGGTTGAGGAAGCTGCAGGACCAATTCCCAAGAAGAGGGATGAAGGAGGAAATCTCTCTCCTTCATCCTCACTCAGAGCTGGTGTGAAACTACAAGCCACAGTATCTACACTCTTGAATGGGACAACTGTCATGTTAGAAAACTGGTAACTATTATTTCATGTAACTGATTCTGCTTGTAGGGGTTTATTTCCATCTTTTCACTTTTTCATTCTGCATGTACATTGTTAAAAGGTAGGGCAGGCTTGTTATAAAATGTAGCTGTGAGGCTAGCTCTTGAAGGCAAGTGTCTAACTTCCAGTTGCACTGAAATGTACTGTATACATAGTACAGCCTTTTTCTCCTGTCAAATTTTTTTTGTATAGCAGACAAATTGAGCAATCCCCATCTTTTACGAGTGGCACAATGTATATGTGTGTAGTCACTATCGGTCTGTAGTATCAGTTACCTCCATGAGGATTTTAGTGTACTTTACAGGGGACATTATTGTTTTTGAAGAACTGGAGTCCATGTTTTCTTCCATTTTCTGAATGCCATTTTCACCTTTTTTTTTTTAAATTATATCTCTATATAAAAAAAACCTCAGAAGTCTTTCCATCTTAAACTTAAGCCTTAGTTTTCTCAATTTATTCATGACCTTATGAAATCTAGGTGGGGGAAAATAAGAAATAGGATTTCAAATGTGCAGACTTATTTGAAAAATTTATATTGTTGCTTTAGGACACAGTATTTTGGAGATGAAAAAAAGACTTTTTAATGCTGCTATCTTATATTTTCTGTTTCATCTTTGTCTGAAATCCTAGACTCTGGAATGAGATTGTCTGTCCTTGCTGCCATACATCTTATGAGAGAGACAAGGTGGGTGAAGTAATATTTTTTTATTGGGCCAACTTCTGTTGATGAGAAAGAGAGAAGCTTTTGAGCTACACAGAGCCCTTCAGGTCTGGGCACTCTACAGTCAGAATAGTCATACAAAGAATTTATACAAAATATTTCTTATCAGTTAGGTATTCCTTGTCATCAGTCTTCTCACTTTAAGTGTTCATGGGAAAGTTTTTGTCAAAGCCACATGTCTACAATAGTGACAAAGTTTCCTGTAATTTGGACTATTACAGATCTTTATAAGACTCTGAAGGCCAGATCCTTAGCTGGTATAAATCAGCATAGCCCCATTTCAGTGGATCAATGCCAATTTATACCTGCTGAGATCTGGGCCCAAAATTGCTATTATGATTATATTAATATTTGTTGTAGCCATACTTGAGCTTAGTGGTCTGCACTAAGGGTAGGAATTGGCCCTCAGCCATGTTTCCATACCATCAAAGAGTGCAGTATCAGCTGAAGAGAAACAATGATATATAGGACCAGACCAAATTCAGTTCTCCATAAATGGGCACAAACCCCACTGAAGTAATTTGCTCTGCCAGCTAAAACCAAGGATATATGTGGTCTAAAAACGTGTGTGGCACTTAAAAAAAAACAAAAAAACAAAACCACTAACAGGAGTACTTGTGGCAGCTTAGAGACTAATAAATTTGTTAGAGCATAAGCTTTCGTGGGCTACAGCCCATTTCATCGGATGCATAGAATGGAATATATCTATAGATATAAATAAATATCTTACTCTAAGTTGGAAGTTACCATACAAACTGTGAGAGGCTAATTAGTTAAGATGAGCTATTAGCAGGAGAAAAACAAAACAAACAAACAAAAAAACAAACAAACAAGTAGTGATAATCAAGATGGCCCATTTAGACAGTTGGCAAGAAGGTGTGGGGATACTTAACTTAAGAAAATAGGTTCAATGTGTAATGACCCAGCCATTCCCAGTCTCTATTCAAACCCAAGTTAATGGTATCTAGTTTGCATATTAATTCAAGCTCAGCAGTTTCTCATATTTTTATATATATATATATATATATATATATATATATATATATATATATATTCTGTTCTATGCATCTGATGAAGTGGCCTGTAGCCCACGAAAGCTTATTTTCTAATAAATTGGTTAGTCTCTAAGGTGCCACAAGTACTCTTGTTCTTTTTGCAGATACAGATAACACAGCTGCTACTCTGACAAAAAAAAAATTAAGTTCAACTTGTTTTGAAGGCTCAGAAAACACACTAGCTGAGTGAGTCAGATCTAGTGTAAGTGGTCATAGCTCTGGGATCAGATTTCTATAGAAATGTACCTTTTCTTAGATGTCTCAAAATAGCATGAAAGTATTTTATGCAGCTCTAAACTGCATGGTTGTCACCTATGATTTTCCAATAGTGGCTACTTAACAGCAAGATTTAAAATAGATAGTCAAAATGTAGGAATGGGTCAGTGGTATAATGTGGCACCAAAACACCTACTCTTGTTCTTTTTTCAATACTGGTAAATCTTGCACATTAAATGTTGATATTGAGTAGTGTTGAAAGTCAGCCCAATTACCTCATGCCTATATGAGGGCTTAGGAACCTAATCGTACATACCTATTTAAAAAATCTTCCCCATAGTTTCTAGTTGAGGGAAGAAAACGATGAACATAACTATTACCAAGAAATTTTCCCATGATAGACCCAGAATGCTTGACTGATGGCCCAAGGATTGTACTGTATTTTTTGGTCTCTGCTACAAGACAGTATGAATTATAGATCAAAGTGACAACTCACCAGTGCAGTGCCTCCTGCTGGTCATCTTGGGAATTAGCTCTTTCCAGCCTTGGAAGCACCCTCTGCAGGCCAGCGTCTCACCTGCCACTGTGTCCCTCCCGGACCCTGGTACCCTGCCCCCTGGCAGTGCCCCCACATTCGGGGTCTCCCCTCACAAGGGAACCCTCAACCCTCTGAGCCCACCTTGCCTCAGTGGCTACTGCCAGTCATCAGCTAGCCCCCACTCCCTGGGGTGGGCTGTAGTGTAATGGCCACTCATCACTGGCAAAGGGTTAGGACCTGCTGCCTTTGCCTATCTTTGGGCTGCTCCTCTGCAGCCCCAGTACCTTTGTAGGCCTTCACCAAGGCCTGCAGCCTGGGGTTTTACCAGGATGGAGCTCCCCCACTCCCTCTGGCCTTCCCCAGCCCTGCTTCAGGTACTTTGGTCCCAGGCAGCTAGCTCTTCCCACTCCAGGGCTAGAGTGAGACTCCTTCAGCTCCTGGCCCCCAGCCCTCTTATAAGGGCCAGTTGGGCCCTGATTAAGCTGGCCACACTTGTGGTCAGCTACTCCCTCAGCTTCCCCCAGCTGTTCTCACTCCATTTCCCAGCCACAGCCCTCTCCAGGGCTTCTTTTAACCCCTTAGGGCCGGAACAGGGTGATCACCCTGCTACATGTCTCTTAAATAATTTTACTGTCTGTGGACCCAACCCTGCAAGTGGTTCCAGGTAGGTGCTCCTTTGGGGCTGTGTGCAGGTTTGTTCATGTGGAATAGTATGCAGGATCAGGGGCTACATAATTCTTCTCTCTGAGTTAACACCCTACAATTAATGCAGATACTATGGTTATTTGATCAAAAAGCCTGAGGTTCAATGTTTGTGTCTTTGCATATGGATTTTCCACCTCATGGCAATGGACAATGTATCATGAACAGTGGAAAGAGACAACAGCAAGAGAGCTTGCAGAGATCGTCACAGATCTGAAAGACAGAGAACCATCTGTCTTTCTGAGACTCCACAGAAAGATAGCTCACTAGACTTGGAGACAGGTGACAGGGAGACAGAGAAAGGTCACTCCTGGTTTGGTTAACTGTTGAGGAGACCAAGATATCTGAGGGAGCTGGGATTGTTTAGTCTGCAGAAGAGAAGAATGAGGGGGGATTTGATAGCTGCTTTCAACTACCTGAAAGGGGGTTTCAAAGAGGATGGCTCTAGACTGTTCTCAATGGTTCTCAATGGTAGCAGATGACAGAACGAGGAGTAATGGTCTCAAGTTGCAATGGGGGAGGTTTAGATTGGATATTAGGAAAAACTTTTTCACTAAGAGGGTGGTGAAACACTGGAATGCGTTACCTAGGGAGGTGGTAGAATCTCCTTCCTTAGAGGTTTTTAAGGTCAGGCTTGACAAAGCCCTGGCTGGGATGATTTAACTGGGACTTGGTCCTGCTTTGAGCAGGGGGTTGGACTAGATGACCTTCTGGGGTCCCTTCCAACCCTGATATTCTATGATTCTATGATTCTATGATCTCAGAGTGTAACCTGCTGAGTTTGTTGTAAAGGTGAGATTCCAACTCAGCTATGTGCTAGAAACCTCCGTCAGGACACGGAGCGTGGGGGCTGAGCATCAATTATTTGTTGTTAATATTTGTAAAATAGGGAACACATATCATGATCAGTGGAACTGGAAACAAAGGGCCAGTGTTTCCTGGAGGGGCTGTTATTGATAGGACACTAATAGAACGGGGAATAAGGCTGGAAGCAACTCAGCCCGTGGACAGAGCCATGCACAGGGTTTTTAATGAAATTTCACTTGTGGAACCTAAATTGTGTTCAGCTTCACACTCAATAAATGAAACAGACATGAATTTCTTGGATTATCTAAAGTAGAAACTTTGTAAGCTTTATTTGAAGTTAAAAAATATATTTATTTTACCTCATTTATATTTTGCAGTCTCTGTGCATAGGATTCCAAGAGGCATTGATTCATGTATTGGATAAATGTACATGATTCAAAAGAAAGGACTAGAGATGAAACGCTGAGCTTCAGCCTCTCCTTGAATGATCTAGCTCATGGTAAAGGTTTGTTCACTGAAATGAGAATTAGCTAAAATAAAGAGAGTGTAAAGTTGAATTTTTTAAAGTTAGGCATTTTTATTATGACAACCATGTTTATAGTCCCAGTCTGCAAACACTTAGGCAGGGAGTGGGACTGCTTCCATGAGTAAATATACATCCAGTTAACTGTACTAGTTATGAACCAGGGACTTCTAATCCCAGTGATGTAAATGTGTTTATGAAAATGTTCTCATGCCTTAGAAAAGAAAAGGGAACAGAACAGGAATCAAGATTACTAAGTACATGGAAGAAAAGAAGCAGCAGCAAACAACAGCCAGTTAAACTTGGCTACTCCAGGACTTTAGCTATGTGACTTTGCCAAATTTAAAGGTGCCAAAAAGGTAGTCAGGGGAAGGAGCTAATGTAAGAACACAACCTGGCCAGTAGGAGAGAACAGCTAGGAAACAGAGCCTGAGGGAGAGGCTGCTCTTGGATACTAGAACTATATCTTAGAGTGTTTAACACAATTGGTTTTGGTATTATGCTATTCCTATTTGTCACACAAAGCAGAAAATGCAATAAAATAACAGTTAGATGCTCTACCAAGAGAATGCAAACCAGAGCACACAGACAAGTACTACGACCGACAAAATAAACTGTACCCACTTAGCACCTTTCAGTGAGTGGCCCAAACACTCCATAAACATAAAGAAGAACAAAAATAAAGAAGAAGAAAAAACAGAATAAAAGGGAGACAAAGGCTGCACACCTGCTAACTGTGATGCCCAATGAATGTATTAACCCATAGAACAAATGATAGGGGAGATGGTTCCCCTTACAGAATCAATTCAAAAATGGATTCCAACTGAGGTCATGGCCATCTACTTTACAGATTTGTAAAGGGAGTCCTCTCAAACTTGCTCTTGTCCTCCAGATCAATACACGGTCTCTTATTTTGGTTTTCCAGTTCACCAAAATTCTTTTTTTTTTTGTAGCCCTCATTATTATCAGAACACCAAAGTATTCTTTCAGTGCTTCAGCATTTTCAGAGAGTTACGGTGGGCTAGAAGAAAGGCTGTTTTGTCTTTTTCCTGGACCTATCTAGAATAAGGCCAGTACTTCTCAAAACTGTGTTCCAAAAGTAGGCTGCTATTTACAAGGTAAACCCATGAAGGACTGTATCCAGTTGTGCTACACTGCCATCAGAAGGTGCCATAAGGCACAACTGGGTGGCAGTCCAGAAAACCTGACTTGGTCTAGATGGTCTAGTTCTCCGCTCCATATAAAACTTTTGGCTCACCTAGATGATAATAATCCAGTCAATGATACTCACTTCTGTAGTCTTTTGTTTAATAGCTTTAAGCCAAAAATTAGCTCCTGCTGTGGTTAAAAATAAAATCAACTTGTATATACACAATAATGGAATCAGTACCATGACAAAGCAGGTGAAATCTAGTATATGGCTCAACAATGACTATTCCTTCCTGAACAGTTTCCCAATCTAATTCCAGGAATCTTAAGTAAAAGCAGGTTTTATTGGCAAAGGACAGAAAATACAGATAAAAGCCCAGAAATAAATGTTGAGCAGAATGCAAATACCATTAGGCTAATCGCTAGGAAAAGTGGACCTTGCTAAGCCCTAAGATTTATTAGGCTTTTATACTCTTATTTAGGCATCTGATTTCAGAGGTGAACTCTCAGTTTCAGCAGAAGTCCATAGGTGCCTAAATATAGGTTTAGTGCCCCCCCCTCCACAGCCAATTTAAACACTATGGCAGAGGTTGGCAACCTTTGGCACGTGGCCCACCAGAGTAATCCACCAGCGGGCCACAAGACTTTTGCTGACATTGACCGTCTGTAGGCACGGCCCCCCCGCAACTCCCCTCGCAGCTCCCCGCTGTGGAATGCAGCGGCCAGCATGTCCCTGCGGCCCACCTCTTCCCCCAGTCAATGTAAACAAAATCTGCCAGTGGATTACCCTGATGGGTCATGTGCTGAAGGTTGCTGACCCCTGCACTATGGCCTAAGATTTTAACAATAGTAATTATGCCAGATGAAAACCTCCCAATGTAGAAAGTTCTAGGCCTGTGTGACAATCCCTTCTGGTATTATCCGGACCGGTGATCTGCTAGGCCTCTCCAATCCTTGACTCTGGGAGCCAGCCTTACCCTGCTCTGCTGTGAGAACTCCCACTCCTGGGCTGTTCATGCACAGCCTCTGGCATGTAAGCTGCTCCCAGCTACTTGCAAGCTAATGACACGAGCCAGTATCTCCGGTCCCAGACACAACCCTAGCAACCTCTGTCTTGAAGCGTCCAGTTATGCCCCTGGACGCAGCAAGCTTATATGAGTTTGTCAGTTTAGAAATTGGTATGCACCAGGCTTGTTATCCCAAGGGGAGTCTCTGACACATTTCAAACCAAATGCACTGCTTCAAGTAGAATAAACAAATGTATTAACTATAAAGATATATTTTAAGAGATTATAAATCAAAGCATAACAAGTCAGATTTGATCAAATGAAATAAAAGCAAAACACATTCTAAGCTGATCTTGCTTTCAATCTCCTCAAAAACTTAGATGCTTCTCACTATAGGTGGACTGGTTACTTTTCAGTCAGGCTCTCCCCTTTGACCAGTGTTTCAGTTGCTTGGTGGTGGTGATGTCTGTAGATGTAGGTGGAAGAGAGAGAGCATGGCAAAATGTCTCTCCTTTTTATCATGTCCTTTCTTTCCTCTTGGCTTCCCCCCTCTTCAAAGTCAGGTGAGCATTACCTCATCACATCCCAAACTGACCAAAGGAAGGAGGCGACTCCCTTGAGGGTCTAACAGATTCTTTTGTTGCTGCCTAGGCCAGTGTTCTTTGTTTCTGTGAGACTGAGCTAGGTTTGTCCCATCCATGCCCTGATGAGGTGTGAACTGCCTCTCTGTTCTTGGAGAGTTTTTGCATGGGCTTGCTTTAAGCCATGAGGATACATTTTCAGCCTCATAACTATATACATGAAATTATAACCTACAACCTTACTATAACATTACTGTAACAATTACTAAAACACCACTATAACAACCATGCTCAGTGCATTATGAGCCTTCCGAAGACACCCACATGACAAACTTTGCATTGGATACCACACAATCATTTTATAAAGATGAACATGGGGGTGTAGAGTGTCCCCCGAGGTACAGAGCATCACAGCCTGATGCAGCAGCAGTGTCACATGTCTCCCAACTGTATATCTCAGGCTGCGGTTCTGAGCTTTAGAGTAAACATGTTTCCCTTCTCTTCTCAAAAGCCCGGCCAAGGGGATAGGTTAGCCATAATAAGTTACTTCCACCAAAATGAATTTGGCTTGACAGATGTGTCTTGTCCAGCACAATAGGCCAAAATAATAGGCATATAATATCCTCTTGGAGTATACATTTCTAATACCACATGCAAGACTATTAATCAGACCAGTTCTACAATAACTCTTTCAAGGTAACAGATTTTCAGAGTGGTAGCCATGTTAGTCTGTATCAGCAAAAACAACAAGAAGTCCTTGTGGCACCTTAGAGCCTACCAAATTTATCTGGGCATAAGCTTTTATGGGCTAAAACACACTTCATCAGATGCATGGAGTGGAACATACAGTAGGGAGGTATAAATACACAGCATATGGAAAGATGGGAGTTGCCTTACCAAGTGGGGGGGTCAGTACTAATGAGCCAATTCAATTAAGGTGGAAGTGGGCTATTCTCAACAGTTGACAAGAAGGGGTGGAAATCACCTTTGTAGTGCTTATGAGGCCAGTGTAAACAAGGTGGCCCATTTCAAACAGTTTACAAGGTGTGAGTATCAGTACAAGGCAGAAGGGCATTGCTGGCACATGATGGCGTATATCACAAAGACAGTGAACTGGCCTGTCTCCCAAGGTCTGTGATAGTGAGGGATTGTCCTTCAAGAGAGGTTGTAGATCCTTGATGATGCGCTGGAGAGGTTTTAGTTGGGGGCTGTAGGTGACAGCTAGTGGCGTTCTGTTACTATTTTTTTTGGGCCTGTCCTGTAGTAGGTTACTTCTGGGTACCCTTCTGGCTCTGTTAATCTGTTTCTTCACTTCAGCAGGTGGGCATTGTAGTTGTAAGAACACTTGATAGAGATCCTGTAGGTGTTTGTCTCTGTCTGAGGGATTGGAGCAAATGTGGTTGTATCTTAGAGCTTGGCTGTAGACAGTGGATCATGTGATGTGGTCTGGATGAAAGCTGGAGGCATGTAGGTAAGTATAGCGGTCGGTAGGTTTCCGGTATAGGGTAGTGTTTATGTGACCATCGCTTATTAGCACTTTAGTGTCTAGGAAGTGGATCTCTTGTGTGGACTGGTCCAGGCTGAGGTTGATGGTGGGATGGAAATTGTGGAAATCATGGTGGAATTCCTCAAGGGCTTCTTTTCCATGGGTCCCCAGCTGATCAAGATGTCATCAATGTAGTGTAAGTAGAGTAGGGGCGTTATGGGATGAGAGCTGAGGAAGCATTGTTCTAAGTCAGCCATAAAAATGTTGGCATAGTGTGGGGCCATGCGAGTACCCACAGCAGTCCCGCTGATTTGAAGGTATAGATTGTCCCCAAATCTGACATAGTTGTGGGAGAGGACAAAGTCACAAAGTTTTCAGCCACCAAGTTTGCTGTGACATTATCAGGGATACAGCTCCTGACCTTGGGAGACAGGCCAGTCCTTGCTTAAAGCTCCCCAACCTGAAGCAAATACTCACTAGCAAGTACACACCACACAACAAAAACACTAACCCAGGAACCAAACACTGCAACAAACCCCGGTGCCAATTCTGTCCGCATATCTGTCAAGGGATACCATCATAGGACCTAATCACATCAGCCACACCATCAGGGGCTCGTTCACCTGCACATCAACCAATGTGATATATGCCATCATGTGCCAGCAATGCCCTTCTTCCATGTACATTGGCCAAACCAGACAGTCTCTACACAAAAGAATAAATGGACACAAATCTGACATCAGGAATTATAGCATTCAGAAACCAGTAGGAGAACACTTCAATCTCCCTGGACACTCAGTAACAGACTTAAAAGTGGCAATTCTTCAACAAAACAACTTCAGAAACAGACTCCAATGAGTAACTGCAGAACTGGAATTAATTTGCAAACCGGACATCATCAAATTAGGCCTGAATAAAGACTGGGAGTGGATGGGTCACTACGAAAACTAATTTTCCCCTGCTGATACTCACACCTTCTTATCAACTGTTTGAAATGGGCCACCTTGTTTACATTGGCCTCATTAGCACTACAAAAATGATTTCCACCCCTTCTTGTCAACTGTTGAGAATAGCCCACTTCCACCTTAATTGAATTGGCTCGTTAGCACTGACCCCCCACTTGGTAAGGCAACTCCCATCTTTTCATATGCTGTGTATTTATACCTCCCTACTGTATGTTCCACTCCATGCATCTGATGAAGTGTGTTTTAGCCCACAAAAGCTTATGCCCAGATAAATGTGGTAGTCTCTAAGGTGCCACAAGGACTCCTCTTTCAAGGTAGACCTTTGCTTGCTTTCTGTAACAGACCATCTGATAAGAAGCAAACCCAAGAGTAAAGGAGTACTTGTGGCACCTTAGAGACTAACAAATTTATTTGAGCATAAGCTTTCGTGAGCTACAGCTCACTTCATTGGATGCATCAAATAAATTTGTTAGTCTCTAAGGTGCCTCAAGTACTCCTTTTCTTTTTGTGAATACAGACTGACACAGCTGCTACTCTGAAACCCAAGAGTGTATTCCATAATATGACCCACAAATATGTTTTTTCCATATCTGCCAGGAAGGAAGCTGAAGTTCTTGATGAAGACAGTGAACAATTATTATTTTTTTTGTTTGTGGAATTTCAGCAAGAGTTATGTATATCACAGATCGATCATCGATGGCAGAGAAGGGAGCTACGCCAATTTGGGAGGAGATGATTTAGCCAAAAGAGAGCATGATGTTCATTATGACACTAGTCAATATTCATAGAATTCTATATTTGGTATAAAAGAATCATGGTTCTTTTTTATTGTATGGTACTACATTAAAATATAGCCTCTGAATTCTCCGTCAAAATCACAGTGTCTGCAAATACTAAGAGCTTGGTCCAACATAGCACAGGTTGCGGGTATTTTGTAGACAGACGCCGGATATGAACAGGACAAGGGAGCACAAAGGAATCTGGTCTTGAGAACACTTGGGTGTATTTGCCAGGTTATAATACAGGCAAGGTCCAAAAGGGGAAACGTGTATCTGACAACTCATTACCATGATGAGGATTGCACCTAAACCCCTGTCTTTTGGGGCATGTCCATTCTCCATCCATGCTTCACTCCTTTATCCTGTGAAATTGTAATTGAGCAGGCAGGTAGGTGACTGTTCAGTGTGGAGGACTTACTCAAAAACACACACAGCCTGCACTAACCCTTGCACTGAAACACTACAACTTTACACGCATACCAGAACTTGCAGGAACAAGGCTTCAGACAAATGTTATTTGCCTATAGCAAGTGTACATTTAGGAATCCAGGAGGGGCTTTTGCAGGGGAAGATTGTGGGTTTCCTAGATCAGAAAAGCAGACCAGTGAGAGCTGTCGCTGAGGATCTCCCAAAGAAGATGTGTTTGCTTGAGGATCCTGTCCCAAGATAAGATCACTTTTTCACTGGAGCTACTGCTGTGGTGATGGCTCATCACTTATTTCGTATTAATGTGCTTACACATCTGTGGAACTTCTGCAAGGTTTGCTCTCAGTTTATCATTGTGGATAGGAGCTCTTTGGCCAGATGTAATAATGTGTCGCTTTGCACCATTCTTGATGCTGCTGCTTGTTATTTATTAGTTGTATTTCCATAGTGCCTAGGAGCCCTAGTCATGGACCAAGATCCCATTGTGCTAGGTGCTGTACAAACACATGTACATCTTTAAATGATTTATCTTGCACCTGGGGCTTTGTAAATAAAACCAATGCCTGTTGTTAAACCAGTCACACTTGCCCCTGGTAGGTCTTCTTGGTTGAAGAAACCTCTATGTGATTTAAAGTAACAGTAGCAAGGATAAAGTGTTTTCTTCTCCAACAATACATTTTATTTTTTTTAAAAAGGAAGGAAAGGGAATTGCATTTGTTCGGTGCAGGCAAAGGGATTAGGCTGGTGTGAGCTCTCTTCTGTTGTTGCACTTTGCTTTGCCAAGTTGCTGCATTTGGCATCCTGTGTATCATCTTCTGGCAGAGATGTGGACCCAGACCCTGGGCTGCAACCAAGGAGTGCACACAGTGCACCACAGGAGGGCTGGCTGGAAACATGGTTGTAAGACGCCTTTGGGCTCTTCTCATCCTCAGCTGGCTCTGCTGGTCCCATTTCCTGAGTTAGAGTTGCCTGAACTTTGCACTAAAGTTACGACGACTGTCAACAGTCTTAAGGGGCCATTATAGTAGCTGAGGATCATCAAGTTCCAAGCAGGTTCATGTCTCACCTCTTTTTTCTTGGTAATGCTCCATACACTGCCAGCCAAAAAGACAGCTGGCATAAGTGTGGCTTTGCTGGCTTGACATCTGTGGAGAATCCTCCTTCAGTGGGGTGATTCTACCACATTGGCCTACCGTAACAGCAATGTTAGCTCTATGATCACTTTGTGTTTATAGCTTATTGCAAAAATGCCAGACCACACCCCAAGACATGGGCTCTGATGTGGTTTGGTTGATTTAACATCTGTGAGCTTTTGGAGGACAAATGATTTCTGCAAATGGAGCTGAGTAAGTATTCACAAAGAGTCACTTATCCAGCTACACTCCACACTTACCCTCTAACCTTCTGCTCCTCTGCCCTGTCCTTACCCTTCTCTTTCTTTCTTTCTTTCTTTCTTTCTTTCTTTCTTTCTTTCTTTCTTTCTTTCCATTTAGCTGATCCCCTCCTAAGTAACCCCCAACCTCATCCTGATTTAAAATTTATAATCATCCTCATTATAGGACTAACACGCTGTTAGCTGCCATCACAAGGCTCACTCTGCTTGCGTGTTCTACCCTGTCCCCCACCCAGTGTCTGTCTTGTCTATTTAGATTGTAAACTGTTCGGGGCAGGGCCTGTCTGCTACTCTGTGTCTGTACAGCGCCGAGCACAATGGGATCCCATTCTTGGTTGTCCCTCAGGCCCTACTGTAATAAACATGAATAAACATGTAATAAACAACAATGAATTTGGTTCCCCTTTGCACAATCAGATGGTGATTTCCTCACATTCATTTATTTGAAATTACTCAGTCTTTGTATTGATTGCAAACAGCTGTTTGTGAGTATTTGCTTAATGTGTCCTGATGTTTGAGCTGTGATGGTCATTTATGACTGATCAGAGAAGTCACATGGTATTGTTTCTGGTCCCTGATTGGTGTGAATACTCATACTCATTAGTGTGAAGTTAAAATTCAGTTGCTGTGAATACTTGGGCATGTGATTTTGAATGTCAGTTTCTATGAGTCTACAGTGGAGTGCATTGTTAGTGGTCTGTTGTGGACAGTCTCTTGTGGTAGGTGATTTATTCTGAATGCACTCAATTTGGGGTGATTATGCTACACCATTTTCTCTCATTGGGCAGATTGTAAATGTATTTGTAGGTTTGCAAGAAGCTGTAACAAAAGACTAAGGCTTAGCAGAATGAGTTACAATTGTTGAAAGCAAAAAAATGAAAGACTAAATGCTCCCTGGAGAGAGATCACAGGTTCATCCTCTTGAAGCCCAGGGGTAGGGAAGGGATTCAAGCACATTCCCGGAAGATTAGTCTCGTCCTCATGAGAACTGTGGGTATAGCAAGGGCTCCATCTGCTCCCTGCAGAAAGATCTCAGAATCATTTCTTCAAGGCCTTGGGAGAGGGGCCCTTTGAGGCCATTCTCATGACCCCTCTAGAAGTTAGAACCTCTCCCCAGGGAGAGTTTGCTTGTTTATAGGGGGTGTGACAGCAGGAACAGCATGAAGATTCTCCTGCAGGGGCCCCTGGGGCATAAACCAAGTGTTCAGTTTTTCCTACTTGAACAGAGGGATGGGACACTTCAGCAGAGGGTATTGGGTGACCAGCTGTTGTGAAGCTTCAGGGTCCCTGTGAGGGACATTTGACAACAGACAATGATTAAAAAAACTTCCTAATGGTTTGGTTAATTGACTGATAGGGAAACCTTTGCTATCTCAAAAAGAAAAGGAGTACTTGTGGCACCTTAGAGGCTAACACATTTATTTGAGCATAAGCTTTTGTGAGCTACAGCTCACTTCATTGGGCATCCGATGATTACTGTTGGTGGCACTAAGTGGGCTGTACAGAAGTGTCATTTTTAAGACATTGGAGGTAATTGTCCTGCTCTGCTTGGCACTGGTAAGGCCTCAGCTGGAGGACTGTGTCCAGTTCTGGTCACCACGCTTTAGGAAAGGTGTGGACAAATTGGAGAGAGTCCAAAGAAGAGGAACTAGCTTTAGAGAACATGACCTATGAGGAAAGGTTGAAAGACTTGAAGACGTTTAGTCTTGAGAAGAGAGTGCTGAGTGGGGACACGACAGCCTTCAGCTTATGTAAAAGTTTGTTATAAAGAGGATGGTGAGCAACTGTTCTCCACATCCATTGAGGATGGAACAAGAAGTAATGGACTTAGTTTCCAGCAAGGAAGATTCAGGTTAGATATTAGGGGGAAACTAATGATAAGGACAGTTAAGCATTGGAACAGGTTGTGGAATCCCTGTCATTGGTAGTTTTTAAGAACAGGTTAGATAAAAACCTGTTGGGTTTGGTCTAGGTATGCGTAATCTTGTCTCAGCATGGAGGGATGGATTAGATGAGCTCTCAAGGTTCCTTCCAGCTCTACATTTCTATGATGGAACTGAAATATAAATCCCTCCTATCCAGGTGCTTACAAGGAGAGGAGGCTCTCCTGATAGCAAGTAGTATGTGAGAGAATGGTAGCAAAATTCCAAGCCACCCCCAGGTCGAGAGATGGTGGTCCATGGAGTAAGATGAGTGGTGAGATCCTCCTTAATATTCAGCACCTGCCACAAGAAGCAGTTTTTGTCATTCACCGTGCTGTGGCATCTGCAGCTAGATGGAGCCCGGTGTCACAAGGAGATGCTGAGCCGGGGGGGGGGGTGGGGGGGAAGGAAGAGGACATTGCAGTCAGTCATTTAGATATACAACACTCTTAAAACTGGTTAATAGTATTTGTTTAAGATAAGGATCAATCCCATCAGGCTTTTCCTGCAGTTCAATTGGCCTTCAAGTATGTTTTCATTTGCAAAGAAGAGAGGTACTTCAATATGATGTAGAAAAAGAGACCTACCTTACATTTTTCAGAGTAGCAGCCGTGTTAGTCTGTATTCGCAAAAAGAAAAGGAGTACTTGTGGCACCTTAGAGACTAACAAATTTATTAGAGCATAAGCTTTCGTGAGCTACAGCTCACTTCATCGGATGCATCCGATGAAGTGAGCTGTAGCTCACGAAAGCTTATGCTCTAATAAATTTGTTAGTCTCTAAGGTGCCACAAGTACTCCTTTTCTTTCTACCTTACATTGCATCATGGCTTCTTTGTTAATCTCACTTAAAAACAACATAAACTGCGAAATAGTATCCACCATCAATACACAATTATGCTTATGTTTACCCCCCTCACCTGCACACCCACTCACCCACACCCAAAGTCATCTCCCTAATAATATGCACAGAATACTGAGTTTCACATCATCTTTACTTCTGTCATTCCTCTTGAACACACCCTTTGTCTAAATCTAAGAAAATTCAGTCATACTCACTCATCTGAGCAAATGGTCTGCCTCACTGGCCTAAAGAGGGAGTGCTCTAATGGTGTGTTCTTACCGATACCCTTATTCTGTCTGATGTTCACAACAAGATAACACTGATACTTGGTTCTACTGTAAGCAATACTGATATGTAAATGTCAACCTATGGTGCATAAACCCACAGACGTTAAGGTAAAACTACTCAAAGGTGGGTGAGTATTTTTGACACTCAACTCAAAATCTACTCTTCCCACTGACTCCATGACTTTTCTTGTAGATGCTAAAGACAGGTGCGCCTAACTCTTGTAGCAACTATGAGATAGAGTGTTTAATCATGAAGGAGGCTTGAACATGACATCGTCTTGGGATAAATACTAATGCCCTTCTGTTTTTAATGAAGGATTATATTGATTTGGGGGCTGAAATGAAGTGTAAAAGACATAGATATTAATTTTAAGGGGAGATCAGCTAGTGTTAACCATCTTTGAGCTTGTTGGTAAATGAATATTCCCACAAATAATAGTGTATGGCAAAAGAAATTGAGAGTAACAATGTGGTGACAGTGAAATGTGTTAAGTGTAATTCCATAATGGAATGTTCAGGTTGCAGTGCTGGTGTAATGGAACTACTTAGATTTAGCTGCTATCAAACCAATCACTAACAGATACATCTGTTTCAAATGTCTTCATTTTGTGACACTTCTCTAGTTCCCTTTGAAGTTTTGGATTTGTAGGAAGTGAGGCCTAGGTATAATTCCTTCAGTACAACTCTTCCTTTAGTGGATGAATATGTAGAAATCATTGTTCTACACACTTGGTTCTTGATAGCTGAGGTAGCCCCTTTAGAAACCACTCTTTGGCCCCAGGAAAAATATGGTTGAAGCATCTATTTCCTAGAGCCTCATTGCTATTAGCAAAGCCATCTTCTCGGGTTTTCATGTTCTGGTAAAATGCAAGAGCATGTTAGCAGTCACCTGGGTGAGCCAACAGGTGGTGCAGGAGGTGATACCTGGAGTGCCTTCCTGTTATCAACGGTAGTTCTACTCTCCACTTGAAGGCTGGGCATCTCAGATATACACACAGGGAAAGAGAAAACAAGGACTCTGAAAGTCTCAGCAGACATGACCTACTCCCCACAGAATTGGAGCCAACACTCAGGTATGTTCTAGGAAATTTGCCATTACCTAAGTCAGAAGTTCAAAGACTTTTTCAGTGTGGGCCATGTTTTAAGATAGAGGTAGCCTTGTGCATACCTCTCTTCCCATTCATAGCAAACATCTGTCCCACTGGTGCCAGAAGCTGAGACTGGGCAACAGGGGATGTATCACTTGATGATTACCTGTTCTGTTTATTCCCTCTGGGGCACCTGGCATTGGTCTCTGTTAGAAGACAGGATCCTAGGCTAGATGAACATTTGGTCTGACCCAGTATGGCTGTTCTTAAGTTCTTATGATCATATTACATCTGGTGGCAGCTAAAGTTATTGGTTACATGGAAATTATTAGGTGTAACGGGGGGGCTCAGCTTTAAAGACTGGAGGGCCTGAAGCTAGCCAATCCTGATTACTAAAGAGACACAGCTGGGTTGAATATGGGGATTCCTTATAAAGAGCAGCAGGAAGCTGCAGTTGACAAGAGAAAGGAGCCAGGGCTCCTGCTCAAAAGGGGTGGGACTGGTGGCTTAAGGTAGAGTGGTTTAGGACAAAGGAAGAGTGTGGCACAAGAACCAGAGCTGAGTATTAACTGGTGTGTTATGGTTATGAGCTTTATTTTGGGAACCTGAGGATTGTTTGAATTATTTCTGTTCTTAAGCCAGCCCCAGGTGGGGGTGCTGTTAACCAAGTGAAAGATAGTGTGGCATTTTCAAAGGGCCTGCAAGAAGGGGCTAATAGGGGCGGGATTCCTGCAAAGCAACCTCTGGTCTTGGGGGAGTGCTCAGCAAACAGCAACACTACTATAGTAGGAAATGTATTAGGACAGTATTTACTGTATTTCTAGTTGTCATTTAATGCAACAAGGAGAAGGTGCCAGCACTATGAATTAGGAAGTAAGATAATTTACACATAAAATAACGAAAACTAAACTCTCATTAAGCATCTCTTATTAAACAAATCAGCCAACCTAGCAGATTTGTGAACAAGTACCACCCTAAGAACACTTGCAATTCAATTTTATTCTTCATCTTTGAAGGGGTGTCCTCCCAGCTAAGGCTGGAATACTGGGCTTGCTCCAATTTTTGGCTTATGAGGGTTAGAGCCCAGTCCTGAGACCCTTACGCATGCTAAGTGACACCTCCTCCTCAACAAGTCCCACTGAAGTGAAATATGAGTCCCCTGAGTCAGCGGGACTCCTTTTGGAATGAGGTGCTAGTCACTGTGAGTAAAGAGATCAGAACCTGCCCCTTAGAGATTCTAGACTTGCAAAAAAGAATATGATGAGCTCATCTCTAAATATCTGAAGCCCCATAAACTGTTTCCTTCATGAGCAATGATGAACTCCAGCAGTGAAATCCTGGCCCCACTGAAGTGAATAGCACCCCGGATAGTCAGACAGGGCTCCAAATCATCTGATGTACTGAGCACTTACTTTACTGTTGGTATATATTTCATTTCTATGTAACATATGGTTTGATTAATTCTATTATGCTGAACATAACTATATTATATATTAGGAGCTGTGTCCTTTCATCGTTTTATTCTGACAGGTTTCAGAGTAGCAGCCGTGTTAGTCTGTATTCGTAAAATGAAAAGGAGTACTTGTGGCACCTTAGAGACTAAGAAATTTATTTGAGCATAAGCTTTCGTGAGCTACAGCTCACTTCAAGTGAGCTGTAGCTCACAAAAGCTTTTGCTCAAATAAATTTTAGTCTCTAAGGTGCCACAAGTACTCCTTTTCATTTTATTCTGTATTTTTTTTTTGTTGGTAATGCTGTAGTGAAAAGGGTGTATTTTTAGAAACAGGTATATTGTTCCTCAATGAGATGTAGGATTAGTGCTAAGGGTTTTAAGGGGAGTCTCCCTGCAACTTTTCCTCAAAGGGTAACTTTTTGGAAGCTGATTCTTCTCCCTAAAGGATCGCTGAACTGAGGTTAGCCATCATTGTATTTCACCATCCCCTCTATAACTCCCCCCATGCCCCGTCCCAAATAGTGTAGTTTATCCCTAACTCCAGTTTCCACCTTAATCACCCTATTGTGCTACCTGCCTTTTGTCTGACTCTCTATGCCTCTCCAGGAGATACTCACTCACACTGAGAGAATGTTAACGTTCTATTTGTCTAAATTCCTGTGGAGGGGAAAATTAAGCCCCCAGCCCCCACCTGCCCGTTTCTTGTTGCCATGGTCACAGAAAGTGAATTAAAGCATCAAAGCTTTTTATTGCCCAATGATGGATTAAGGAAATTATTAATTTGTTTTATAAAAGGGCAGGTTGTGTCTCTCCAATTAATGGTAGAGGGCCCTTCATGAACAGAATTTCAGCCTCCTGCGCAGAGAAGGCTAAGGCATCTGCTTATTCACCAGCTAAATATGTACCGCTGTGATGGGGTCTTTTCTCCACCTCTTGCTTCCATTAGGCACTGCAGATAGAACTTAGCTGCTTAGACAGTGGTTTCCTTGGGGCAGAGGATTAAAAATTGAAACTCCTATAAGGTAAGCCCTCTTCCTTATCCATATTGCATGTTACATCCACGGTCTCAAGATTTTTCCACTGCAGGATGAGGAACTGAAAACTGAAACAAAAAGTTACTTATCTGTAGTTGTCTTTGCATTTTTCTTCCTCTTTCCCCAATCAGCTTTTCTCCCTTCCTGACACCCCACCCCTGTGGGAGCTATTTAAATGTGAACTGTCTGCCTACATAGCTAAGGGACTGGGTATAGTGGGAATCCTTCTCTCAGGGTGTACAAGGATTCTCAATGCTAGTGCTGCACTGGCACTAGCCTTTGAAATTGGGTATGGTGCCACAAACCCTGCCACCCTGCACCAGTTGGCGGGGTGCAAAGAGGAGAGCACAGGATAACCTCTCTGAAGGTGGTGTAGCAGCCTCACTGTGCTCCCTAAAGATACAGGAGCATTGTCCAGTGTATCCCCTCTGCTGAAATGGTTCCTGAAGAGTACTACTTTCATTTCTTTGGTGTGTTTTCAGCCTCCTTCATTACACTAACTGCTTCAGTTGCCATTTTTTCCCCTTTATAAAGACTCAAATTTTAAAAAGTTTCTTGCAAATTGAGAGAGCGAGCCAGCTCCTGTGATATCTCCTATCTTGATATGTAGGGAATATATTTCTCAAAATGATAGAACCTTTCAAACCTGAAGAGACTTTTTAGATATGACTACTTATGTCGTTCTGTCCCTTATATCTCTGTTCAATCAACCTGGGCACTTCTATTCACTTGAGTACTTTTTGCTGAAAAGTGATACTACTCAACCCACAGGACTAAGGTATCTCATGACACTGTAACCCCACCAAAGACAACAGAGTTACCCTGGTGCACACCAGGATAGGTAAAATCAGAATCACACTCCTAGCATATAGAAGTAAATTATCCTGCTTTCATGTTTTGTCCTGCTGATCTAAATGCCTTGTATGTGTAACTCTTCTGCCAGGCTGAGTTGATAGCAGCAAGGGCCAGGTTCACAGGAGTTTCCTCTTAACAAGGCAAATGCAAAATCAGCTCGAGCCCCCACCCAGTGACCTGGAAAAACACACACCCCTGGGCGCCTCAAAGAGGCAATACTTTCCCTTTCGCACGTGTAGCAGAAAATTTTTAACATGAGGTAAAGGACATCAGCATTAAATTGGGAAAACACCCCAACTAGGGTTCATCAACCAAACCATGAGCAAAGACCCACCCCAGCAAATTGGACCATGTCCTTTCCCTCTGGTTCTTGAGTCCAACTATCCAAACGTCTCCTTGAGTCCAGCAATCCAAAAATCCCCAAAGTCCCAAAAGTCCAACAACCCAAAAGCCCAGCCCCAGAGTTCAAAAGTTCATCTGCAGAGTGTTACTCCCCTGTCTGGATGAAAATGAGTGTGTGTGTGCGGGGGGGAAGGTAAGGGGCACCGGACATGATCCGAAGCTGACTGCCCTGCTGCTCCATAGGGCTTCGCTCTAATCCCCTCCACCAGCCACTCCACAAGCCACCCTACCCACCCTCCTGCAAGCAGCTCCCGCCATCCCATGAACCAGTCCACAAGCCTCTCCCACCATCCCACAAGCAGCTCCACTCCGCAATATATTTTCAGGCTCCCCACTACTTAACACAGTGCTTAGTGATTTCAGCTTGTAGCAGTGGAAGCCTCAGTGCTGGTACACTATAAGCCCAAAGCAAATTCAGCTCAGGACCTATAGCTAGACTCCTAACAGATCCAAAATTAGCTCTGGTATTCCACAGTGGAGAGAGAAGGAGGTGCAATTGATATTTCAGGGCCTACACCACCAGGTACTAATACCTATCCCCAGTCTCTCTCAATTCACTGAGACTTGGAACCCATGTCCCTTGCCTAGCGAGTGCTACTTAGTTGATGGCGAGCCCCTCCATCATAACAAAAGGCTAAGTACAGTTCCACTGTCCTTGAGTCACATAATCAGGATAATAACAATTTATTCTTCCTGCCCCAATAACTGAGACACTGGGGATCCCACAGCAGCCAAAGTGACCATTTGGGCAGCTATGGTCTCATGCTAGGCAGGGTGGGTGTGCCTAAGCAAATGAGATCAGCCCCTGAAGTTCTTTTCCACAACTTGCCACAACTCACCACCAGATGTCAGGGTGGAGCGCATCCTGACTCTGCTTACATATGCGTAGTATATAGTGCACAGTGTCTTCCCAGCTTGCCATGGGAACATGGAGACTTTTTGCTCCCCTCATTTTCCTGCAGAAAATCCCATCTGTACCATACCCTACAGTGACCCAATGCATGTCCAAAATCTCTTATGCACCCCCCAAATGCCCACTATCCCAAGAGAATTCTGATCCTACACCCCCTGTGAAGAATACATATATGTTTCTGCTGAACCCCCACACAGATTTCCCTCTCTCTCTCCCACCCATCACAGACATCGAACAGGCTCCTGTCCCTCCTTGTATAGACTCCTGGGGCCAGATCATTTATCAGCATTAGCCACATGACACGGGAAGGTGGGTCAGTCACCTCAGTGGCATCAATCCTCCCCATCTGGACTCTGTAGGAGACTCCACTGTGGCGTGGCAGTTCACAGTGGAGAGGGGGTGTCTGTAGGGCTATGCAACAAACTCCCTGGAGCACTGTAGAAAACCAGGCAGACAGTTTATGTATCTAACCCTACCATTGTCCCTCCATGCTTAGGAAACCCCCTCCAGGGGAGTAAGGACAAGGGCACTTGGGGCAAGCCCTAAAAGGACAGCTCATTGAAGCCATGCTGTTAAATGACCAAAGGGTTGGTGGGGCTGAAGGCAGGGGTCCTGGAGCCGGTGTGGAGGCACAGGGTTTTACTGGGGATCCTGATGAGCTGATGACTTTGAGGGAGAAATCACAGCTCATTCCACCAGTGAGCTATGGGATAATTTGGGGAAACTCCACAGGAGATTTTCAGATAATCTTTCTCCACCAACCATCCCAGACTCTGCCAACAGATATTTCTGCAGAATGGGCTGCTCAGACCCAGAGAATTCTACCACCTGCTGGATCCTGTGTAGAGACTCTTGAATAAGATCCTAAAGATTATGTCATGTGATGAAATCTTCAAGAATATGTCCAACCAAAACTGGCAACCTAACCAGGAATTAAACTGAGTAGTGAATCTGATCGTATTTATTTAATTTTAATTCACAAATCCACTGTTCAATCAAACAAAAGACTCTCCCATTAAATTAAAACCACCACACTCACCCTCCCTCCCTTTTGGCAAAATGCTAAGACGACTTTGGCTGGTGTCACTGCTGTAAGATGTAATAGGTATCACTGATGTGGGTCACCTCAGTTGCTGGTTGCATTGAATCTGCTGCTGTATTTCAGTTGTTTCTTTAGTAAAGAAAAGCTCTTCACACCCCGGCCCTTCCAGACATAAGGTTTGTATAGCTCTTGCTTACTTCAGTGTCTACTCACTATTTAATAAAGACACTACATCTGGTGCTTAACTATGTTTAACCTTGCAGAGAGAAAAGGAAAAAAATGTGTGTTTGCATAGCAAAAAATGCTTCATTTTCCAGCCCAATAGAACTAGGCCTCGAGCACAAATATTATACATTGTTTGTTTGCACAGGAAGAATGGCAGGTGCCCATGGGAAAAAGTTATACCTTTGATATTTCTATAAGGGACTGGCCAACATACATAGAAAGGCTGGAGTAATATTTTTAAATTAATGAGAGAGAGCCAGAGAAAAGAGTCCAAGCTTGATGAAATTTAATGTGAGGCAAAAATCTCATACAGCTTACTGCTCCATTTGCCTGCTCCAGAGAGCACAGCTGTTAAAATAATGACAAAATTATAAATATTCTGCAAGAACATTTATCACCCACACCACTAGTTATAAAAGTTCAGGTTTCATAAATGAAATCAACATGAGGGCAAATCGCTTTCCTTTCTTTCACTGCAGCAAAATTAAAGTAATTGTCAGAAAACTCCCAGTTTCATGATGGTTTGAATGGAGCACTGAAAGATAGATTAGGATGTGGAATGTATCTTGAAAGTTCACAGACAAGGATTTTGACTGAGGCAGACCTCAAATTTCACCACGCCATTGAAACTGCTGTGTCTATGGAAACGGCAGCAAGAGATGCAATCAAGTTTCAGCCACGTGTTAAGACAGAAGGCAACCATCATAACATAATCACAGAACTGAATGTTAAGTGGAATAATTCTAAGTGGGCAGAAACGTGTTACTGTCGTAGGGGAGCTTTCTGTAACCCTGCTGCATGTAGATTTCAAGGTGAGTGTTTGAGAAGGTGTAATAGAAATGGACACATCCCGAAGAGTTGCTGCTTAGGGAAGGGTAAAGTAAAATCACTCTTGAAGGACAGGAGTCTAAATAAAAATATGCATGCTGTGGCTACAGATAGTGATGCAGTCATTGAGAGTGGGCAGCCAATTTAGAAATATTCAGCTTTTCACAAGATTGATAGAAATATAATCTGGTTAACACCCTGGGTAGTCGGAGAGAGACTGAAGATGAAGCTGGATACAGGATCAGCACTGTCCGTCATCTCACTTTGGGAGTATTAAAAATCCTTTATAAAGTGTCAAACTGATGCAGGCAGTTACTAAAGACTTAGAGAGAGTGAGCCCAGGAGATGGCAAAAGCAGGACTGAGCTGTTTGTGTCTGAATGTCATTGAGAAAGGAGGGCTGGCATTTTCAGGCCACAATGACTCAATAAAATTCAACTGGGCTGAAATTGGATTCCTCACACTCCTCACTGACCATCATCAGAGCCACTGAGCAGGTGCTAAATGTGCTGCCTGTCCAGGTGTCTCAAATATTCAAGGACAAGGTATCAACACACTTATATACATTAGTCTATGGTTCACACTGTGCTGCTCCCTTGGCCATCAAGAGAGCATCTTCCCCAAATGACACAGAAGCTTTCATGTCTCATGTTCTGACATATGGTTGTAATGGACCTTTCCTCTGTAGCAAATTCTGTCCACATCAAGAAGGTTAGTTCTTAAACATGTTACCGCAATAATTTATCCTGCTACCACCTAGTCTTTTAGTTTTGAAACTTTTCAGGGAAGACTTGAAAAATGATGTCTCCTTTGTATTGTTTAACGAGGGCGGTGGGGTTATGACAAAATATATCCAGTTGCAAACGCAAGGTAAGAGACAAGATGTATTTCTATACATAAAGTCAACTATAAAGAAACAGGCAAAATAATAATCCTGCCTCCCCAGGAATACTAGTCACCTAATAGAACAAGGAATAACAGACCATACTGAATGCATAAGAAAGGCTAAAACATATTAATTATATGAAAACAAAATTGCCTTATACCTTCCATATTTACCATCCATTATCGGTATTGTGTTTCAACACGTTGCATGTAACAGCCAGATTTTTTTCAGCTATTGTCTTTATTAATTTGTTCTCCTGGTCTTATATTGGGTGTAATTCAGTTTCACTGGGTCTTGGTAAGATTCCTAAATGGCTAGAATCCAAGTCTCTGAGGACCAGTTCTTGCTCCTATTGAAGTCATTGACAAACTCTATTAACTTCAGTTTCTCAAATTATAATCCCATCATGCTATTTTGAGCTATATGGGTGTGATCCTAAAGGCCATTAAAATAAACGGGAAGACTCCCATTTTAATGCCAAGAAAAGAAAAAGAGTACTTGTGGCACCTTAGAGACTAACAAATTTATTTGAGCATAAGCTTTCGTGAGCTACAGCTCACTTCATCGGATACATTCGGTGGATAATACAGTGGGGAGATTTATATACACACACACAGAGAACATGAAACAATGGGTTTTATCATACACACTGTAAGGAGAGTGATCACTTAAGATGAGCCATCACCAGCGGGGGGGGGGGGGGGGGGAGGAAAACCTTTCATGGTGACAAGCAAGGTGGGCCATTTCCAGCAGTTAACAAGAACGTCTGAGGAACAGTGGGGGGTGGGGTGGGGGGGAGAAATAACATGGGGAAATAGTTTTACTTTGTGTAATGACTCATCCACTCCCAGTCTCTATTCAAGCCTAAGTTAATTGTATCCAGTTTGCAAATTAATTCCAATTCAGCAGTCTCTTGTTGGAGTCTGTTTTTGAAGCTTTTTTCTTGAAGGATAGCCACACTCAGGTCTGTAATCGAGTGACCGGAGAGGTTGAAGAGTTCTCTGACTGTTTTTTGAATGTTATAATTCTTGATGTCTGATTTGTGTCCATTGATTCTTTAACGTAGAGACTTTCCAGTTTGACCAATATACATGGCAGAGGGGCATTGCTGGCACATGATGGCATATATCACATTGGTAGATGCGCAGGTGAACGAGCCTCTGATAGTGTGGCTGATGTGATTAGGCCCTATGATGGTGTCCCCTGAATAGATATGTGGACAGAGTTGGCAACGGGCTTTGTTGCAAGGATAGGTTCCTGGGTTAGTGGTTCTGTTGTGTGGTGTGTGGTTGCTGGTGAGTATTTGCTTCAGATTGGAGGGTTGTCTGTAATCAAGGACTGGCCTGTCTCCCAAGATCTGTGAGAGTGATGGGTCATCCTTCAAGTTGTAGATCCTTGATGATGCTTTGGAGAGGTTTTAGTTGGGGGCTGAAGGTGATGGCTAGTGGTGTTCTGTTATTTTCTTTGTTGGGCCTGTCCTGTAGTAGGTGACTTCTGGGTACTCTTCTGGCTCTGTCAATCTGTTTCTTCACTTCAGCAGGTGGGTATTGTAGTTGTAAGAATGCATGATAGAGATCTTGTAGGTGTTTGTCTCTGTCTGAGGGGTTGGAGCAAATGCGGTTATATCGTAGAACTTGGCTGTAGACAATGGATCATGTGGTGTGATCTGGATGAAAGCTAGAGGCATGTAGGTAGGATTAGCGGTCAGTAGGTTTCCGGCATAGGGTGGTGTTTATGTGACCATTGCTTATTAGCACCATAGTGTCCAGGAAATGGATCTCTTGTGTGGACTGGTCCAGGCTGAGGTTGATGGTGGGATGGAAATTGTTGAAATCCTGGTGGAATTCCTCAAGGGCTTCTTTTCCATGGGTCCAGATGATGATGATGTCATCAATGTAGCACAAGTAGAGTAGGGGCATTAGGGGACAAGAGCTGAGGAAGCGTTGTTCTAAGTCAGCCATAAAAATGTTGGCATACTGTGGGGCCATGCGGGTACCCATTGCAGTGCCGCTGATTTGAAGGTATACATTGTCCCCAAATGTGAAATAGTTATGGGTGAGAACAAAGTCACAAAGTTCAGCCACCAGGTTAGCCGTGACATTATTGGGGATACTGTTCCTGATGGCTTGTAGTCCATCTTTGGATGGAATGTTGGTGTAGAGGGCTTCTACATCCATAGTGGCTAGGACGGTGTTTCTAGGAAGATCACCTATGGATTGTAGTTTCCTCAGGAAGTCAGTGGTGTCTCGAAGATAGCTGGGAGTGCTGGTAACGTAGGACCTGAGGAGGGAGTCTACATAGACAGACAATCCTGCTGTCTGGGTGCCAATGCCTGAAATGGGGCATCCAGGATTTTCAGGTTTATGGATCTTGGGTAGCAGATAGAATACCCAGGTTGGGGTTCCAGGGGTGTGTCTGCAGATTTGTTCTTGTGCTTTTTCAGGGAGTTTCTTGAGCAAATGTTGTAGTTTCTTTTGGTAACCCTCAGTGGGATCAGAGGGTAATGGCTTGTAGAAAGTGGTGTTGGAGAGCTGCCTAGTAGCCTCTTGTTCATATTCCGACCTATTCATGATGATGACAGCACCTCCTTTGTCAGCCTGTTTGATTATGATGTCAGAGTTGTTTCTGAGGCTGTGGATGGCATTGTGTTCTGCACGGCTGAGATTATGGAGCAAGTGATGCTGCTTTTCCACAATTTCAGCCCAGGCACGTCGGCGGAAGCACTCTATGTAGAAGTCCAGTCTGCTGTTTCGACTTTCAGGAGGAGTCACCCAGAATCCTTCTTTTTGTAGTGTTGGTAGGAAGGTCTCTGTGGGTTAATATGTTGGTCAGAGGTGTGTTGGAAATATTCCTTGAGTTGGAGACGTCGAAAATAGGATTCTAGGTCACCACAGAACTGTATCATGTTCGTGGGGGTGGAGGGGCAAAAAGAGAGGCCCCGAGATAGGACAGATTCTTCTGCTGGGTTAAGAGTATAGATGGATAGATTAACAATATTGCTGGGTGGCATCAGCCATACTATCAGAGGCTCGTTCACCTGCACATCTACCAATGTGATATATGTCATCATGTGCCAGCAATGCCCCTCTGCCATATACATTGGTCAAACTGGACGGTCTCTACGTAAAAGAATCAATGGACACAAATCAGACATCAAGAATTATAACATCAGATTACAGACCTGAGAGTGGCTATCCTTGAACACAAAAACTTCAAAAGCAGACTCCAGCGAGAGACTGCTGAATTGGAATTAATTTGCAAACTGGATACAATTAACTTAGGCTTGAATAGAGACTGGGAGTGGATGAGTCATTACACAAAGTAAAACTATTTCCCCATGTTATTTCTCACCCCTCCCACACTGTTCCTCAGACATTCTTGTTAACTGCTGGAAATGGCCCACCTTGCTTGTCACCATGAAAGGTTTTCCTCCTTCCCCCCGCCTCCTGCTGGTGATGGCTCATCTTAAGTGATCACTCTCCTTACAGTGTGTATGATAAAACTCATTGTTTCATGTTCTCTGTGTGTGTGTATATATTTCCCCACTGTATTTTCCACCAAATGCATCCGATGAAGTGAGCTGTAGCTCACGAAAGCTTATGCTCAAATAAATTTGTTAGTCTCTAAGGTGCCACAAGTCCTCCTTTTCTTTTTGCGAATACAGACTAACACGGCTGCTACTCTGAAAAATGCCAAGAAAGTTATTCCAATACTGACAATATTCCAATATTCCAATTACATAGTTGCAATCTGGGGTCTCTTCATAGTTGTTCCTGTATTTATGACAATAAAGGCAGCTCATTCTGACCATTGGCATTAAGAAGATGCTATAGAGCGAGATCCTTGTACAGGGCCATCCTTAGCTATAGGCAGCATAGGCAGCTGCATAGGGCACCAGTATGTCTGGGGTACCACTCTGCTGGGAGCCAGGACAGACGGGAAGCAGTGGAGCATGTAAGAGCAGGGTTGGGTCCTAGAGAGAGCTGAATGCACTGCCTGCAGCACAGTCTGAGGGAGGGATTGGCTTCTGGGGTTTCTGGGAAGGAGTGGGGGAAGGAACTCACCTGTGAGTGTGACTCTCTCCCCCAGCATGAGGTGAGGCAGGCTGGGCAGCTCTGGCAGTATCCTTTGTTGCCCCCCATAACGTGCATTCCCTCCCATGCACAGCACCCTTTCCCCTCAATCCAAGGGCGGGGGTAGGGGGGTTGGCTGGCTTTGTGCTGAGGAAGTGAAAATGAAAGTGACTCACTTCCTCGGCAGCCAGCCCAAGCAACAGGGGCTGGATTGGAATGCTCACACACAGCTGGCTGGGCTGGGGATACGGTGACCAGATAGCATGTGTGAAAAATCAGGACAGGGGGTTGGGGTAGGGTGACCAGATGTCCCAATTTTATAGGGACAGTCCCAATTTTGGGGTATTTTTCTTATATAGGCTCCTATTACCCCCCCAACCCCCGTCCTGATTTTTCACACTTACTGTCTGGTCACTCTAGGTGGGGAGTAATTGGTGTCTATATAAGACAAAGCCCCAAATATTGGGACTGGCCCTATAAAATCAGGACATCTGGTCACCCTAGGTGGGGAGCACGTCTCTCCCCTGGGCTGGCAGCAATCCATCTCATCCGGAGGGAGCTGCGCAGGGCAGGATGAGCTGCTGTGTCTCCGTGGGTGCCCCATCCCTGAGATCAGATGCTGTGCTAACTTCACCATGGTCCATGGTGCTGGCGGTGGTGCCCAGTGGCGTGTGATCAGACCTGAGGGTTTGCTGCTGCTGTTGCCACTCTGCACCCCAAGAGGTAAATTTTGGGGTCCTGCAGCTTTCCACCTATCTCCTCCTCTACTACAGCTGTTGGACCAGCAGGCTGGGGGTGAGCCAAGCATGAAAGCAGTACTGTGTTGCCATTCAGATTGTCATTTAACAACTTTGTTTGCCAAAAATGCTTGCTAACAATCCTGAATCCAATTTGAATATTTTTTTTTTAAAAAAAATCAGTATCTTAGCCAAAAACAGAAAATTAAATTGTTGACAATTATTTGTGACAAGTTTGGTTTGGGGCAGGGAGTGGGCCAGTTTTCATTAGAGAAACAAAAAATGTTGACTGTCTTTCCTATAGCCCTGTTACTGCTAAATAGAACCCTCCAACAACTGTAATATGCTCATCTCCTTACTAGTATATAGTGTATGTTGTACTAAGATTCTCTTGCTTTTTTTCCCAGTGAGTCAATATAGCTTTTGCCAGCCCAGAGGTTGGGCAGCCAATGTCTTATGTTTTCACAATGTTTTGTCCAACTTTCATAAAGTAAATACATAGTTAATATGAGTTAAAAAGGCCAGGGACACTTCCTTGTGAAGAATCTGTGCAGCAGATCATGCTAGACCTGTGAAAATGTCAGTTTTTGATGCAACTTTAGAGGCAGTGATTTATCATGTATTTCTGACAGTGCCCAAAATGCTAATGTCTTTCTAAACAAAAATAAAGCACAACAGGACTTCTGTAACATTTCTGTGCTACCTTAATCTAGATGAGATGATTCTCTGCTGACTTCATTTCGGTCACTTTGTGCTTTACCTAGGAATAAAACTAGGGTTATATTTTCCCACTGCTTGGAAACCCAGCTTATTAAACCGGATAATGCCATTGATCTATTTACAGTATAAGATTGATATAGAGTTGTAACTAACATTAAGACTGATGCCCACTATACATTTAAAACTAAAAAGTGGCTTTGTAAAAATGACATGGGTTTCCAGCTCTACTGCGTCTCAGTCAGGGAGGAGTGTCTTGTGAGGTGTCTTCACACTAGCTCAAGGTCACAGATCTCATGGCTATCCTATATTAGATATTTTAAATAATATTTCTGACAATCATTTAAACAGTTATTTCTTTACAAAACACCCTTATAAGTTATGTTGTATTGAAAACAACTTTCCGGGTCACAAAAAAGAAAATGGAAAGATGAAATAGGATTAGCTGTACAAGCACAGAAGGGTTCTATACTTAAGTTTGTACGTCATGAAAACAAGTAACTGCCAAAGAAAATTTTTATGCAGACGAAGCTCAAGAAACACAACGACGCATGGAACAATCATTTGAAACAGATGTAGACACAAAACAAGAAATTACAACAGTTGAAACTGTACTAGCATGGAATATAGATGACATTGGCGCATGGTCACAATCTTTAAACAATGAATTAAGTGCCATTATACTCGAGAAAGGTCCTGTGAGAAAAAAAGGTCTTGAATATCCTAAAGACGTTAGAAGTAGGAAAGTCACAGAAAACAATTACTACAAAAGACTTTCTAATGGTGAAATTGTCAACAGAAGGTGGCTTTGTACTCTAAATGCAAGGATGCTGTATTTTGTTTCCATTCAAGATTTTCAATAGTTGCAATTTTAAGATAGCAACCATAGGTATTAATGATTGGAAAAATCTTAGTCACACATTACTGCAACAGGAAAAGGCACACCACCACATTGAAAGTATGCACAAATGGTGTGAGCTGAGTGTAAGGTTAAAAAAATCAAACAATTCTTGATGCCCAAAATCAAAGATTGCTGGAGTCAGAGAAGCAGCATTGGCGTCCTGTTCTTGAACGTCTATTATCTATTGTTGAATATCTATCAACAAACAATCTTGCTTTCAGAGGAAGCATTGAGAAATTATTCCAAAATAATTATTCCAAAAAACTGGGCCTTGTACAACTTCTGGGAAAATTTGACACAGTGATGAGTGAACATCTCTGAAGAGTAACTGAAAATGAAATACATGACCACTATTTGGGACCAAGCATTCAAAATGAACTGATCATGCTAATGAGTGATAAAGTGAAAGACAAAATTGTTTCATTGGTTACTTTGGCAAAATATTTTGCTGTAATTCTAGATTGCAATCCAGACATAAGTCATCAAGAACAGATGTCGTTAGTAGTGAGATTTGTTGACATTAGTGATCAGCACAGATTACAGTTAAGAAATTGTTTATCACATTTTTAGAAGTAGAGGACACTACAGGTTTTGGACTTCTTCAAGCTCTCCTTGATTAACTAAAACAAATGGGATTATCCATAATGAATATTAGAGGACAAGGCTATGATAATGGTGCCAATATGAGAGGATTCATTTCTGGCATGCAAGCTAGATTGCTGGCAGAAAATCCACGAGCCTTTTTTGTTCCGTGTGCATGCCACAGCCTTAATGTGATTTTGTCTGATATGGCCAAGTCTTCTATAGAAGCTATTTCTTTTATTGGTTTGCTGCAACGCATTTATGTGCTCTTTTCAGCTTCCACTCAACGATGGCAAATATTCAAAGCACATGTCAATGGTATTACCATTAAGCCTCTATCTGAGACATGCTGGGAAAGCAGAGTAGAAAGTGCAAAAACGTTGAGATATCAATCTGAGGAAGTTTACGAAGCACTGGTTGCTATTTCGGAAGAAGCCAGAGATCCAAAAGCTAAAAGTGAAGCACAGTCATTGGCCTCTGAAATATCCAGCTTCAAGTTTCTAACATCTGTCATAATCTGGTATGACATTCTTGTTAAAATCTCAAGTGTAAGCAAAATAATGCACAGTCCAATGATGCAGGTTGATTCAGCACTAACCTTACTAAACAACACACAAGACTTTTTAGTGAAATACAGAGAAAATGGATTCAAAGAAGCACAGGTTACAGCAAGAGAGCTTGCACAGGCACTCGGTGTAGAACCAAAATTTCCATGTCTGAACGTCACAAGAGTTTCAAGGGAAAAATGGCAAGCGGAATATGAAGGAGCAGATGAGCCCATAGATGATCCAAAAAAGAAATTTGAGGTTGAATTTTTTAATGTTGTGATGGATAAAGCAATATCTGCCATTGATGAAAGGTTTAATACCTTAGGAGTACACCATGAACAGTTTGGATTTTTGTATGACATAACTAAATTCAATGAAATAGGAAAACAAGAGCAGCAAATGACAAAGTGCAAGAACCTAGAGAGCCTCCTGAAGCATGGTGATAGTTTTGATTTAAATGGACTTGAACTGTATGAAGAATTGAGTACATTGTCATTAATGTTGCCACATGCAAAATCGGTGATGGACATTGTACAGTTTATTCATACCAGCATACTTGTTGACATATATCCTAATGTGTACATTGCCACTTGTATTCTTCTGACAATTCCTGTAACAGTAGCATCAGGAGAACGGAGTTTCTCAAAACTAAAGTTCATTAAAAACTATCTCCATTCTACGAGTCAGGAATGCTTGACTGGTCTTGCTATTCTTGCAATCAAACAAGATATCACTTTGTCTTTGTCATACAATGACATTATTACTGATTTTACAGCCAAAAAGCCTGAAAGACTGCTTTTAATTAAAAACAAATCCTTGTTTCATTTCTTCATAGAAATTTCCAATAAAATGTTGACAAATTTAAAAAATTATATTTGCATCATTCTGTCAATAAATTAGAATTTTTTCTATAGCGCTACTTCTTTAGTGCAAGTATAGTCCATCAACATTACAGTGTGCTTAATTAAGTTAAACTGTTTTTAATAAAGTGCATGTGGCAAGTTTTCCAATACTGTAAGCTTATGTTTATGTTGCTAAGAGCAAGTCGGGCATCGGGGCACCAGTTTAAAAATCCCGCTTAGGGCACCATAAATCCTAAGGACAGCCCTGTCCTTGTATATGTTCAATAAGTCCCAATCTGAAGACTTGTTTCAACAAGTACTGTCATACAGAGGGAAAACAAAAGAGATCTCTTATTAGCACAAGTGAATAGCTACTCTCAGTGCCACAAGGACTCCTCATTGATTTTTTTAGAAAAATCTCAGTCCCTGCTATGCACAAGAGGATGATCTCACTACATATCAGTGAAAAGAGTTGTATAATACTCAACAATCTTCAATTTAGGGTACTAGAAGGTCTTTTAAGCATAAAAATGAAAATGAATGTTGTTGGCTAGCCAGGCATTGACCAACAAATAGATGTGTTCCAGTGGGTACTCAGTATGTCAATATGCAGCATCTATCCAGTTAATACAAGCCATGTCTACACCTTTGACTGTCACTTCCCAGGCAATGTGCTCACAATGTCTTAGCAGCTTCATTTATGAGACTTATACTGTATATCTAAGAATTATGGATGATTATTCCAAAGGGCTGGAGAACTTCTTTGTAACAACCACAGACTGAGCAGACTCCTGAACCTCTGATGTCTGGTTGTACTCTGGAAAGTGATGCTGTAAAAATGACATTGTTGTCTTCTGGGTTTATTTTTGCTCACTGACCCCCTGTGAGATCTGCTCAGATTACAAAGATGTTTTTTCTAACTGCCAGCTCTGCAAACTAAGCTTGGGATCCGAAAGTCAAGCTGGGCTCTTTCATACTTGTGCATCATCAGTAATAAAGATTCTGAAATTGGAACTTAGCAATTCTGTTAATAATGCATGAGGCATAATGGAATTCAAATGTTTCTACCAGAGCTGTATGGGTTCTGCATGAATAGAACATTGCCAAGAAATATATTTTATTTATTACTTATTTTTGCCAAAAGTACAAAGGAAGCAAATACAACTTGGAAATACATCCTGGAGCAGGTAGGTGCCATTACTCTTGTTTGACAGAACTTGTGCCTCAGAACTATTAAAAAAAACATCCCCAAGTCTCTGTTTCTGAAGCATTCTAGAAGTTCACAGTAATGACTAGCAATAGACATTTAATGTAAACAATGAATGATTTGGCTGAGAGTTTTATACACAGTCTGAAATCACGGTAACTATGATAGGAGAGAAGAGACCAGTGCTACACAAATTGGTGAATTTCTTTAAAGTGTTTCAAAACTGAATACGGTTTATGAAGGTTTGTGGTGGATTCTCCATCACTGGCAATTTTTAAATCAAAAGAATGAATGTTTTTTAAAAGATTTGCTCTAGTTCAAAAGGAATTATTTTGGGACAGTTCTATGACCTGTGTTATACAAGAGGTCAGATTAGATTATCACAATAGTCCCTTCTGGCCTTAGAGAGACACAGTGAGTTGATATTTTTTATTGGACCAACTTCTTTTGGTGAGAGAGACACTTTTGAGCTTATCTGGAGCTCTTCTTCAGACCTTGTCTCTTTAATACCCTGGGACTGACATGGCTACAACCACCTTCTGACCTTGTAATCCATGTATCTACATGCCATCAAAAGCCAAAGGCCTATGATGTCTTTACTGAGTTGGGCACTTATTTTTGTTATACCTCACAGACAACACAGCTTCTAATTTTATATAGTAACTGAGTTTTGATCCAATTTCTCTTAACTTTGGACTAGTGGAGATTTTTTAAATTAATTTCCAAATGCCACCCAGCGGGATATTTTTGAATATACGGGGCCAGATCCTCACCATATATAAATGGATAGAGCTCTATTTACTTCAACTAATGAGGATCTCGCCCATAATTTTAAGGGAGAGAATAGGTAGCATGTTTAATCTGTATAGTGAATCTGCTTATAAATTTAATTGACTAGCGCAACTACTGTTTGTGTTGAATCTGTTTCTTGAAAACGGCTGCTATGATTTGGTTGCTGCTGTAATACTGCAAGGCTGATGATCTCCAGAAGTTGAAGAGTCTGACTCTTATTCCAAATTTTACTGCTTAGAAAATACATTACAATTTCCACGTAATTGCTTTTGCATCCCTCCTTGGTAACCTCCTGTTCAGTCCTGAACCCCTCTGTTCAAATCCAGGATTTGCTCATTTGCTGCATGACAACTCTGGCTGGCTCCATACAGATACATTTCAATTTCATTGAAATACCTTAGTAACATGGCAAGCTATACAAATTTGTTAAAATATTAACTCTAAAAGACCTAACAATGCTCATGTTGGGGACACTGGGCATGGCCACTAGGTAACTCAAGGGGATGGAAGACCACGAGTGTCGATGAAGCCTCCTCGCTCTAGGCCCAGGTGACCTCAAGCCCCTCCGCCCGGAGGCACTCGCAGCAGCCATGCTGAGGATTTTGCAACAGTTTGTTGCAAGTGCAAACTGGCTGAAACTAGATTAGGCCAGATAGGTCAGATATGTCAAACAATGCTGAACAAAAAAACTCCATATATGGTTAAATAGATGGTATGAGGAAAAAGGGAACTAGCTGGTATACCAGATTGGATATATGGGTAATCAGGGAAGCTTGCTATTGGATAAGTAAGTTGAGGAAAGAATGTATAAAAGTATGTGTAACTACTTGCTCTGGTGTGCAGGATTTGAGATTGTTGTCTCCCTGTACCGCTTGAAGCTTCAAATAAATTTTCTACTTCTCCACCCCATTGTGATTATTCGTCAACGCACACTGAGCAACGAACCCTGCTGTTGCTTGCCTCGGGCGCTCTGTGCCGGCAACACTCAGGTCTCTGCCATAGGTGGATACAATACATCTGTCCAGATTACAGCCTAGTCTAGAAGTAGCATTTGAGGTTATAACCTCTTTCCATTTGTCGTTGTGGAGTATTTCTGATTCAGTGGCACCTTCCTACACAGTATGATCATCGCCATCTTCTTCTTTTCTCCTAGGGGCTTGCATGATTTTTTCCTCCTCACTTTTTAATGGAAAATCTTTTATCATTTTTGAAAAATTTTGGGTGCAAATGTGAGAGATTTCCTATTTTGGGCATTGAAATAGGATGTGTCTTCCCATTTCAATTTCTTCTCTATCACATTGGTTGCTTAGTAATTTCTCTCCAGTTCTGCACTGTGCTTTGCCTCTTCCAATTTCCGCTTCTAGTTTACAGTCATTGATTCTCTATTTGCTGAGGGTCTATTTTAGGTTTCACAATGGTGAAAAAGTCTGTTTGTGTGAAAGTTCAGCAATCTAACTTGTTCAGCTTTCTAATATTTTTGCAGTGACTCCTATTGTTTTAAGTCTTGAGCTAGTGTCTTGAATGTCATTTGGTTTTAGGTCAAGGGGGTTTCTCCATTAGTCTGAACCCTGGGAGTAATTTTATGTAGGAGAAAATTAGTTTTTGTTAGTCTTTAGTTTCTTGTCTAATAGTGCTTTATGGTGGAAGAAGTATATGCTGCTTTGATTCAGACACCACCAGCAATTGTACTCTCTTCATATTAATGAAAAAGGGTAATTATCCTAGCTCTGCTCATCAGCCATTCTGGCAGTTTGCAGGGAGAAAATTGAGCTTCAGACTTTCCTTCAGGATAATGTAGAATGGGTTGAATGATAGTGTATAATCAACTAATGTTAGTAGTAGTTTTATAAGTAGTTTGGATTTATCCAATTTTTGTTGTGGTGTAGAAGTCCACAGTGCTTTCCAGTAATGATTTTATGCCAATCTGAGATTCCCCACTGAATTTATTATGAACTCAAGGTGAGCGTGCTCTATTTCTAGATAGCCGAGATAACATATTAAAATTTGTTTTTTGTAAGACTAGTTATACAGCCAATGTTTTACATGCACTAGAATCGTATTGTAAATTCCTTTGTAGGTCACTTTGTATAGATGACAGCAAAACCAGGCCAGATTTTTCTTTCCCTGTTCTCTCCTTCGCTTACTGAAGGTGCCATCCTGTGGAGGTCTCTCTCTGTCCCTAAGGTGATCATCTGAGTCACCCTTGTGGGCCCCTCATTCTCCACCCACAGAAATTGCACTTGGTGGGGGTGGGTACCCCCACAGCTCTGTCACAGCACAAAAGTCATCATACCATGATCCCCTTACTCTCCCCCTTTCTATCTGGTGGTGGATTGAGGTCTCTCCCTTTATCCCCCTGATTGCTCAGGGCCTCAGGTTCTCCTAACCCTCCAAATTGTGCTTGGGCTTTTTCTTCTTGGGGCTGCATTGTGGGTGTCAGGAGACTGCATCGTAGGTGGTCAGGCCTAGTGGTCAGAACAGGAGTCAGACTAGTGGTCACAGTCTGAATGTCAGACCCAGTGGTTGAGACAGAGTTCAAGTCATGAATCAGAGTCAAGAGTCGAAACTGAAGTCGGAGTGAATGCCAAAGCCAAGGGTCAAGACACAGTTGGAGTCAGGAATCAGAGCTGAGCATTGGAGCCAGGTTATGAGAAGTTGGGAAGGCAGGAGCAGTGCTGGGACAGAATGGAACAATGCTGGGTGCAGGGCAGGATCTGGGTTGGAGCTGTGGAGGAGCAAAGCAGGACAGGACTTGGAGAGAGATGAGCACAGGGAGGCAGAGTCCGTTGGGCATGTGCATTGAACAGTGAGCATTAAGAAGTGGCTTGCTGGCTTCCTCAGCCAATCTGGCAGGGCGGTCCATCGGGCAGCCTAGCTGGCTCATTACGGTGTCAGAAATACAGAGCAGGCGCAGCTGCGCGGCCTCACTCCTGAAGCAGGGAACTCCTCCGTTACCGTGACCTCTACTAAGGAGTTTGGGCTGTCTGTTCTCCCTGTCCCTCTTTCCTTAACTCCTATCCCGTTGCCCTCAATTTCCTGGGGAAATCTCCTTTCTTCCCTTTCTAAGGGCTTGTCTACACTTAAAACACTACAATGGCACAGCTGCACCTGACCACATTCATATATTCCCGGGCAGCCCCTGAAAAAACTGTTCTAGTACCAGAGCATTATCTCCTGCACTGTTTGGGTGTTTGGTCTTAACCAGTGGGTAGCCCAGTTCATCAACCTTTGGGCGAATGCCCGGTGCCACAAACTCCCACTCCACGTTGCAGATCAGAACTTTTAACAGTACTTCTCAGTGGACAGACCCACCCGATCCATGATGGCCACCCTCCCTGCCTTGTAATTTCCGACTTGCTCCTGACTCAGAGCCATGTAAGCAACTTGGGCATCCCTGGACAAATAGGGAGCCAGTGTTAGGGGCCAAGTTCCCCCATCCCAACCTGTTCCCATAGCTGTCCTCTCAAAGGTGCCCAGGAATGCATCAGGTCATCTGCATGGTCCATCTTACCCTTGGCCATGTGCCCGGTTGCCATCCCCCACCACAGGACTCACCACCTTCTCTAGGAGCTGCTGCTGTTGGCTTGATATCTTATGAAATCCTTCAGGCTCATTTGCTGCTCTGCCTGCCAGGCAAGCAAGCCTGCCTCTCCATCTGATGGGATTGTTGGAATCTTTTCAGGGTCTTCTGCATTTCTTCTTGCTATTTTAACAGCCATTGTAGGGTCTCCTCCCTTATCCAAGCCGCGAACCCCTTGCGCCAGCTAAGCTCCTGGATAAGCCCTGAATGTGTGGCAGAATTGGCTCTCTCCTGCCTCTGTTCAAGCCCACAAATGGCTCAGAGACTTTTTTGCTGATAAACCACCCCCCGTGCTGTTTATTTACAATATCAATTTCCAACAACCTTATACTCTATCTGGCCTTACACCCACAGTGACCAGAGCGCTGGCTCAGCTGCTTTTGCACTCGATCACATATACATTTTCTTTGAATAGTTTAAATGTGATGTTTTCAATTTAATCCAATTTTAATCCTTGTTCTCAGTTTATGAGAGAGGGTAAATAGTTTACCTTCTGAACACCATTAATTCTTTTTTTACCTCCATCATATTCCCTCTGATTTGTTTCCTCTGGAAATTAAAACTGTCCTAATTTTTCGGTCTCTCTCCAAACAGAAGTCTTTCCATGCCTCTACTCATTCTTGTCAGAGCCTCTTCCTTATTTGTTTTAAAATAAGGGCACCAGAGCTGGGCACCATAGTGCATCTGAGAGTCTACCATTGACTTATCTAATGGCTCTTCCAATGTTATTTTCTATACCTTTCTTGAAGCAGGCAAACTTTTTTTTTTTTTTTTTTTTTTACTGTGGCTGCACATCAGGCACAGGTTTCCAATGAGCTGGCGATTCACCGTGTCCTGAAAATACAAACTTTTGACAGCACACTGTATATTTCTTGTTTATTTTGCAATGCAAGATATAAAGACTCTCCCCAATAATCCACCCCCAGTGAGTGACTTGCAGGAGGTACTGTCTTCAGGTGGGTATGAGGAAAGGGTGTACTTTCACACTATTTTCACTCCCCTCAGCAGAGCCCTCACCCCAATGATTTTCCACTCCCACCTCGGTGCAGAAACCTCCAACATTACATAACGTTGCTTTCCAATTTTCAAGAGCTATAGAGAGCACAATCCCTTTCTGTTTTCCCGAGTGAATCTTCCAATATGACATTCCCCCTGCCTCGCCCCCACCCCATTCCCCAGCAAAGACCATTTATGAATTTCCCACCCTTGTGCACAGATTCTGGATGGTGTCATGCTCTTTCTGCCACTTCATATATTTCTGACATGCTTTCCCCTTCCCTTCTTATAAGGACCTCTAATGTGCAACGCATTCCCCTGCTGCTGTGCTACCCAGTGTGTTCTAAATCCCCCCATAGGAACCCCTGACATTCTAATTCTTCCCTAGTCTTCATACGCACACCCCAACCTCTCTTACTCCTTGCATCTGATAGAATTTCAGCCCAACTTTAGATTCTTCTTTATCATTAAGGGACTCAGACTTGCGTTCAGCTGAAATGAAACAAACTCACCCAAATAATAGCTTTTGTTGAGATATAATTATAAAATGTTTGTTTTCTCCTCTACTTCCAAGGTCTTGGATAATGATGGAAAGTTTGGTGACATCTATTTAATATCATTATTAGACAGATTTTTAAAGAGATGGTAGAAGGACACCAGCTCATAAAAAGTTCTTAGATAGTCACGTTGAATTTGCTCGGCTTAAGAGCATTGCACTCCAGTTACAAGAAAAACAGGTTATGATAATATTAATGATCTAAACCTGACAAAAGCAAGAAAATTGAAAGATAAAGCTGTCATTTTTCCTTGTGTGCAGTATGTACAAGTAGAGCATCCATCATATGATACTTACCCAATTGTTTGGGGTAAGGACAGCGTGGGGGCTTGAATCTGAATTCACTTGCTTGTTTAAACTCCTGTAAAAAGACATTTTAATATGGTTTTTATATTAATTAAACATGATGTTTTTCCTATTACTGTTAAAAGTCTGTGTTTCCATCTTAAATAAAATGTTTAGAGCCTTAGAACAGCCATAAAAGATGCTCATTCTGCAGAAATTTAAACTATATAGTCACTGCTCAGGAATGGTATGTTTTTTTTCCAAATTAAATTTTGCAAAACACCATTTAAGGATTTTTACGTTATTAGAAGGCGTTTAATTTTTGTGGTCTCCTCTGCGTCCCAATTTTAAAACTGAAGATGTCCCAGATATTAAACCGTAATGTCCACAAGGGTCTTGAGATATTTTGAGGAAAGCAATGAAAAGCACCCTAGGTTTCTTTTCCATTCAGACGTGCATTTTATGCACATGCACACTCAATTTTTTTTCCAACTACCTCCCCACAAAACAATCGCATAGATTTTCAGCTAAGAGTATATGTCTGAACTTGGATTTGTGCAGCTGAAGCCAGGGCATCGAGCTGAGCATAATCCTCTCTAGTGCATATGCATGGCAACTGAGTAATTTGTGGATTTAAAAGTCCCTAAGTGCTCATTGACATGATGGATCATAACAGCTCTGAGGCTGCTATCACAACCAATAAGGTAAATAAAATACAATTGAAAATGGTCAAAATATGTACTCTCCTCCACCCCAAACACAAGAGATCTTAATAATGTCCAGTGAATATCAGGTCCATTGTAAATTCTATCTGGACTCTCCTGTACTTCCATAAAAGAATTTAAACGTAGGTAAAATAAAAGGAACTACACACACACACACACACACACACACACACACACACACACACACCCCCACATGGACTTCATGTTATAGTGACAGTCTGACAAACTGAAAAAAGGCAAGGATATGGTAGATAATGTGATGCCTTTTACCTTGTCTGGATTAACCAATAAATTACAGTGTGCAAGTTCTGAGTTTAAAAGGTTTCCTCTTTGCAATTTATACAAATACGATTTACACTGCATAAGATGGTGACAGTAGTGACCTATATATATACCTATTTTTATTCCATCCTTTGTGCCCAGGTACTGCAGATGATAGAGACTTCCATCAGAGTCTCTGAGCAGAAGATGATTTTAAACACTATGTCATGTGCCATAACAGAGGGTAGTTTAAAGAAGGCATTTCAACCTTAATTTATTGGGTTTTGTGTGTATGATGGACAAATTTTCAGCTAGCCTCAAAATTTGTGCCTGGAACATCTATGCACGCACAAGTCTGCATTTGCAGCTATTTCATTTAAATATGCATAAATCCATAATTGTGCGTCTTCTGTAGTTATCCCAATTGTCTGTGCAAAATTTAAATGACACTTTGAAAATTTGGCTCTAAAATAATGTGCTTGTTGGATACACAATTTTTGTTAAGTTGCTGGAAGTTACAACAAAAGAATGCTGTGAAAATCCCTATGATAATGCATCTGAAATAAATGTGGCCTTCAAGAGCTTTAGTTATATTTAGTTTTATGGAAAATTTGCCAGCTAGCTAATACTGTGGGGGGCACAGAAAAAGAATATGCAAAATTGCAAGCTGCTGCTGCTGAGCCATCACACTTTGCAAAAGGCTTTGCTCAGAGGATCTCGGCTGTTTCTTTTCTAGACAAGCTTTGACAAGTCAGATGGTGAATAGATACACAGGAAAAGCACAGATCTAATAACATTTTTGGACACTTAGAAAAGTAGCAGCAGCAGCAGCAGGACAGGTAAGAAAGGGGGTGATGAAGGAGGCATGAAATCAAAGTGACAAAGAAACAAACCCTGCTGGAAGGAGGATTCTGCTTTTTATAAGCAGCATTTAGCTCACACAAAATCCAGAAGAGAAGAAATAACTTGCAGGGACTGTTCAGCAACATGTTTCCCTCTGCCAGCAAAATGTGTCTCCTTGTGGGCTAGCAAAAACCAATTAAAGCCCCTAAAGCCCCAACCTTCTTCATTATGAGGCTCTTTCAATACATCATATAGCATTAAACCCCTTGTAGTAATGAGCTTCATTTTCCATTTACAGAATTTGCTCCCAGTTTTTAATCAATGTGCAGTATATAGGTAAATATATATTTAATGTGTGTATTTAGTGTATAGTCATGTACCACAATGACAGGTGTGTTAGAAAAACCTTTGGTACAGTAGATAGATACATTATACACTGGATATGTATCTGTGTAGGCATATACAGGCAGATATATTCAGATGTGTTTCTATGTAGACTGTAATTTTATATATAGTTATGTATGTTTGTCTTTATGTAATAGCATTGAGATCATTTATTTTATATTATATAGTGTGAACAATGAGGCAGAAGTTTGTTTTGGATAATATTAGTTATTAAGATTGGATTAAAAATTTTAAAGCACCTAGTTGACTTGGTAGCTTAAGTCCCATCTTGAAAAGTGACTTAGGAAGCTAAATCCCATTGACTTTCAGTGAGCTTCAGGATGTTGACACTGTAAAAATATCCTGTGGCAGGGAGCCTCAGAGCCCAGGTCAACTGACTCGGGTTCACAGGGCTCATGCTACAGGGCTAAAAATAGCAGATGTTTTTGGAAATTACAGAACAGGTTGGCTTGCCCCATAGTTTTAAAATCTCTGGTGTACAGTTTAGGGGTCACTGCCCTTACATGCCACCCAGCCCAAGCCTGGACAGCTATGCTGCGATTTTATAACCCCACAGCCTGAGCCCCGTGAGCCTTAGTTAGCTGACATGGGCCAACCACAGCTGTTTTGTTGTAATGTAGACATACCCTAAATGGCTTTTGAAAATGGGTCCTAAGTGCCTAAAAAACTTTCCTTAAATTTACCCATTGTCTCTTTCTTCTTATCTGAATTTCAATGGCCAGGATTTTTGGTATAGCTGAATTATGTCTTTAGTGGAAATACTAATATTAGTTCTACTTGATGAGTGAAAAAAGAGAAATTTGCCAATTTGGTTCAAATATGAATTCATTATCTGAAATTCAGCTTAGTTCTGATATTAGTATAGGACAGGGGTTCCCAAACTTGGTTCGCGGCTTCTCCAGGGTAAGCCCCTGGCGGCAGTGAGACGCTCTGTTTACCTGAGTGTCCACAGGTATGGCCACTTGTAGCTTCCAATGGCCGCGGTTCGCCATTCCCGGCCAATGGGAGCTGCGGGAAGAGGAACAGCAAATCGCGGCCATTGGGAGCTGCATGCGGCCGTACCTGTGGACGCACAGGTAAACAAAGTTTCTCGTACCCCGCCAAGGGCTTACCCTGAATAAGCCACGAACCAAGTTTGGGAACCCCTGGTATAGGATATATATTGTGTGTTATTTGCTAAAGTTTGTAAAATGCTTTGAGGTCTGTGGATAAAAAGGGCTATTAAAGAACTAACTATTATTATTAAAATACATGTACATGTACATATATACTGACACAAACATGTTCATTGTGCCTATGTGTATACTATATACCTTATGGTGTGGTGTAATCATAGAAATATAAGGCAAATGGGACCTCAAAAAGTCATCAAGTCCAGCCTCCTGCACGGTGGCAGGACTAAGTAAACCTAGACATCCCTGACAGATGTTTGGAAGTTTTAAAAAGCAGGTTGGACAAAGATCTGTCAGGGATGGTCACAACATATATGGATCATACGCATTGCTCATGAGTGGCAAAACCACCGGTTATGCTTATCATCCCAAACAAGTGCCAGTGAAACCTTTATATTATACTCCAACATCATGTATTCTGTATATGCCATATTTTATAGAAAAATCTGTTCTGAAAATATTTTAGAGAGCAGCTAACAATGTTATTGACAGTATAACTTTCTGCCTATAAAGCCAGTTGATTTAGGGACTTGTAAACATTTACATACTTGAGTAACTTTATCATGTGAATAATCTCATTGACTTCAACTCTACAGTACTTGGGGTGAGAGAAAGAGTGTAACTCCTCAGTATTAAAAACCTCTCAAAATTAACTAAAATAGCTTTTCCGTATATCATACAGTTACAACTTTATGGTGGAAAACCTCTGAATTTTTCAAGGCTACAAGCAAGTACTATGTATTTCACAGAAAAGTCAGGATTCACTACCTTGACCAATATAAAGCTACCATTTCTAATCCTAATGAATTATGTAATAGCAAACCTTAACACTGCCACTGTTCAGAATCTATTTTGGGCCTTGAATTCTGGAGCAGTGAGAGAATTTGGGGTTTTAGGCCCCAAACCTGTAAACACATAAGCATAGGAAAAACTTTATACACCATTCCTGATCTAATGCCCATTAAAGTAAACGAGTGTATCAGCAGTGACTTCAGTGGGCCTGATGGAACCCTCATTGAAGTCCAGGGGGGACTATTATTGGGCATAAAGTTATTCACATGCATAAATTTCTGTAAAATCAGAGCTGAGCAGGAAAGAAGGAAATGTTTATCTGATAGGCTGATTTTTAAAAATAAATGGCAGCTGTTTGAAGTTGCTCAGAGTCTTGGAATGTTAGAACTAATGAGGGCAGCGAAGGATAAGTGGGGTGGAGAATGCAGGTGACTATGTCTAGAGGGCATAAAAATGTAATTTATTACATACTGTCCCCACGTATGCCATATATGAGTCTGTGCACATGTTAAACCCGTAGCATGTATGTGTCTACATGTAGATATGTGTGCACACACAAACACACTTGCTGTACATATGTGGAGAATGTGTGCGCACACAGTATATATTGCCAAAGTGACTGTGTCTCGTATATCATGTGTTGTATATTTCATATCTAGATCTGGCTTTTGTAGACACAGACACACTGGGGACAAAATTCTTTTTGGGGTCTTCTGTCACCTTTGTGCAAAGGGCAGGGCTAGGCCACAACTCATTCCTTCTCTTTGGTGCCATTGGTGCTACAAGGAGCAGTACATGTGCTGCCTAATGGGTTGGTCATGGCTGGGCCTGCACAGGGGAGCAAGGAAGAGGCTTCTTGTACCACTCTCTTCCACATCTACTGAAGGCTGCTCACAATCTAGCCCATTCTGCCTATACACAATATTCTGCGTTATTTAAGCTGGGGGAAGTTGATGCCTAAGCTGCCATTTTTCTTTGCACAACAAATGTCTCAAAAAACTCAGGCTGACATCCTCATTTGGTGTAAATTGGCAAAGCTCCATTGACTTCAGTTTGACTTCCACTGAAGTCAGCGCAGCAATGCTGATTTATACTCGCTGAGATATGGCCCACGGTGTTTGCAGAAACTCCAGGGCATGTTGCTTATGCCCAGTGGGAGCTGGTAATAGATTTAGTACAGAAAAGTTTCTCCCCGCATCTAGTAGTATTCTTGTCTGTGGTATATTGAGGACTGTGCTGGAATCGCAAGCTATCACTTTATGAGTTGGGGAGGGGGGTGTTCCTGCATTTGCTTGCAGATTAAGGGGCTCTGTAGGTAAGCATGCGATCAGAGATGGTGTGGAAAGAACCTTCCTAAAACAAGATGGGATGAGTTGTGCCTCTCTGCCTTAGAGAGCAGCCTGCTTTTTATCTCTCTGTTTTTGTTTCTTGTGTGTTCGTGTCCTGGATTCTTAGAAATAAAGTACTGTTACACTGCAACCTTCCAGAAAGAGTATTGAATATTATCTAACTTCTTAGTCTGTATGTTGGGAACATAACTTTGGCTTAACCCTGCAACAGGAGAGTCATACAGACATGCTGGGAATTGTTGCTGAGGCTCCAAAGAGACACAACATGTTTGTGAGAGAGAAACCCACTGGCATGTTGTTTCATCCTGCCCCACCACCACTAATGAGTACTTCTCCCGCCTCCATTACATCATGCTGAATAAGCACCACCTGGCTGCTGCTGGAGCTGCTGCTGCTACAAGGGAAAAAGTCTCCCAAGTCCTGTTTGGGAGGAGGAGGTGGTGGCAGCAGACCTGGCTGGTGGTATGTGCTCTTCAAGTACCTCTTAAAAGATAATTAGAGAGGTCCTGGGCTGCTTTAATAGGCCTACTCTTTGTTCAGTTCAATCTGAATAAAAGACAATGTCCTCATTCTGAAGTGAAAATGTCTACGAGGAGTTGGCTAAATAACAGAACCTCACACCCTCTCAGAGAAAAACAAAACATACACACACACCTCCACGTGTATGGCATTGTAACAGGACAGGATCCTTCAGCCAAGGCTGCTTCTGTTTCACTTGCCCTACATAGTGATCTGGGGGAGCAACCTTTGAAACCCTAATTGTAAACAACCACTTGAGCATTTTTCTAACCTGAATCACCTCTTGATTTCCTTTCCCTTGCCAAGATTTAGGAAAATGGGCTAAGCAATGTCCTCATTGCACTGCAAGCCCTTTTGTAAAGGGCTCTTGGGAGAAAGTCTGTCAAAGTTTAGGAAGAGAGCACCTGTTGAAAACTGGATCACACACTTGAAAGAGATTTTAAGTTGAAACAATGGCCAAAATCTCAAATCCTTATTAAAAACAGAAAAAAAAGAATGGTATGGATCCGCAGCCTTAGCACCTTCTTAAATTTGTCAATAATTTCCATTTCCTACAAAGATTTTATTTTTGCCTGGGAGTTCAATGTAAAGGCATTCGAATACGGTAAGTAGGGCCACTTTATTGCTGTGCACAAATTCACAGGCATTTATTCTGCTTAACATTTGATATAGGGCATTTTTTGTATTCCCATTTATCGCTTGCCAAGAAATAATTACGAATAGGAGCTAGAAGATTAATTTTAAATAAAAAATCTTCTCAAATGAAAATGTCAGGTCATAAAAATTCCTTTTAAATCATAACAGCATATAAATCTTTGAAATTAACCATGTAATTACAATGTCTATCAACTTTTACCTTGAGCTTTGAGCCTCTTTTTAATCTTCCATTCTTTTTTAATGAATAGCTATTTTGAAATTAAAAAGTACTGTTCATTACACATGCCCCACTATAATAGGGTTTTTATCATATTTGCTCTATTTAAAAATACTTGCTACTTTGTAATTATTCACACGCCGATCCCTTCCTATATTGAGTAGAAAATAAAAAATGAAATAGAAGTCAAAGGTGCTTTAGAGCTGAATGATTTACACAATTCATTAAGGACGGTGATTTTTCAGTTAGCATCAGATTAAATGGTTACTTACTCTCAAATAGCCCTTGGGGAGTTGAATTGCTGGGTAGCAAACAGATTAAAGTTTGCATTGAAAGAAAAATTGAATTCAGAGGTAATCAATAGCATAATAGGGGCAGTGAGTGGTGCCTGCTGCCTGAAATGAAATTACCATATTTTTAATCTTAATTTTCCACTCTGTTTATCTGACAGTGCGGATGTGCAATCCAAACAGATAATGAGAGAGTGGGATATTGACACTGCTGTCCTCTGGAGTGCTTGTTTTCAGTGATTAAATGCTGTGATCTGTGATTACTTTGTGCAGGGATGTCAGAGCTGCTGGCCAGAACTATGGGAGGGACACTAACTCAGCAGCTGTAGCTCTCCAGTCTCTCAGGTCCTAATGTCTGAAATTCATTTTCTACTGACTATACTTGGGGGGTGGGGGCGGGAACTACCTATTTATGTATATACTTCTGCAGCACAAATTATAATAATTAATCCTATTATTATTGTTGTCCTGATTCAAAAGCATTTTATTAGATCAATATGTAGTGCACCCTCTCTGTAATCATTACATTAATGAACCACCAAATTTGCAAGTGATAGCAAGACATGAGTTATTATACAAAGCATGTCTAGCAAAGTTTGAGGTAAAGTGAATGCTCTTCATAGAAGTAGATGAGTAATAGAAAGTCGTAGTATGATTGAATCAGAGATCCAGCAAAGCTAGTTGCTGTAAATATAAGAAAACCTGAAATGTAAATAATAGCCAATCTATCGTCAGAATACTGTCCAAACTCTTTTCAAATGCAAATGTAATGATTGAGACATTATTGTTCAAATACAGAGTGATGTGGGGACAAAACACAACTTAAAAAAAGTACAATACATTAACATAGACAATAAAACTGGAACACAGAGAATAATAATGATGTGTTCTTGTCCTGACAAACATAACTGTAATGTTATTTAATTCCACATAACATGAAATCTCATAAATACGGTATCACCAGTGTTTTTCTTAAAACAAACACTGCATAGGCTATTTAAACCTTGATTAGACTAAAACCATCTATATGTTAAATTTATCATCAGGGCCTGATTCTGCAAAATCTGCCAATCAGCCTACTAGCATAGGCGAGGTTTCTCATATAGATTACAAGAAAACAACATGTGAAGCTTTATAATCTCTATATCTCTGTCTTTATACAATGGATGTATTATTTAAATCTGAACGTGTTAAGTCTTGGGAGTTTGTTTATAGGGGAAGGCTACCAACTGTCTCTAGTGAAGTAGCATCTCTAAATTATATTGTTTCCACTTTATATTATAATAATAATTAGACTTTTCATTTATAGCACCTCCCATTGGAGGATTCTTTAACACCTTTCAAAACATTTAATATATTAAATCTTCCAACACCTCTGCGAGATATTAAGTCTTATTACCTATTTTACAAAAATATACCAGGGCCTGGTATATTACAGTAAACCAGGAAAACCAGAGGTCTTGAGCTCCCACAGCTGCTCTTCAAGTCATTAGTAGTGGTGAGTGCCCAACTCCTTTGAAAATCATGGCCTAAATACAGTATTGAAAATGGAGACGCTCAAAATGTGGCATAAGTGACCTTCTCAAAGATGTCTATGGCAGAGTCAGGAATAGAACCCAGATCCCCTGAATCCAGTTCTGCGCCTTAAGCACACTACCCTTCCTCATATGGCTATTAATCTTCATCAGAATATCATTCTTGCATGCTGCCCTGTATTTTGTGTGCATACCTCTGGTATTGGATAGTTTAAACAATTGCAAATCCCTGCCTGCTCCCCTCCCCACACGCTGACAAATGGATATGAAAACAAGGAGGAAAAATACTGTTTATCTGATAGCTGATTAATTCACTGGATTAATCACTGCAAATCTTTGCAGCCCTTAGTCTTTATTCAAGCAAAATCTTCATTGTGCTTGGACTTTGTCCCACAATTATTTCTACGAGTTGGAGTAATAACACAATGTGCAGCTATGCCTCATTTCGTCATTCTTTGCTAGGAGCAGCTAAGAGTCTCACTCTGCTCCCTTCTAGAAATTGTATTTTCTTCAAACACGTGTAATATTTTGTTTTCTTCTTCATTTTTTGAATGCTCAAGCAAAGGCAACTCAAAACAACTTCCTGATGTAGAGGAATGAAGACTCAGAAAGGTGAGTAAGTTAACTAACTCAGTAAGTTAACTGCTATTTCTACAGCAATCCTCTTTGTGTCAAAATGGTCAAACGCAGCGGCTTTGGGGGGTTCATAAAGAAAGCTGAAAAGAATGTTTAACCCTTGAATGGCCAGAGATATTTCCTATACACAGATAGGATAAACAAGAAAAGAAAAGGGAATATCTGTAAATATAAAATACATTTAGGATATGATTTTGCGGTTTATGAAGTGGAATTTATTTTTTACAAAGGGTGAATGTGGCAATAAACATTAGCAGGGAAGAGGTATGCTGTCTGCTCCCACTGCTATAAACTTCAAGGGGAACAAAAGGAAGCCAAGCCAGATATGGGGCTAAATTCACCCTCTGTTATACACATTCGTGTAAGCCCAGAGCATCTCCATTCACTTGATAGTCATGACCGTGTGGATTTCAGAATTTGGCCCCACAGACTATAATACAGCACACCGTGGCTTACTATAACATAATACGAGCCAAACACCTCATCTCAAACAGGGCAATGGCAATTTCATATATACCGATTAAAATTAAAGTTGAGTAAATCATTTGCAATGAATGATTTATCTGATAAATCTGGTATCCCTTTCTGCTCATGGACTATCCAAGAGCCTGCATTAACTTGAAATTATTTGTTATTTGAAAGGATTCAACTAGCTTTTATGCAATGTTTTAACTATGGGTTGATCATGAGTGGGTTTCTACATTTATTTCTTTATTTATTTGTTAAACACACTTTGAGCTGTGTTGGTTAATTGTAGTTGGTCATGTAAGTCACATGTTATGGTTCAGTTCCCTGACTGGATGAGTGTGCCAACATAGGCCCTGATGCTGAACCACTAAAGTCAATGAGAGTTTTGCAATTGACTTCAATAGGAGCAGCGTTGGGGTCATAATGCACACTAGCACACTGAGGGGTCTTCATTCCCTTTTAAGGGCCAGTCCAACATATGAAGTTATTAAAGTAGTACAGCTGCCAGCCAAAGAGTTGGTCTTCTAGCTCAGCAATAAAGACTAGTGTTTTTAGCACTGAAGGTTCTCGGTTCAAATCTGTTGTTGGCTCAAGCAGACTCATTGTCCAAGTATTTCTCACATGAATACTCATGCATGCTAATTTGAAAAACTATTTCCTGAAGACTTGAGCATGCGGCCTTGAAATGTGGTTTCTGCAAACTCATATGCACTAAAATGCTTGGAAAGTGAATACGAAAGGGGTGTGAGCATGACTGAAGTAAATCCAGTTAAAAATCTGACCAAACTTTCAGGAAATGATTTTGCAGTATTTACCCACCTTTAGTAAGAATACAGCAACAAAATATCTGCGGAATTATAACCTGTGCTTTCAGCAGGCTTTTAAAATGACACCATTTTCTTAGACATAAGGTAGATAAGGTAATATCTTTTATTGGACCAGATTCCGTGTTGAGGGAAAGTACGGTCTTTAGAATTATACAGATTTCTTCTTTGTGTCATTCCCCCTCAATTTTCTTATTAATTTCACCTTCAGACAATGCACATCTCTATGGTCAAGGCTGCATGAGGGTCCCCTCAGATTCACTAATATCCTACTGAGACACTTGGTTTGTCAAATCTTTGAAAATATTTACACTTGAAATTACTATATTGTCTATATTTTTCATACCCATTAATATACAATATAATAAATTTGTATTAACATAAGTAGACATGAAATACACCCTTGATTTATGACATTTTGATCTACTCTACCTATTTTGTGAGTTATCTTAGATAAAGATGACATCAAAATAAAGGAATGTTCCAAAATTATAGAGGACTGAGAATTCTGCTGCAATTCAGAAGCTTGTTAGGGACAGTTTAAATAAGAAATTAATTTAGAGTATCCATCAGTTGAATTAGTACAATTTCAGTTACTGTCACATATAAACACACAATTTTATTGCCATTTTGCAAACTATTCAGCATTCAGAAAATTATAAACTCAGATGTAAACTGCCGACAGCCCTCTATCCTTTAGAACAGGTTCATCTATATTATTTATAACTCTTGAATTGTGTTATCTGTAAGTTCTTCAAACTTTTTATCAGAACTTAAAATGCTGATTTTTAAAACCCTAATATTGCTGATAAACACCCATTGAAATGGAAAGTGGTTAAAGAACTGTTTGAACTTCTTTCCTGCCTTCTGACTACCTCTATAGTTGGGGTTTATAAGAACACAAAAGCTTTCTTCTCCCATGTACCTACAGTCAGCATTTAAGTATATTGAGCTTTAGGACCCATAAAGAAAGGGGAGAAAATCCAAACCAATCTTTCCTTTCACTCTTTAAATCCTGACATGCTCCATCACCTTTTTAAAATAGTGAGCTGCCCTTCCCCAAAATGGAGAAAAGAAACAAAATCAAATGGAAAACAATGGAGGAAGGATAATCTGATCTTTAAATAAGGAGACATGTTGCTCGGAGCTTAAGCAGGGTAAAGTTTCACAGTGATGTCACCTTCTTCTGAAAGTGTGAATCCCACAGGAGGTTAGGGGTAAACTATAAATATCACTAATCTATTGCATTTGTACATCTCTTACATATGTGAGATGTTTGGCATGGTTGAATCCACCAACTGTCTGGCAGACTAGTAAGTCTTCACTTCAGACATCGAAGGGAAAGGTGTATATGTAAAGCAAATGTCTGCTCTCCCCCCACCCGATTGATTTACTGCTCATTGATTTCTTTTCATTAAAAGTAAGCCTGTCTTGTCCCACTTCTGACAAAACCTTGTGTTCACATGCAAAAACTGTAGCCTTTGCTTTTCATATGTAGAACAACATCCTCCACATGTTTAGCAAGCCTCTTGGTTCTCAGTGAAAAGGTGTGCAAGTAAGTTAGTGTACGCTTCAGTTAGTGGGGTGTTGTCAGCTTAGTTTAGGCCCTGAATTTAGGGTCTGAGTTATAAAAGAAGAGATTTTTACACAATCTCTTAAGAACTGAAATATAGCTTAATGTTTTTAAAAATGTCACTGAATTGTGGGTTTTTTTTTTTTTTTTTTTTTTTGCTATAACATGCATTGTTGGAATACAGTGACAGCCTTGGGCTTGTGTATGAGAACCTAGAAGTGAAGATTACTTGCATACAAAAGTAAAATTGTCCAGTCTCTTGTTTTTGTCTGGGTGAATTTAAAATAAATGAGCAGCAGAAATGTTAAATTACAGTATTTAAAATCTTTCATTTAAAAGAAAACTATGGTGTAAGTGTAATCATAACCATTGGAATCAAAAAAATTTTGCCCCCTGCCATATAAGAGTATAACCTTTTGTAACCTTGCCCCATGTCGTGTGACTGGGAAATGAGGATCAGGCCCTTACCGACACACCTGTGTATATCAGCTTTATTACATTTATTTTGTCAGAAGACAACTAAATCTTTGGCAAAAATGTTCTACATCAGCATGTCTACATAAAGAAAGATACTACTCAATAGAATTTAAAATTATTGAACAGGTATGCTTGGGTTCAAAAGCAGTCTGGCAATGCAGATGATCTAATGGGTGCATAACTTGTCTACTAAACAAAATGCAAATTATATTTGTAAAGAATTTGATAGGCTTATTTAATGGAGTGAGCTACATTAACCATCACACTGATATAGATCCAGTGTACCATGAAACATACATGAAGTACATATCTGTCTTGTCCATTTAGATTCTAAATGCTTCAGGGCTGGCTCTTGCTATGCCTACGTATAGTGCTTAGCACAAGGAGGCTCTGATTTTGGTTGATGACTCTAAGGTCATGATATAATATAAATGAAGTTTCATTAGCTCTGAAAAACTACGCAAAAGCTGAAATTAAATTAAATGTTACTGAGTGAATAAAAACACCAGCTAACTAGGTCAACAGAATGGTCCCTGTAATAAAGCCAAACAAGTAAAGAATCTGTGTAGCTCCAAATGATATGAATAAGACCACCAAACAGGAATGCTCCCCATGAGAAACGGTCATATTTCCACTCCAAAATGCAAAAAAAATTTCAGTTTTGGATTCAAGCCAAGGGTCTTGTCAGCTCTAACTTGCTACAAAAAGAGCAAACATCTGTATCTTCAATTCTCGTTTAAGCTGATAAATGTTTAAGTAACTTCTTCTCAGCTTCTGAGGTATACAAAGCATTATGTCCCAGATGATCACTCAGAGGCATATGCTTTCCAAGCACTAATTAACACACAATAGAACTATATCCTGGTTTAAAACTTTACCCAGGAAGGGTTTGAATATTGAAACAGATCCTCAAACTGGACTATGTATTCAGTGGGGAGGCTGAGGTGTTCAGTGAATCACCAGGGAGATGCATCATGTCACCTGTGTTGCTAAGGGTATGGGCTGCTGCCTCTGTCCTGTTGTGTGGCTTCACTCTTGATATAAAAATGACTTGCAGTAACCAAGTCCAGAGCTCCAGAATGCCAGGCAGTTACCCCCAAGTGGCAGAGAATGTTAGATCTAAATGATAATAATAATAATAAATAATAAATGACTGGCAACCTGGCAGCGTTACAACTATATCCAGTGCATAAATGTCAAATCCCTTAATCTCTCCTGGGAGTCAGTCCTACAAAGAAGCAGAGACATATAAACAAAACCAATGTTTCTTGAGGATATCCAGAATGCTACTGTCAGAAGTAACACACCTGCCTAATCACTGAAAATGAAGAATACCAGGCAAATCCAGGTGTCCATCTCAGTGGCCAACCAAGATATTTGGAAGAAACCGTTGTGGAACAAGTAGTGGCCATGTGATCAGAAAGTCAGTGAAGTTCAGCAATAGTAGTTACTAACAGATGTCCAATTATTAGTCTATGGTGGTTATTGTTGCTAAGCAGTAGCAGATGTCAGGGCCTTGCAGGTCAGCTCCCAAGTTGAAGTAGAATCAGCGATGTAGAGTGAGTGTATTCTGAGGTTATTACTACATTATGGAGCCTATGCCAATATAGATATGTTGGCACAGCAATGACGGCATAGCTCCCTATTGTAGATGCAGTGTACACTGAGAGTTTTTCCCTCAGCATAGCAACACTACCTCGCCTAATAACATTAGCTATGTTGAGAGAAGCACTCTTCCATCAACACAGCTGCATCTAAACTGGGTTTTTTTGTCAATATAGCTATGTTGATCAGGGGTATGTTGTTTTTTTTGGGGGTCCCTTGGAGCTGCCAGTGGCGGAAACCCCAAACCCCCGGCTGCCACAGGCAGCAAGGAACCCTATAGCTCCCAGCCACCACGGGAACTCAGAGCTCTCAGCCGCTGCGGCCATGGGGGAACCTTGAGCTCTTGACCACTGCAGGCCTCTGGAGCTGTGGGAGGCAGAGATACCCCACATCTCTGGGCTGACATGGGAGGCAGGGGCAATCCACAGCTTCTGGCCCCCATGGGCGGCGGGGGACCCTGGAGATACAGGCAGCAGGGATACCCCACAACCACCATCTGCTGCAGTAGGCTCCTACCCCCTGCACAGCTGCCCTGCCTCAGGTAGTGTGGGGACCCACAAATCCTCATTTTGTCAGGGATAATTTTAGTAAAAGTCAGGGACAGGTCACAGCTTCTGTGACTTTCTTTTTTTGCTTATGACCTGTCTGTGAATTTTTCTAAAAATATCTGTGACAAAATCTTAGTCTTAGATATAACCCTGTATAATGGCATAGGAGGGGCTTTTTTCAGTTTATCTAAATCCCTTCTCATAACAAACTAAACCAAAATAGTCACTCCTATACCTGAATTAGAATGTCTACATGTAGCTGCAGGAGTGTTTTTCTGGTATAAAGTCACACATTAGGTTGTACTGGAAACATTTTCCCTTGTAGACAAAGTCTAATGGCCTGATCTTGCACCTACTGAAATTAATGGGAGTTCTGATTTCAGTGTGAGAAGAAGGCCCTAGTTTAATATAAAATAGGTATGCTGTGATATTTCCTGGATTACACAGTGTTTGTAGCTTCAGAGAGAGTTCATTATCCTCAAGATTTTTATTAGTAAATATTTATATTGGTATCCAAAGGTCCCCCATCAGCATTGGGATCTGTGAGAGGGTGGCCTAGGACCAGAGGTCTCCTGTTGGAGGCCTCAGTGTCCTGCTACACTCCATCCCAGAGAGGAACAGAAGAAAAGTCCTCAAAGTGGCTTAGAGTGGTTGTGGGGTGTAAAAGTGCAGAACTCACCCCTGCAGCACCTCCTGCTGGTCAGTGGGAATTAGCTCTTTTCCAGCCCAGAGCGCCCTCTGCAGGCAGATTATCTGCACAACTCTGGCCCCCCGTGTCCCTCACAGACCCCAGTGCCCTTTTCTCTGGGGTTCTGCCCCCTGGCAGTACCCCCACACTCTGCCTCTGGGTCTCCCCTTCCTGGAGAACCCCCAACCCACTATCCCCACCTTGCTTCAGTCTGGGCTACTGCCAGTCATTATCAAGCACCCACTCCCTGGGACAGACTGCAGCCTAAAGGCCACTCATCATAGGCAAGGGGGTTCAGACCGGTTGCCTTCCTTCCACTACCTCTATGGGCCTTGGACCAGGCCTTACAGCCTGGGGAGTTGCCAGCCTAGAGCACCCCCGCTCAGCCTACGCCTTCCCCACACCACACCACATAGCCCTGCTCTCTCCCAGTCTGGAGAGAGACTCCTTAGGCCTCTGGCTCACAGCCTTTTTATACAGGCCAGCTGGGGCCTGATTGGAGCATGGCCCAGCTGCGGCTGCTTCCCCAATCAGCCATCCCCATCCCTAGCCCCTGCCCTCTCCAGGGCTGCTTTTAACCCCTTCTATTTTAGGAGTGGGGTAGCCACCCTGTTACATGGGGAAATAGCCAATGAGAGAAGCTGCAGGGAGCAGCTAATCAGGGCCCAGCAGGGCCATATAAAAGGAGCTGCAGAACAGAGTAGTAGTCAGTTGTTGCTTAGAGCTAGAAGGGAGAGGATTGGGTAACTGGCTGGTTGAAAGGCTAGTAGGACTACAGACAGCTCAATTTGGGCAGGGACTGGGGGAGCTAAGAGAGCTCTTGGTTGGCTGCTAGGATTGAGCCTAAGATAGTTACTCACAGGGATGGGGAGAGCAACAAAGAAGCTCCTGGCTGGCTGTTTGGACTGATTAAGGACTGGTCCTGGGGTGAGCTGCAGGAAGGTAATGTATCCAGGGAGGAAGTCTGGGGGTACAGCCCCTTCCAGGGATGGGACTACTTAAAGACTGAGCCTAGGGAGGGCTAGAGAGACACCAACCCAGGGGTACTGAAATAGGCCCCGGTGGACTGTATAGCCCAGAATAGGTCTGTTCTGAGTCACAAAAAGCCAGCATGTATGATTTGGCTGGAAAATCCACCCCACAGGGGTTACTAGAACTGAAAGACTGCAGACGCACCTGACCAGAAGAGGGCACTTGAGAGAGGTGAATGCTGCCCTGTTACAGGGCCTCATTTTGATTAGGGCTGTACAAGGAAAGACATGGTCCTTGTCATGGAGGGCTTACCTTCCAAAAAACCCAACTAAACAAAGGGGAAAGGAGGATAACATTCATGCATGCATAGGATTATAGTCTAGAACTGATGTAACTTTGTTAGTATAGGTGGTGATGTTGCTTTAAACTGGAGGTTATGATGCACAGTTGCTTGCCAGTAAGTCAGTGAAATTTTCTAACAGATATTGTCAGGGAACAGAATACTGTATGTTTCAACTGACTTGATCTTTTTTTCTCATTTTCTATTGTTTTGGTTTTGGGGGGTTTTGAAGGTGAGGGGAGAATCTTTAAATGAGGATACAATACAGGTAAGTGTTTAGACTCCTAAAGCATTATGGACCAAGGAGCCATCTTCACTTTGATTGCTATTTGTTATGTCAAGGGATCAGTTATACTTCCCGAATCCTATGTACTCTAGCCCAAGTCATGTCACAGAGTTAACTTTTAGTAACTGTTTTGGTGCAAGACTCACAACTGTGACCTTCAGGAATAAGGCAGCTCTCACTCATGAGGCTATTGTGGAATGCAAAATTGTGTATACACAAATCTTAAAAGCATTTGCTGCCTTCTAAAAACCACACCACTAAATTATGCCTTCCCCCTCCAGGTGCATTAGAGTGAGGAGAGGATACAGGGATCCCTTTTTCTCCCACTAACACATTTGAACAAGGGGCAGGAGAGGCACAATCCATCTCCCCTGTGGATGCTGGCAAGTGCAATGGACTCAGGTCAGCTCGTACTGCCAACAGAACTACCTGACCCCAGAGGAGATATTTCTGGCCCTGTTTGTGGACAAGGCTCCACCCCTCTGTGTGCCACAATGACTGCTCTAGGAGACCATGCTATAACATGTTCCCCTCCAAAAACATTTAGGAGACACTATGCTTTAAGGCGTACAATAATGCCTACTGCCACCGTTAACACAGCTCAGCCTCATAGGAAGCATGAACATAGGCTGTCTCTGTGTCAAGAATGTCTCTCTCTGTGATGGCACGAATATCACCATGGTGATGGGTGTGGTCTAAGAACAGGAATAGAACATTTGGTGTGACCGGGATATTTTACCTTCTTAGTTTTTCTCTGCTGAAGTGTCAGTCATTTACCAAAAATGCTGGAGTTCTGTGGGTGGATATTAGCAAGGAAGAAATCAACTAAGCAATTTTAGTAAATCTTGCCAACGAAGCACTCATCTGCTAGTACAAGCTGAGACATGAAAATCTCTCTTGTGCTGAGGATTTTCCAGGTAGGAGTGAAGTCAGACATCCTGAGAAGAAGGCCTTTTAGCAGCTACCTCTCTGTAACTTGGCTTGAGAGTGGAGTAAAACTGCTTTTTCTCATATGGTACTAATATTGTATCCTCAAATATTTTCTGCTGTTCATAACAGCTACTATCCCTTGTGCTGACCTAATGAAGCCTTCGTTTGCATACCTTTGTATCTGACTGTGTATTTCATACCAATTTCCAGGGTAAAGATGCAACTTTAACAGATTTGGGGGAAAAAGGAGGTTTTCAAGATGTACTAGCTTTTTTTATAAAGCTGAACAGTGAGACATTAAAAGAATTCTTGGAAAATTTAAATGCTGTAGTGCTGTTTATCCATCTTTTTGGAGAAGACTGAGCTGGGAGTCCTGTGGTTTTTCTAGTTAGAATTTAACACATGAAACACGAGCAGTGAGCTTCCGGGCTACAATGCCATTGGCACTGGGTAATGTTTGTCATTTGGGGTAAATGGGTGAAAAGGAGTGTGGCAAAGATCACTAACACATTTGAGTGTTAATTTCTTAATCAGGCTTTGTCTATTGTTGCTTGTCCTTCGCTTGCGTCACAACAGCAATTTGCATTAAACGAAGAGGGAATGGGATGATCAGAGAAATGGAGAACACACACACTAATTCTAAAGACTGGCAATTCACATATCCTTAACTACATTCTCACTTAATAGAAAACAAATACATATTTCTCCTCTAGAAATTCAAACAATCTTTTTGTCCTAGTATCGTAATGAAACTCCCTGTCATCGGGGGAAAAAATTATCAGAATCTGTGTTTTGCAGGTTTCAGAGTAGCAGCCGTGTTAGTCTGTATTCACAAAAAGAAAAGGAGTACTTGTGGTACCTTAGAGACTAACAAATTTATTTGAGCATAAGCTTTCCTGAGCTACAGCTCACTTCATAAATGCATCCGATGAAGTGAGCAGTAGCTCACAAAAGCTTATGCTCAAATAAATTTGTTAGTCTCTAAGGTGCCACAAGTACTCCTTTCCTTTTTGTGTTTTGCAGGTGGTTTAAGTGTAAAAGCTGTTAAAAAGTCACTCTACAATTAGAATAGATGTTATCTGTCCTGTTCCTAAAGGCTTTTTTATAGGTTACAGATCCTTTGGAGAAGGCTGTCACAATGCTGCCACTTGTGGTAACAGTCTCCTGCAAAATATCCAACTGGGGCTGAGTGTTTATAAGTGAGCTTCATCCTAATTCTCAACCTTGGATTTTTTGGTTTACTGTTTCTTACTGCTGATTCTGCTTGGGAGAAAAACTGGTTTTATTACATATCAGTAGTTTTTATTTATATCTATTTTTCACATGTTCACTGCAGTAAACTTGTCATTAGGATATTTTAAAAAGTTCCTTTTGTTTGTTTCCTGTTTTGTTATGAAGTAGGTGTGAGCAAAAATCCTGTGTTGGAAAAAGCATCCTCATAGCTGAGAGGATTATAAATAACCAAAAAGTCTCGTATCTTCCACATCTGAAACAAAACTACTGGTAAAAAGAAAAGGTACTTGTGGCATCTTGGAGACTAACAAATTTATTTGAGCATAAGCTTTCGTGAGCTACAGATCACTTCATCGGATGCATTCAGTGGAAAATACAGTGGTGAGATATACATGCGCACACACACACCGAGAACATGAAACAATGGGTTTTATCATACACACTGCAAGGAGAGAGTAATTACCAGCAGGGGGGAAGGAGGAAAACCTTTTATGATCAAGGTGGGCCATTTCCAGCAGTTAACAAGAACATCTGAGGAACAGTGGGGGGTGGGGTGGGGTGGGGTGGGGTGGGGGGGAGAAATAACATGGGGAAATAGTTTTACTTTGTGTAATGACCCATTCACTCCCAGTCTCTATTCAAGCCTAAGTTAGTTGTATCCAGTTTGCAAATGAATTCCAATTCAGCAGTCTCTCGCTGGAGTCTTTTTTTTTTTTTTTTTTTTTTTTTTGTTGAAGGATAGCTACTCTCAGGTCTAATTGAGTGACCGGAGAGATTGAAGTGTTCTCCGACTGAATGTTATAATTCTTGATGTCTGATTTGTGTCCATTTATTCTTTTACATAGAGACTGTCCAGTTTGACCAATGTACATGGCAGAGGGGCATTGCTGGCACATGATGGCATATATCACATTGGTAGATGTGCAGGTGAACGAGCCTCTGCTAGTGTTGCTGATGTGATTAGGCCCTATGATGTCCCCTGAATAGATATGTGGACAGAGTTGGCAACAGGCTTTGTTGCAAGGATAGGTTCCTGGGTTAGTGGTTCTGTTGTGTGGTGTGTGGTTGCTGGTGAGTATTTGCTTCAGGTTGGGGGGGCTGTCTGTAAGCAAGGACTGGCCTGTCTCCCAAGATCTGTGGGAGTGATGGGTCGTCCTTCAGGATAGGTTGTAGATCCTCGATGAGGTTTTAGTTGGGGGCTGAAAGTGATGGCTAGTGTCCTATTTTCTTTGTTGGACCTGTCCTGTAGTAGGTGACTTCTGGGTACTCTTGTGGCTCTGTCAACCTGTTTCTTCACTTCAGCAGGTGGGTATTGTAGTTCTAAGAATGCATGATAGAGATCTTGTAGGTGTTTAACTCTGTCTGAGGGGTTGGAGCAAATGTGGTTATATTGTAGAGCTTGGCTGTAGACAATGGATCGTGTGGTGTGATCTGGATAAAAGCTGGAGGCATTTAGCCAATTGTTGCCATAAAAATGTTGGCATACCGTCAGGAACAGTATCCCCGATAATGTCATGGCTAACCTGGTGGCTGAACTTTGTGACTTTGTCCTCACTCATAACTATTTCACATTTGGGGACAATGTATACCTTCAATCCAGTGGCTACCTGCATGGCTCCACAGTATGCCAACATTTTTATGGCTGGCTTAGAACGCTTCCTCAGCTCTCGTCTCCTAATGCCCCTACTCTACTTGCACTACATTGATGACATCTTCATCATCTGGACCCATGGAAAAGGAGCCCTTGAGGAATTCCACCATGATTTCAACAATTTCCATCCCACCATCAACCTTAGCCTGGACCAATCCACACAAGAGATCCACTTCCTGGACACTACGGTGCTAATAAGCAATGGTCACATAAACACCACCCTATATCAAAACCTACTGACTGCTATTCCTACCTACATGCCTCTAGCTTTCATCCAGATCACACCACATGATCCATTGTCTACAGCCAAGCTCTAAGATACAATAAATCTCCCCACTGTATTTTCCACCGAATGCATCTGATGAAGTGAGCTGTAGTTCATGAAAGCTTATGCTCTAATAAATTTGTTAGTCTCTAAGGTGCCACAAGTACTCCTTTTTTCTTTTTGCAAATACAGACTAACACGGCTGCTACTCTGAAAACTACTGGTGTACATGGGTATGTTAAATGAAGAAAAACAGTAGCTGTGGATGGTAAAAACAATAGCAGTATTAGAAGGGTGAATATTATAGATTATTCAGATGAGAGCAGGTAGCTTTAATGCAAAATTTCTGCATAGCATAGCTGAGTTAGTGAGGTCAAATTTAATCTAGGAGGTTTACTCTTCTTTTGGTGTAGAAAGATCACTGATTCGCTATAATGGCTCTATCCAAGAGCTCCTCAGTTCAGTGCTGTACTAAGGACCTGATTCAGAGCCCTGTTGACCTCAGTGGTCTTTGAATCAGGCCCTAACACTGTGTGTCACCTCTTTCCCTTTGCAAAGCTTTCTGGTTTCCCAGAGACAACTTGAATAGATACTAAAGTGCAGTTTTCCATCTAACCAGCTCTGACTAGACTTCTGTGGCACTGGTTCTTTTGCTCACTTGCCTCTTACAATTGTTACTGTTTTCAAACTCGTTATTCCTTGTCCAGGCGAAGAACTGAAACTTCATTCCAGAAAAATGTGGGCTTTTAATATGATTTTAGGCATAATTACACTTTTAGAAATGTATTTACAGAAGGGGTGATTTTAAGGTCAATGTAAATCTGACTTTTCATTTTAGCAAGTGTTTAATTGTCTGTCTGTCTATTCAAAATCTGAGCCTGCATCCTGTGGTTTTATTTGTTAGGAATCCAAACATGCAACACAAGGAGCAGGGAGTTTCTAGACTATGAAACTAAATAGGAGAAACACCTTAAGAAAAAGGTGCATCATATAAGACAGGTCTGAACAGAAATGCTTGAAAATACTCATTCTGGGATTGGCTATTAGACTGCTGAGGAGTTTTCAGTGAATGGTCTTGATTGTAAAGGGACTAGAAGCAGGAGTCTATTTTGCTCACATACCAGGTGCAGTGCAAATAAAGCCTCAGTGGGGCCACAAACTGAGAAGCGAAAGCACAATATCACAGAACAAACTCGTGAGTTCTTCCAGCTCTACCCTATCTACAAACTAGTTCATAGTAAAAATGTGCCTAGTAGTGCATATGTCCCTTAAAGCAGAAAAGACTTGGCATATCTGTTAATCAGGGGAGAAACAGAAAAATCCTCAAAGCCAACACTACATCTTCTCTAGGACATATTCAGGCAACAGAATCGGTTTGATTGCTTATTCAAAATGCATGCCAAGGAAAGGATGCAAGTTAAACATGTAAGTGGTTGTGGATATTAGACTAGCGTGTAGTAGAGACAGAACTGTCTCCAGATTAGAGGAGATCCTTTAGCTACAAAATAAAAGCTTGTTGGAGGTAGGTGGGAAAGAGGCAGACATTCACTAATCCACTCCGTTTTTTGTTTGTTACATCACTTAGTGTCATGTTTTTTCAGATGTTATGACTCTCTCCTCTTTTTTGCTCTTCCAGCCTTTTGCCAATATTTTAAAAGGAGTATTGACACTATCTGGCAGGAACTGTGCTACTCACTCTGACATTTGCCTCTATCCTCCTCCTCTTCTAATTCTAACCGCTTGCCCTTCACTCTAGTTTCTAACTCAGAAGTGTCTCTCATACTCTGCACCTATCATTACTGCTACCTAGGCTTACCCTTTACAGCTGCTTCTCCAATCCTCATTCTTTACCTTATTTCCAATCATTTTTTCACCTCTGGTTCATTTAGCAGCAAGATCTTGAGCCCTCATTTTGAAGACCCTTTCTTCCATTCAACTTCCCTCCTAACAGGTGTATTCCCCTCTTCCTCTTGACAGTGCTTGAGTATGTTGTGTGCTTTCTTATCAACTCCAGCTGGTTTCTTCCCTGTCCATTCCACTGACACCACCCGTACCAAGGCTACATGCTAATTTGAAGAGTCACTTCATTGTTCTTACTCTTCTTGATCTGTTTGATGCTTTTGATACTATCAACCAGTCCATTTCTTCCCTGGGCTTTCATGACTCTCAACTTTCCTGATTTCCCACCTAAAGTTCCTTCAGCATTGTCAGGGCCTGCAGCAGAGCTAATGTCTAGACAGTCTCATCAGTACAGCTGGCCTGCAGCAAACTGCCTGGTTGGCCATGCCACCTAGCCCTTAATCCAGCAGCTTGCTGGCTGCTCAGCTGTCTCATGCCCACCACTGTGCCTGCTCCTGCTCCTTGTTGCTGTGCCCCTGCCTTGAACCCCTCCTTGCCTGCTACCCTGCTCACTCCAGTTCCTGACTGTCAGCTTGACTCATGGCTTTGGTTTCTGACTCCAGCTTGACCTGAGCTCTGGCCTCCAGTTCCTGCTCTGTGGTTCGACCCTTGGCTCTGGCTTCTGATTATTGAATCTAACTCTGACCCTAGACCTCTGTTCCTGACACCCCTTCCCCCTCCACTAGGCTAGACTGCCTTCACCCTCGTCAGCTGACAGGCATCCCCTTTGGTAGTAGCTCATCCTCACTAGACTCTCTTAGTCCTTATCTGCTTCCATGGTTTCAGCTGCCACCTCTATCCTGAAGACTCCCAAATTTACTTCCTGACCTCCACTTTCACATCTCCAGAGATCCACAACCATTTCACACTCAAGAGGTTCAAAACTGAACTTCTTATCTTTCCTCATGATCCCTCTCTACTACCTTCCTTCTCTATCACTGACTCTCCTCTCCTCTCTTCTTCCAGACTCAACTCTGGTGTCATCTTTGACACTTTTTTCTTTAAATCCTGTCACTACTTTCTTTGACTCAACAAAATCTGACCTTTCCCCATCATCTCTACTCATTTTAAACCCTTTACCTATGCCTTAGTCATATCTCACCAATCTTTCCACATCAGTTATTCCACCTAGTCCATCCAAACTACTACTGCTAAAGCCATTTTCTACTTCCACTGCTCCAAACATATCATTCACATCAAATCCTTCCACTAGCTTCCTTTTTACACTATATCAAATGCTAGCTGCTTTTCCTCAGCTGCCAATCCTGTATAATCTCACCTCTCCCTACATTTCTGCTTTTACCTCCTAATCTTCACATTCTAAGCTTTCCTCCAAATTCCGATTTACAAATCTTACCTACTTATATCCTCACCAGTGTTGTCTAGTCATCTTCCTCTGACTGAACTATTGCACTATAGAATCTAATTCAAGGAGAAACCAAAATAAACTGAGGGAAGGCCCCTGTTTTTGTAAATGAATCTTATTTGTTTGGTAAAGTGTTGCATACATTTATGGTACTAAATAATATTAATACCCATGAATACAAGTATTTTTAACTAGAGATACGCAGTCTACCCACCTTTAGATTTGGGTCCTCTCAAAATATGGGTTGCTTGCTTATCCTTTAGTTTTCTGCCTGTAGTGCCACTAGCTGCTACATATAAATTAAATGGCAATTTTATGTATAGTAGAATCCAACTACAAATTCTGAAGGTTAAAATCACATTAAACAATGAGGAATTACATCAAATCGCAGCAAGTGGATGTTCTCATAGACCTCTGAGCACAGGACTCGGGAGGGGGGCAATTAGCGGGTTGGACTTAGGGAGTTTTGATTTTAAAATTAGGTTTCAAAAATTCAGGTGAGTGACTTGGAGGTTAGCAAGTATTAGCACAGCTGTTGTACACTATCTAATTTTAAAATGCCCTCTGTTTTACAATTAGCTAATGATTTAAGTAAAATATCTTTCACAGCCAATCTGAAATAAATTAGCTTACTGTAACACATCCCATCAATCAAATTGCCTATTCCTTTTACACTATGACAACAAAAATATTGGTACAGCAACAAAAATAAAGAGGGTGCACTATGACACTTCAACATTCATTATTCTCTTTGGTACAGACATGAGCTCTAGGATGAGACATTGCCCATAAGAATGTTTTATAGACCTTAGTGATTTCTGCTCTCTCTAATTTTTAACATCCGCAAAATTCTAATTGCGGGAAGGGAGAGTATGATTGTGCAGGAACTGACTTTTGTACATGGCTACATTTCTTTCAGAAGGGTTCTTTGTTCTCCATCAGCCTGGTGGCTGCTGACTTCTCTGGGCTTTTCAACTGTATACGTTTTTTGGTGACTGTCAGTGGCGTTCCTCTGGATTAATGCTTCTATAGCTCAGGGAAAAATGACCTTTGGATTTAAATTGATATGATGGTGATGAAGGAAAGTATGATGGAAAAGCAGGAGTCAGCTCCGTGAGAAGTATTCTTGATATTGAATCTTGATGGGATGCTGGTGGGGGAGGATCCTCAAAGGACTTGGCATCCTTCCTGTCATCTTTGTGTGGGGAAATCTTGACTGGGTAACGGGCATGGGCTCTAGTTTCCTCTGGAAGGGACTTGAGCTTATTGGGACAAATGGTCTCACTAATTAAACAGCATGTTTTTATTAAGGATCTAAAAGTTGAGATCATTTAAGGTCCTTGTCTTCCCTCCTTTCCTTCAAATTAGGAAGTGTAGGATGGTGGAGCTAAAAACTTTGTTCTAAAATACAAACTGACTCAATTAGTTTTACTGAAGCCCTCAATGGAGTTTTAATGAAGGATGATGCATTTAGTTCACTAAACGGAAACTATTAAAAACATCCTCAAATTATAGGGGTCTGAAACGGGGAAAAATTGTAACAGGGTAGCAGGTTCTATGACTCAACATAAGGATCTTCTGTTTAGTTTTTCTGATATCAGGTGCTTGAGCCCTGCATAAAGATGAAATATTTTTGCCGAGTCACAACTTAATCTGGTGCTAAAGAGAGATTGGAGCCTTTCTGAGGCAGAGGGAGCTAGTTGCTGGGACAGAGGAGGTCCTGCAGAAAAATCCAAAACAGCCAGTCAAGCTTGGGCTGATGTTAGTTTTGATTTTTAAGTTAATAATAAAAGCAAACCCCAGCAAGGGAATAAAGTTGGACAGTGTGTATCCTCTCTTCAGAGTAGGAACTCCAGGTACTTAAAATTCCATCAAATAAGGATGGCAATTGGAGGTGAAAATTTGAATCTATTGTGAGAGCGATTAAAGCTTTTCTAACTGCCCTTTAACTTGTGCTGCACTCGGAGTGCTCCGAGTGTTTGCAGGTAGTAGGAAACTTGTTGTCCTGAATCCCTTTTTGTCATTGAGAGATCCAGATTGAATTGTATGGAAGAGAAATTAATTTAACTTGCAGGAAAGGAGAACACTTATGCTATCCTTACTAATATCACCAAAATTATACCAACTGAGAAACAAAGACCGATCTCTTTAAAGACACTTTTCAGAGTAGCAGCCGTGTTAGTCTGTATTCGCAAAAAGAAAAGGAGTACTTGTGGCACCTTGGAGACTAACAAATTTATTAGAGCATAAGCTTTCGTGAGCTACAGCTCACTTCAAGTGAGCTGTAGCTCACAAAAGCTTATGCTCTAATAAATTTTAGTCTCTAAGGTGCCACAAGTACTCCTTTTCTTTTTAAAGACACTGTTTCAGATTATCACTGGAGCATTTGCTGCAGCAGAAGTCTCCAATGCAATTGCTTTGGCTCAGCAGTGCACTGCAGGATATGCAATTTCATTTAAGCATCTTTTTTTGGGAAGACTTGGTATTCCTGTTTTTTCCTCCCTGTGCAGATCTGAGTGGTATTAAACAGGAAAAAAATACTCTTTTCCTTATGATGAAGAGAGACAACTTAATATGTTCCACAGTTCAGGTGTCTGAAATGGCAGGATAGGTAGATTTAAAGACCAAATTCTGAAAAGGATTTTAATTAATAACTTGGTTTGGCAGCCTTCTTTAATACAGAGTTTACTTAGCTTATGAACTATAACAAACAGAACTATTGATATGTTAATTGTATATGATTATGAATGGTTATTTATGGCATTGGATCTCACTGCTAAACCAATTATGCTCTATTTATAAGATTTGCATTATACTGCAGTCATGGCTTTAATTAAACTTAAAGTTTATCTTTTTGTTGTACTACTCCAGCCTTAGATTTGTTATGGACTGCACTAGCCACTTCACAGTTAAGGTTTAAACTAGCTTCTCATCATTGATTTTCTTCACTCACATGTTACCCAGTGTATGCTGCCCATCCACTCTTAACATTGCCCCCATAAATTTAGAATACAATATGCAAAAGTAAGAATAATTTATTAGATTATAAAATCCCATTTCTGTTCCAGGGATCCATTTCTAATTTTATGCTACATACCACTATGTTCATTGCTATGTACTGTACTTAAATGCAAACATGCAATCTTTACATATGCTTGTCTACATTTACAACACAGTATAAACACCACATTTCATAATGTCAGACAGCTTTCATTCTAGCTGTGATCATACAAATAATCAACTCATTATTAGGGAAAGGGTACAGAAGACTAGTGATACAATTTGTATGCTGAAACTATGTTCCTTTTGATACTATTCCTACACCTTTTAATAAACAATCTATAGCATCAACAGTATATATTCAATGGCCTCATTCAGAACAAATCAAAAGGTTGTGTGGGTGAAGTAAATCGGGAACCACAGTGAGTGATGAGGGATTATATGGCAGTGATTCCTTAACTGTTAATTCCCAGACTTTTTAATGTGTGGATTATTTTCATGTGGTAGAATTTTTGTAAAGATGGTATATTTTGGGGGAGTTTTAGCTGAACTCCATTGAAACACCCTGTCAACATGAACACTGTTTTACCAAATATTTTGTTGGGTAATTGATTTTACATTTTTACTTCCCCCATTACCTGCTTCATACAATTTTTCTTTAGTGCTTCACCTTGAACTTATTTAAGAGTTTTATAGGTGGTGTGGCAGTTCTGACAGACTAGTGTCCAGATAAACTTAGAGTATGGAACTATGTACAGCAGTGAGGTAACAAACTCTTATTACTCTGTGTAGCTGCAGTCCTGGACTTTTCTTTCTACCCCCATCAAGAAAAATGTCACCAGAAATGGACTGCCAGAGTGTTCCAGAAGTCTACACTGTAGCACATCTTCCCTTTTTTAATCCCTTTTTTAAATTTGTTGACTGAATCTATACACTATTAAATTAAACTATAAGTACAATAACTGACTTAACTCTTCCAGTTGCTGAAACACTCTAAACACCACCCTAACATGTCTCAATCAGGCTTTTAGAGTGTTTCACCCATCTTCCCTATCTGCTGTATTGCAAACCCTCTTTAGGCAAATCCTTGTCTGTAACAGACAGATTAGTTTCATCGTCCATAACAAGTACATGTGTGAATTGTTTTAGACTTCTATGTCTGCTCTCGCTTCACTTGTCTAAGATGTCAGGTATCCTGAGCTGATGCTTACCATTCTGTCATCAGATTTGGACTTTGTAATCACAGATTATGAGCAAGATGACTTTTGTTTGATCGCTGAAGCTTTGACTGGTCAGTGCCCATCTTGACAAATTCTCACCAAGTCTTTAACCGTGGAAAAGGTCTTTCTTCTTTATGGCAATATTTTGTCTGATTGTATTTTGCCAGACGTGTCCTCACTATCAGACCCCTTAGTTATCCTTTTTGTTTTTGTCCCATCTCTGGTAACTGAATATTCATGCATCTGCTGAACTATTCAACAGGTGACTTTCTACATTTGAGTAGCTCTATAGTTGAGTACTGCCAAATATGGATCTTCTCTTTTTCATTCATTGCTTTGGATGAGTAAATTCTTCACGATATGTACTCCACAGTCAGCTAATCCATTGTCTGAGGATATCTGGGAAGTCCAGGAATTCCCAATCCTTGAACTGTGGTCCATTATTGTTCTTGCAATTCCATGATGTGCAAATACAGATTTATGTGCCTAGTAACAGATCCTGCTGTGGTATCTTCAAATGTGACTACTTCTGGGAAATTGGTACAGTAGTCCATTATAATCAGGTGATCAGTCTTCCCATATCATTTCCAACTTTGTCCCACAGAATAGTGAGTTTTTCCTGTGATATCATTGGTTATTTCTGCTGTGAATCTCTGTGCTTGTCATGCTTCCCACCTGCTCACAGTTTCTTCAATGTCACTATTCATCTGTGGTTAGAACACAACTTCCCTGGCTCTCCTTTATGATTTGGTCATTCCCAGGTTTCCCTCCTGTGTTCATTCCAATATTTTCCTCGTTACTATGGAAACCCCAATCTATGTTCCCTTCAAGAGCATTCCTGAGATCACTGAAAGCTCACTTTTATTGAGGGAATATGCAGGTGGGAAGTGTTGTTGCTGTTTTCCTCCTTTTACTTACTGCTCAGTGTTTCATCTTTTGCTGTCGCTGTCTATCCAGTTCATCCCATATTCTTGGAGATGGAGCACATGACACTCTGATCATGTTCACATGTATATTTACTGCTTGTTCCAGTTCATCAGGCACTGTATTTTCAGATGGAGTATCTGCCATTACTAAGTGGTATCCAAGTTGGAACTCTGGGGTCACATCATACTTCTGTATTTTGCTGTCATATTTCAGAAGTAGTTGCTGTATCCTTAGTGCTTTGCCAAGTCCCTTTTCATGTATTGCAATCAGTGGTTTGATTCATTTTCTACTTTGAAGCTGTGACCTCAGTCGTGAAATCATATACATCCATATACCAGACTTAGTGTCTTTTTTCCCACTTGTGTGTACATCTTCTGCCACTGTCATAGCCCTAGATGCACATGAAACTGGCAATTGATCAGTTTTTTTTCTTTTTTGACGCATCTGTGGAGAGTTTTTGATATATTTTTTTTTCCAATGGGCTAAAATATTGCAGTACTGGAGCTCATGTCAGAATGTGCTTTAAATAATTGAACTCCTTCATGCTATGGCATCTGTGCCCAGTTGGTCACCTTGTGGAGGAGAGGTCTTAGGTGAGTTGTGCAAGCTGTATAGTTAGAGATGAATTTGCTGACATAATGCAATGTGCCTACCAGCCTCTGAATTCCTTTTATCTTCATCTCTGCATGAATAGTGTTCCATGAATCTTTTTGATTCATCAAAAGAAGGTAAAAAGAGGCCAGTCTCTCTTCCAAGCATGTTTCCATTGTTTGAAATTGACATTTGGTCTCATTCAGTTTAAGGTTATTGGCTCTTTCAATTTCCAGTTTGCTCCTTTGTCATTCCTGAAGTTCAGTAGTCACACTACCCTAAATTATGTCATCAATGTACTTTCATACCAGCTGGACCTTCCTAGCATCTGGATCCTTGTATGGTGAAATACTTCTGGAGCTGACCATATGCTGAAGACTTAGAAAGCAGTATCTTCCAAACAGTGTGGTGCAAGAGCAGATCTTGAAGCTCTGAGTATCCAAGAGAATCTCCCACAATCAAGGCAAAGCATCTAATTTGCTGAAGAATTTGGCTGCTGCCATTTCACATGACAGTTCACTTCTTGTAAGTGGAAGTGTTCTCGTCTTATGTTTCTGTTCAGCTCCTCAGGGTTCGTAGTCTGTAGAAACCTCAGCTATAGTCCCCTTTTTTTTTTTTATTTTGCATTTCCAAAGGAACCCATTCCATTAGTTCTTCTGTTCTCCAAATTATACCAGTTGCTTTCATACTCTTTGAAGCACTTTTCCTAGCCTCTTAAGGTTTTGTGGAACTTTTTGTATAGTATGTAATACAGGTTTTACGTCTTCTCTTAACCATATCTTGTATGTTGCTGCAGTGGTTCCCAAACTTTTTTTTTTTTTTTTTTTTGCAGACCACTTGAAAATTGCTCAGGGTCTCAGCGGACCACTTAATGGCCTTTCTAAAGGTTTGTACCATTAGCTAACTACTGTAAAGCACTTTGGATAAAAGCAGTATATTAAAAACCCCTTTATTTTTTTGTTCTACAAATAAAATCACACCTCATATTTTAATATCGGTATTCTTACCTTTCTAATGTGGTGGATGTGCCCTCCCTCTCCTGCTACAGCAGCCACAGAGCTGAGGCTGGGAAGGAGGCCAGTCTCTCTCCCCAGCAGCTGCAGCCCTGGAGTAGGGGAAAGTTGCCTCTTTCTCTGGCCACCACAGCCCTGGACATCCCAAATTCCCACCTACCCCCTATTCCCCCCTACCCCCAAGGCTACCACCTCCTTATACATGCGTCTTCTCCAGGGTCCAAGGACCTAATTAGTGGAGCCATGTCTGCATGGTGGGTGGGTGGCCCTTTATTTTCTTGTGTGCAGCCTCCCAGGCACACACCCTAGAGGGAACTATCCGCAGGCCACCTGAATGGAGCTCACGGACCCCTGGTGGGCCATGGACCACAGGTTGAGAACCTCCATGTTACTGGAAGGCATCCATTCCCTATGAATACATTTTCATGTGATGCTGTTAATACTTCAATATCTGGCTCTGTCTGTCTCTATAGTATATAGACACCAAGCACATCACCCATGTGTAGGTTCAAGTCTGGTTCCTTGCCTCTGCGGACCACTGCAAACTTGTTTTATCATTTCTTCTGTGTTAGTGTCGGTGTGCACACTCCCAACCCTGGAATTATCCCTCCATTGTTGTCTTTCACAGACACTTTTGTTCTTCTTGCATCTCTCTATTCAGTTTCTATTATATTTATTCCCTAGTGTCTGTCTTGTCATGTAAGGGCCATTTTTGTACACTTTGATTAGTTATCTTCTGAATTTTCAGCCTCCTTCACTATTGTGATTTAAAAAAAAAAAGCTCTTCCTCTTCTCTTGAGAAATCCCTTTCCTGCTTTCTCTGCACATTTTAGCATAGTAGTTAGGTTTATTACAGTTTCTACATATTTGCCTGAATGCTGAGCATTTCCTATACTCATGCAGCTTGCCACATCATTGACACTGTTTCTACTTATGTTTCTGTCCTTGGCCAACTTAACTTCTGTGAACTTTCCCTTGTTCTAGTTACAGTACTTGGTCATGTACCTTGTGCCTTTCTCCAGGCTTTTTATTTGTGTTTCTGTTTGTTCTGCTGCTTGGCGTATACATATTGCCCTTTCTAGTTCCTTAGTAACAGTTCATGGACTTTCATTGTTTTTGAGTGTAACAATCTGGTGTTTAATATCCAGCATTCACAGGATTGACTAGTTTGGTCTGTGACACAATCTTCTGTTGCCCCTTCTGTTCTGATCCTGAACACATATCCCTTATAAGTAATATTTTTCTAGGGGCACAATGATACTCAAACACTTTCACCACCGTCTTCCTGGAATGCATTGTATGGATTTTTGTGCCTGTTATAGTTAAGTGCAGAGCAATCTTTTGCTTATCCTCCAGTTTGTGGTCCTGTGGCTATCCTATACGGCTCATATTGCTGTTTGAACCTTTTCCAGGCATGTTCAAAATTTTCCCTGATTCTCGGGCTGATGGAGTAACCTGCAGTTGCACAGGCTGTGTAGCAGCCATAGCAATGTCACCTCTTACTGAGCCTTTTAGCACATTGTCTGATACCATGTAATATCTTGCTGACAAGCAGACCAGCATAAGAATAAATCCTTTACTGTGAATAGGAACTATGCACCAAATGAAGTAACAAACTTCTTACTATTCTTTATAGCTGCAGCCTGTGACTGTCTAGTCCTGGACTTTGTTTCTGCCCCAACAGGAAGTATCGCAGGAAACAAAGGACTGCCTCTAGAGTGTACAGGAAGTGCGACATCTCTACACTTCCTGGAAGACTTGCTGTATAGCACAGGTGTCTGGTGGAGAAAGCATTTAAATAATATACGTGATGTTCTCCTTTGTTACTTGAAACTTCCCAGATGACTTGCTTTGTCTCCTAGTTTTTGCATCAATGCTAGAATGTATTGTGGCTTTACATGGATAAAGTGTGCAAAGGTTGAAACAACAAAAAATCCTCTGGCTTTGCAGTCACTACTGCAGCACATGGGCCAAAATAGTGTGTACAAAGGTCTGCATCACTTGCATGGAACTTTAATGCAACTGGATCTGAGAAATCATGGACATAGTAGCTCCTCCTCTGGTCCATGTCCAATTCCACCTTCCATACTGGTTCAGTCACAAGGGATAACAACACTCTAGGCATGGCCAATCCACTGAATGTCACACCCTCCTCTAAATGAGGGGCCTACGTGGTGTAGAAGACCTATTCAGGTAGTCTCTTCCAGAGCAAATTGTATCCATAGTATTTAGGAACAGGCAAATCCTGAAGTACTTACTTAGTTTGTACTCAGTATTTGCTCAGGCTAACTCCCACAGACAAGATTCACCTCAATGAGCTCTACCTTGTGAGGACCTAAGCACTTCAATTTCAGTGCAAGTCATTGGGCCGTGATGGGGCTCAGCACCTCCCAGGCAAGATCAAGTAATTAATGTGTAATTTAAAAGTTTAAAACTGATTTTAAAAATATTTTCCATGTTCCATTCTTGGGGATGATGGCAGAACTGTTGGATAAGTACATTATAAGGTGATCTATTTAATTGTATTCTCTGTATTTTACATATTAAAAATTAAGTGGAAAAAGCAGTGGGCTTTTATTTAGTCTGTTTTATGTGGTAGGTATTGTCATGTGTTACAGGAGCCTAGTTTGAGGAGATGATGATGATGATGATGATGATAAATGGGTCTTTGCAAACTGTAATTCTTATTTTTAATATGAGGAACTAACTTTTTTTTCTAAAGTGTCTGTCTTATAACATGGAACCTATAGTTAGCACTTCCAAAATGTTCCCTTTTAATAATTATCTAAAGCAGAGACAAATCTGAAAAGACAATTGTATACTTATGTTGCTTCAGGGCTTTAAGTGCCCACAAAAAAAGGCTTCCTTATGCTTTAATTTCTCTTTCTTTTTCTGACTGTAAAGACCCATGGGGTAAATGCCAGTCCCACAATCCTGCAGTTATATGGTTACTGTCAGCCTGCTCAAATGAGGCTTCCTGTTCATTAGCCTTCCTTTCATCTGACAACAATGTCCTGGCTTTGCTGCAATTCTTAGTCAACGCCCATTTCTTCAATAGCCTGTGAATAGTATTAAATAGTGTTTATGCTAGCTATTGTTGCCTTTTGTATAGTTTGTCTAATTCACAGAGAAAAGTCTGCTTTTGTGGTTTAAGACTGGCTACGTCATGGCACACCATGTGCCTTCTGATGGGATCCATTCCTGCTGAGTGATAACATTACAGGCCTGAACTACTTTGCAATACAATCCAGCCTTCTTAACAGTCAATACATTCCCAGGCAAACTAGTTTACTCTTCCTATTAAGAGGTTTAGGGAGGTAAAGCTCATATAAATACCTCATCATGAAACAAGTAAGATGAATTCAGCAAACTTTTCAAAAACTCCCACGTTCCAAACAGATCAACTACCCCAACAATGAAAAATCACTGAAAATATATTAGAAGCAAATATCCCAGGTGTACTGATTCTGGTTGCAAATGCTGTCCTTTTGATAAATAAGGGCGCATTTATTGTTTCTAGGTATTGTTCAAGATGACACTTAATACCGTAGTGAGAGCTGCTTCTTTTCGTTGCCTAAAGTACTCACAAAAGAGAGAGGATATTGTGCTGATGATTACATTATCCTTTAGTTCAGGAGCCTTTGCAGGGCAGGTATGTTGCTGTGTCTTGAAAGGGCTTTTGATCTAAGAAGATCATTAGAGGCTCAGTGTGTAATTGATCCTTAGCCGTCCCTGGCTTTTGGTGAAAATGGGTTATTCTAGTCTAACCAGAGGTTCGCTGTAGTAGATATCTAAAATCTTTTTTTTTTTTTTTGCTTTACTGCACAGTTAATGTTTATATTTTTACCTTTAAAGAGTGGAGTTTCTTATGCAAAGAATCAAATACAATAGGAGAACAAAACTTGCATTGATAGGTGGTGCCATGGGTTTGTACTGAAATGTGTCACAATGAATTTGGTGCGTTTTTTGTTAAGCAATTTATCCCCAAATGACTGGTTTAGAGGAAAATCACCTGAACAATATGAAGACAAGCTACTGAAAAATTTCTAATAAGGGCCAAATCCTGAAGCCCTTACATAACATTAACTCAGTTGCTACAGGTTTCAGAGTAGCAGCTGTGTTAGTCTCTAAGGTGCCACAAGTACTCCTTTTTCTTTTTGCGAATACAGACTAACAAACTTATTAGAGCATAAGCTTTCGTGAGCTACAGTTGCTACAGAGGCAGTTGTAATCTCCACTGCCAGAGCAAGTGGGAGGGTGGGGTAGGGAGCAGGTGCAGCCATATTTCAGTCCTCTGCATCATAAATGGGTATTGCAAAATTATGTCTCTTGCCAACACAAAAGAGGAACCCTAAAAGGAACTGTGCGCCTCTAAAGCAGAATGTCTTCTACTGGCCCCCTGGGTATTGTCCCTAGACACACTACTTACTATGGGCAGCATGAAAATAATGTACAAAAAGTCCTTACTAATTATTTCAAAACATTTGAAAGTCTGCTTACATCAGTGAAGATCGTCTTTTTCAATCTCAGAGCTGAAAATAAAAATACTCGACTGCTACAGCAACATAAAAACATTTTCTGAAATACAGCTCTCACTCCTGAATGAGGGTTGGTTCTGCATTAGAATGAGGTGGGACAAGTAATACTGCATTTGTTTAAACTATGGATAAACTTGAAGAGCTGGGGAAGCTAGCAGGTAAGGATTTTTCGTAATATATTCACAAGGAAACAAGCAGACTAAAAGCTCATCTAAAACAATCGTCTAGGCAATGTTACTTTGTCAATGTCAATTAAACAGAACCCATGCCCTGCACAAAGTTGTTGCCTTATTTTTCTCAAAAGCATGAGAAAGCTGGGGTGTGATTAGGCCTTTTGCCTGGAGACATGGAAATGAACTAGAGTTGTCAGAAAAGCTCATTGATTTTGCAGAACCTGTACGTTATAGTTTGGAAAAATGGCAAACCCTTTGAAAAATTAATTTTTCAATGTACTACCCATGTTTGTTTCTGTACTAGCAGTAATGCTTTCACAAACATTTCCAAGTGACCAGCCCCTAGCAATAGCTGGAGGTGGGCAATTCTGACTAGACTCTACAGCTACCAACTTCTTTTGCCATTAATACATTTTACTTTTTTTAGATAGCTAAAATTTAAATAATAAAGGCAACCTGAGTATTTGAGTCTGCAGATAAGAGACGTACTGTATGTACCCTCCTCATTGATTAACTCTTCTGTTTTTATAGATTCATCCTCTAGGAGGAATTATTAAATACCAGAGAAAAATGATGTGTTGCCATTGATTATATGACACATTCTCTGACATAGTTTTTAGATGCATTATTAATTATATCTTTAATGTAATTTGCAGACTGAAAGATAAATCATTAGGATCTGACTCGATATTACTAGATACATTGTGTATATAAACACATCTTTAGGTAGGAAAGCATTTGCTACCAAGAATAATAGCTGAAAAGGCCACTATCTGAGCTTATAAATCATTGAGCAATAGAAAACATCTTCTGCTGTTTGTTTTATCTTTGAAAGGCTGTGTTTCTCGACATCTGTCTTCCTGCAGTAATAATCCATATAATCACCACTCATTTTTAGTAGAAGAAAGTCTTGCAATTTTTTCATTTAAATTCTATTCTCATTCTCTCAAGAATTAAGGTTAATAAACTACAAGGCATAGTAAAGTCAAGCTTAATGTGGATCTCCCCAAAGGCATCACTAAACTTTGTTTTCTGTACTGAGGGAGGGTACTTTGTGCTTTCTTAATTCTCTAACTTTTTCTAGCAATGATTGCCAAGAAATTAATTATAACAAGTGTTGTGGTGATTGTGTGCTGCTGCAGGCCCGTGTGGCTGCTGTCTGACTACAAATCTCCAGCTTCAAAGTGGAGACCTGCACATTCATAGTAGCAAATCATTTTAAGAACGTTCTTCCTATATTGTCTCATTTCAACAGGTCTAGTGCTTTCCTTTGTTTCTCCAGGGTTTAGTAGCAACTAGACAACAGTTACCCTGGGAGCACACTGCAGATTATGCATGCCTGCCTGACATTTGACAGATGCCCTTAGAAGGCTCAGCTTCCTTTTCATAGTGGCCATGGGGCTGGAGAGAGTGGCAGGCTAGACTCATTTGTGGAATGAGTGACATATGTTTAAATGTCAAGGTGGTCCTCCTCCTGAATCAATAAGCCCAACCCTTATACTGAAACTGTCTAGGTATGAAATACCCTCTTCATTTATAGCTGTGAATTTGCACCTATTAATATTGTTAAATTAAAAAAGTCCATAATTTGGAGGAAGTTTTGAATGCTGAAGATTACATTTTGCTGATGTTTCAGAGTAGCAGCCGTGTTAGTCTGTATTCGCAAAAAGAAAAGGAGTACTTGTGGCACCTTAGAGACTAACAAATTTATTAGAGCATAAGCTTTCGTGAGCTACAGCTCACTTCATCGGATGCATTTGGTGGAAAAAACAGAGGAGAGGTGTGTATATAAATCTCTCCTCTGTTTTTTCCACCAAATGCATCCGATGAAGTGAGCTGTAGCTCACGGAAGCTTATGCTCTAATAAATTTGTTAGTCTCTAAGGTGCCACAAGTACTCCTTTTCATTTTGCTGATGGTATAGGATAAGGTTCCTTAGGAAGTCTCTGCAACTAGGCATAGTGATTTTTTTTTAAATAGGCACCCTTCAATATCTAAAATTATATTAGACATATTTTCTCCCTTTACCTGTGAGGCTTTGTCCACATAAGGTTGAAACCATGTGCTGACAAAGTTGTTGCCAGCCTGGTTTTAACTGTAGTATGGATAACTGGGAACTGTCAAAAGGGGAAGAATATTTTTTTACCTACCTAAAAAAAAATTGTTAGAGCCCAAGATTAGTCTGGATTTCTGCAACTTTTATTCTGCATCTTCCCATTTTCAGAAAATATTCAACATGTCAAAACAAGCTATTGACCATACTGAAACCAGGGACTTGTTTTAACACTTGACACTCCTGGGCATAGACATTAAAGTCAACATTTTCAAAACTGTCAGTGCCTCAGTAGGATGTATCAAACCTGAGGCACAGAGATACCTCACATCAGACATTCTCCCCCCCCCCCCCCCAATTGAGGCACTTAAAATTAGTGGCCCTTTTGAAAATGTTGGATTAACCACAGACTTTAATAGATATTCAGACAATATTAAAGTCAATTATTGTTTTGCAGTATTGTATGGGTCCCAGGATATGAGAGAGACCAACTGGGGGAGATAATGTCTTTTATTGGACCAACTTCCGTAGGTGGAAAAGGCAAGCTTTTGAATGTCATAGAGCTCTTCAGGTCTCTTATGCCTAACAATCTGTCCTACGTTATATTTATCTGTGGCACCCTGGTTACCTTTTCCAGACCTGAGGAAGAGCTCTGTGTAAGCTTAAAAGCTTGTCTCTTCCACCAACAGAAGTTGGTCCAATAAAAAAGATATTACCTCACCCACCTTGTCTCTCCATTAAAGTAAATGGCTGAATTTGCATTGACTTTAATGGGGAAGGATCAAGCCCTCAATGCAGATTCTTCCCCCCCTTCCCCCCCAAAAAAAGATATGCAGGAATGTAATGCTCCTAAGGCCCTAACACACGGTCCAATGTAAGCAATAATACAAGCAGATATCGTTCAAGCTTCATCATTCAGCACTCCCAAAGTACTTCAGTCCTGATCTTAGGAGAAATAGCAAAGGAGTTACACAAGACATTGCTAATTATGCCAGGGCATTTGCAGGTAGATAAATATCTATTTTGGGATAAAAATAAAACCACCATAATTTTTACTTGTCACCTAAATTGAATTTGAACTCAGCTTTCTAGAGAAACAATTAGAGTGCGTAAACTGACTGCAGCAATTAATACCATCCTTGATCCTATTTGCTGCCCAGAGCGTGTATTCATGTGTTTGCAGACAGTTTCTACATCCAGGAGAGTCAAAATGTAAACATAAGGGATCAGATTTTGTTGTCCTCTTCATCAGTATAAATCCACAATAATGTCATTGTCAGTACTGCAGGTACTCCGGATTTACATCAGTGAGAATAAAAGAAAGCAAAAATTGGTTCAAGAATGAAACGATGACTTCAATCTTTTATTAGTCCTAGAATCTTATTTTACAGCGGTAAATACAAAAATGAATTGACTGTGTCATGTTAAGTTAAATACATAAGGATTTCATTACATGAGAATGTTTTAATGTAACCAATATATTGGTATGGTGTGGGTTTTCTAAGACAGGCTATGTAATTCAGAGGTAGCCATTGTCTGAAGTCATATGATAGTGGTAGCTTATGGGGTGGCAGTAGATACTCCATAGTTAAAGATGAAATCAGCTCCTTGCTATGACCCTAGTTTTCAACCCCCAATTCTTATATCCCTAAAATAAACTGATCTTCCTGAAATTTTGCATGCTGCATCTCATCCAGGAAAAATATTTTTCTGGGAAGTTTGGTTAAAAAAATCAAAGACTTAAAGTTACAGGGTGAAGTCCTGGCTAAATTGAAACCACTGGCAAAACTCCCATTGACTTCAGCGGAGCCAGGATTTCACCTATCCATGGTGTATTGAAAATTTAGTTGTAGCTTATTTAAAAAAATACCCTGATATTTTGGCTCATCCTGTCTCTAAAGTGATTTGGCCTAGATGCTCATATTTGTTTTGTTTTGCTTATCCTGCAAGGCAGAAGTTCATTTAGTATTTCTGAGGGTGGGGAGGAAGGGATAGGCTGAAAAGTTACAAAGTTTTGTTTAAGAATATATAGATTGACATTCTTCTGGGCTGAGTCAGAGGTAAGTTGGGTAGGAACTCGGGGGAACGGGGCTAAGCAGGAGTCTAGGAATGGATCTAGAGGGGAACAACAAAAATGGGCGGGGGACCAGAAGGAACTTGTTTTGCAGGTAGGGCATTATGAGTGTGTATGGAGCATGGCATGGAGTTGTGCTTCCTGCTCTCAGACTGGTGTGGACACTCCTGGGGGAGGAGGGTAAGGGGGCATAACACTGACAGGGCATGGAAGGGTGTGGGTGAAGGAAAGTAGGGGGTCTCAGGAATACAGAGGAGTGGGTTATGTAGATTATATGAAATCGGGCAGAAGAGAGAAGTAAGAAACTGGGGGAGCCAATTGGGGTTTGTGTGCAGGAGTCTGGAGAGGCAAAAAGGGGACAGGAAAACAGTGCTGAAGGGATTCCATGTGGATATTCTTTCTCTTCCTTCATGCCCCTCCCCCACTCACTACTCCCTTATGCCATAGGAGTATAATTCATGTCACCAAACACACCTTCAATGGACTTGCCGACATCTGGACGACAGAAGCCCCAGTCTTCAAGGCCTCAGATGCTGTTGGAGCAGGACTCTCGTCCTGCAGACTTTATCTGCCATCCCACTCTGGTGCTCATTAAAAAGAAAATCAGGGAAATTAATAAGTATAAACTTAATTAAAAAATGAAGTTGAAAGTGTGTTTGAAGGGAGCCAGCTAACACTCAAAACCAACATGACACTTTCCTTACAAACCTTTTTAAAAAAACCCAAACACTTCAGCTTGAATTAGAAATTCTGGAAATCAATAGTTAAGGGATCCAGCCAATTCCCAGCTACCACATGGACCTCCCTCAATCACTGACCAAGCAAACATAATGTGGCTGCCTCCTAAAATTCACAAAAATATACACAAATGTAAAATTATCAGATCACTAGATTATAAAATCCCTTTTCTTATTCAAGGGCTCAGTCTCCAATGATCTCCATGTAACTTACTGTTTTGACCTTTGCATGTATTTCTTTCAGTTTATCACATGGCTACTATGTCCTCGTCATATATAAAATTACATATTAACAATTGTTAAAACAATATTAGAATTGCAAAGTCAAGCACTCAGAAGTTAGTAAATGCCAGCGTTAAAGTTGCCCGTGTGATCTTAATTCAGTTCCATTATTTATTTGCTTTATGATGTAGCCTCGCCCAACAACAAATCTGGGCTGGCCAGGAATAGAACCCAGTTTATTGGTCTGTGACCTTAAACACAAACAACCTCTTTTGTCTTGCACTTATCTGTCATTTTTGCTGTCTATCCTATGAACTGAATGAGGCAGGGGTCTTGTAGAATCATAGAATGTAGGACCGGAAGGGACCTCAAGAGGTCATCTAGTCCAGTCCCCTGCATTCAAGGCAATAATAATTCAAATAATACCTAGACCATTCCTGACAAGTGTTCTAACCTGTTCTTAAAAACCTCCAGTGATGGAGATTACACTACCTACCAGTGCTTAACCACCCTGACAGTTAGGTTTTTCCTAATGTCCAATCTAAACCTTCCTTGCTGCAGTGTAAGCCCATTGCTTCTTGTCCTAGCCTCAGAGGTTAACTAAAGCAAATTTCCTCCCTCCTCCTTGTGACAACCTTTTATGTACTTGAAAGCTGTTATCATGTCTCCCCTTGGTCTTTCTTCTCCAGGTTAAACAAACCCATTTTTTTCAATCTTTCTTTATAGGTTGTGTTTTGTAGAACTTTAATAATTTTTGTAGCTTTCCTCTGGACTTTCTCCAATTTGTCTACATCTTTCCTGAAATGTGGCATCTAGAACTAGAGACAGTACTCCAGCTGTGGAGTAGAGCGGAAGAATTACGTCTTGTTTATAACAGTGTTGCATATTCAGCTTGTGATCCACTATAATCCCCAGATTCTTTTCCACAGTACTCCTTCCTAGGCACTCATTTCTCATTTTGTATTTGTGCAACTGATTTGTTCTTTTCTAAGTGAAGTGGAGTACTTTGCATCTCTTCTTATTTAATTTCATCCTATTTACTTCAGACCATTTCTCCAGTTTGTCCAGATCATTTTGAATTTTAATCCTATCCTCCAAAGCACTTGTAAACACTCTAAGCTTCATATCATCTGCAAACTTTATAAGTGTACTCTCTATGCCATTATCTAAATCATTGATGAAGATATTGAACAGAAGTGCACAGTCAACCTGTGGAACTCCTTGCCAGAGGGTGTTGTGAAGGCCAAGACTGTAACAGGGTTCAAAAAAGAACTAGATAAGTTCATGGAGGATAGGTCCATTAATGGCTATTAGCCAGAATGGACAGGGATGGTGTCCCTCGCCTCTGTTTGCCAGAAGCTGGAAATGCGTGAGAGAGGATGGATCACTTGATGATTACCTGTTCTGTTCATTCCTTCTGGGGCACCTGGCATTGGCCACTGTCAGAAGACAGGATGTTGGGCTAGATGTACCTTTGGTCTAACCTAGTATGGCCATTCTAATGTTCTTATAGTCTTATGACCCAGGACTGATCCCTGAAGGACCCCACTCGATATGCCCTTCTAGCTTGACTGTGAATCACTGATAACTACTCTCCAGGAACAGTTTTCCAACCAGTTATGCACTCACCTTATAGTAGCTCTATCTAGGTTGTATTTCCCTAGTTTGTTTATGAGAAGGTCATGCAAGAAGTATCAAAAGCCATACTAAAGTCAAGATATACCACATGTACCACTTCCCACCATCCAGAAGGCTTATTACCTTGTCAAACAAAGCTATTGGATTAGTCTGACACCATTTGTTCTTAACAAATCCATGCTGATTGTTACTTATCACCGTATTATCTTCTAGGTGTTTGCAAATTGATTGCTTGATTATTTGCTCCATTATCTTTCTGGATACTGAAGTTAAGTTGAGTGGCCTGTAATTTCCCGGGTTGTCCTTATTTCCCTTTTTATAGATTGGCACTATATTTGTCCTCTTTCAGTCCTCTGGAATATCTCCTCTCTTCCAAGAGTTTTCAAAGATAATTGCTAGTGGCTCATATCGCCTCAGTCAGTTCTTTGAGCATTCTAGCACGTATTTCAGCAGGCCCGGTGACTTGAAGACATCTATCTTGTCTAAAGTTTGTAGCGTGTTCCTTCCCTATTTTAGCCTCAGATCCTACCTCAATTTTATTGGCGTTCAATATGTTAGCTGTCCAATTGCTACTAAACTTTTTGGTGAAAACTGAAACAAAAAAAGACATTTAGCATTTCTGTCATTTTTCACATTTTCTGTTATTGTTTCCCCACCACATTGAGTCTATCTACCCAGGATCTACCAGTCCTTGGTCTTCCTCTTGCTTCTAATGTATTTGTACAATGTTTTCTTGTTACAAATAGTATATGTTTACGTAATTAGAGTGTATCAAAATGCATATGCACAAGGGGGTTCAAGGTATGTAGATGCATTTGGAAATCACACTAGATATCTATCAGCATCTTTAGGCACCTAAATACCCTTTTAAAATCTGGCCCCTGGCCCTCTGTCTGTCTGTATCCCATTACCAGTTTGCTGTGCCACCTAGCTCCTCTGCAACATTTAGCCCATTCAGCTTCCTTTTAAAAGCATTACAGAATGGTTAGCAGTCCACTGAATCCAAAGCTACAGCTCTTTGATGAACTGTTGACATTGCTAATGTTTATGGATAAGAAAATGTTACTTTCATGCAAATTAACTTAATTACTGCTATAGGATAATAATTATTTTTCATTAATAGAGCCCTAAATCTTTAAAAGCCTTAAATACTGTATATCTCATTATGTTACACAGTACAAAAATGATGAAAACCTTTCATTAATTCATTAATGATTAGTTGGAAAAGCAATGTAACAGATTATTATACATGCTATCAAGTACTATTAGTATACTGAAATACACAGTTTAATTTAGAACTTTAATATTAGAGTTTTAGTTCTTCAACCATGGAAATTGAATAGAAAATAACTATGACGATAAATGCTCATTTAATTTTTTTCCCAACCCACATTTTCCACTGTGTAATCTCTTGAAAATGAAAAAATGAAGAAAAAGTGTGTAATATGGAGGAGAACATTTTCAAAGAATTGTATGGTGTTTAAACTGTGTGGCTGCCCCGGAAGCTAATGGACTAACTTCAACAGTGATATACCATAAACATCAGGTGAAAGTGGTCAATTAATTAATTTGCATCACTGTCTACATCCCCGCTGAATCTGGCCCAGCAACATCCATAGGAGTTGCACTCCCTGCCTTGGGTTTTCCCTCTTCTCTCCCTCGCCTGGTGTCTTGCTCTATAGTAAATACAGAGCTCATCAAAACTTAGAAATTCCATTCGTTGGGAAATGCCAACATTTTGAAATGTCCCTTTGTCTCAAATCAGAATGAAAAGTCCAAATTTTGAAATTTGGTAAAATGAAATGTCTAAAAAAAATTGTTTGGGAAATATTGAAATGATCTTATGGAAACATTTTGTTTCAATAAGATGAAAGTGCATTGTTTTGATTTTGATCATTTAGACTATTATATTTTATGTAATTATATATAGTAATGAATAGTCAAAAGAAAGCACTTTCACCTTAATGAAACTTTCTGATCATTTTCCATCAAAAATGTTGACAAAATTGATATATTATTGCAAAATGTTTCAATTTAATTGACTCTCCATTTTCCCATAGAAAATGGTGGGTCAATTAAATTGAAACGTTTTAGAAAATGGTTCAGTCAGAAAATTTTCAACAAGCTCTATGCATAAGGTTGTGTTGCACAGCCAATTTCACATGTAGTAGTGAGTTGCATGGAAAAAATTCACTTAAATGACAAAATGGCCTTTCTCCTAAGTGTGTGTAATTGTAGGCCCAACCACGATATGATGTAAAGCGTATTGCTTTAATTGCCTGAGTCTATTTTTTGAGGCACAGCAATATATGGTACAAAATTATAAGGGGTCTACACTAGTATATGCGTGTGGAGGAAGGAAGAAATATGCACTCAAGCCAGGATTTGATATTACCACAGCTTGGGGAAACTAATCTTAGGCTCCAGTTAAGAACAATGGCAGAAAAGAGTGAGGACATCCTTGATAGATCAGCAAGGCTCTGGGGGGTGGTTTTACTTGCACTGTACCTCCTTAGAATACACAGAGGATGTCAGTTTCCTTGCCATTTTATAAAGCTTTCTCCACAGGGATATATTTAATACACTAAAATAAAATAAAGTCCCTAGAAAGAAACCAGTTCCTGTCATCTGTGTTGATTTTTCACTTAGTAGACTTCTTTATGGATTAAAACAACTTTCTTCTTCTTGTAAAGCACTGTTCATTGAACCTTGGCCAATAGATGGTATCATCCTTTCCAGAGTCTATGTTATGGGAGGCCTATGGAAGCATATCTGCTCAAAGCATTCATGCAAATTATTACTTACTGCCCTATATACTCATAAATTAATAGCTTCTCTGTGGATGAAAAACAGAAATTAGACAACCATTAAGGTTGAACAATGTATAAAGAATACTAAATATTAATATATGAAATGAAAAAATATTGCAAGAGATATGAATAGATATGCCAAGAGCATAACAAGCCAAACCCAAGAATGTAAATAATAAAAACATGTTTTGAGCTAGATATTCTGGATGGTTTATTATTCAAATTAATATTTGTTTTCCCAATTCAATAAAAACAAAAAGTATTTACCCTCATTGTCCTATTTACATGAGAGTTCATTTTCATCCTGTGAACAAAAACATATTTAAGCTGGAGAAAATCAGAATGTCAAGGCCACTTTTTTGTTTCTGTGTTTTTAAAGTTTTTTCTGTGCAGTACCAGCTGCAGTTACTGGGAATTTGAGAAAGAAAATACTTTTTACTAGTTTAAGTATTTGTCAGAATAAGTGTTCTTTGACTGAATAATTGTGTAGCGAGCTTGTGCATTTTAATTACTTGTTTCGGCACTTGCTATAAAATTGAAATGGAAATTGGATGAAGAGTTTACTTAATAATAGGATAAAGTTGCTATTGCTACATCTATACTGGCTCACTGCATTTGGCACTCACCTTTGCCAGTGATGACTCTGGTTAGAACCCCTTCATAACTACAGGGCATATAATTTCATACGGAGCAGCATCTGTAAAGGACAAAGTTAAAAAGAACTGGACCCAAGTCCACTTTACAAAACCATTGCACTCTGATCCACTTCAGCATAATTTATATTAGTTCTGAATTGAGCACTATTGTTGAGAATTATTGTGAGGAAGAGGTACTGTATAGTTTGACCTTGAATGTGGACTTTTTCAGACCAAAATAATGCTTGATGTAGTCAGATTCCCATTATATATATCAAGGTAACATGTGTGATGTATAAATACATTTAGGGACACGTTGTCCAAATCTGGCCTCCATTTCTTTAGGCTCAACTTTATGCACTATCATTGAATGATGATTTAGTTATACTTGCAAGGCATTATGAACTGGATTGAAAACCCATTGAAATCATTTAATCTTTTCTGCATAGGAGGGTGACCACAGTAAACAGAAATCTGCTACATTTGAAGGAAGCCAAAATTGTTTCTCAGGACCATGCAAAAGTGCTATGACCATCTCTGGTGTTTGGGGCGCTTCAGAGCTAGGATTTTTGTTTCTCTCTATATATTATATAGTTTAATATATAATAATAATAATTAATAATAATACCCAGCTCTTGTATAGCACTTTTCATCAGTAGAACTCCAGGCACTTTACAAAGGAGATAAGCATCAGTATCTCCCCTTTTACAGAAGTATGTATGTTCACACACATACACACACACAAAAGAAGGCCCCACAGAGAGCAAAATATAGCCATAAGGTTGATTCATTAGTGATCACTGAATATCACAAGCAAAACCAAAACTACTCCTGAACAAGAAATGGTCCTGGCTGCATGTGCAATTTGAAAACATGCTTATTGTCTAAGATATATGCTCAGTATTCTCAAAATCAGAAATATAACTGGTGTGGGGAAAAAACAACCAAGACCAAACTTAACCATGTAGCCATGACCACTGTATTTTTCCAGTGAATAATAACAAGCACCAGAACAAAATATTTATCCTCATGTACAAATATTAAAACAAAATCTAAGCTGTAAAAGTGGTCAGGTTTGTATCCAAAGCTGAGAATAGCCAAAGTGAAGTTGTATAAATGTACTATCAGATATAGGGTACATTAAGCTCAGATCCTTCATTTTAAGGAAGGTAGCATCTGGTACCTAACTCATGTTTTAGTAAATAGTCTGCTTTTAATATGACAAATGAAAACACAGATATGAATTAATGGAAGAAGAAAAGCCCCAATTGTCCATTTGTGTTGCATTGCAAACTGCTAAGTAAAAGCAGCCCAGCATGGTTTAATCATCCTGTTTTCCCTTTCCTTTTCCACTCATTACATTCATTATTGGTCACAAAAGACTGCTCACAAAACAGCTAGTGATTTTAATTTAATGCATCCTTTCTAAAACCTGCAGGGAAATTAAAGGAGGGAGCAACCTGGAGAGGGCTGGGAAATGGAGGGGGGAAATGGGGCTTGGCACATCTGAGGCTTTAAATGCTAATAGTCAAACATTTCCCAAATAGATCGGAGCTGACCCTAAACACATTGGGAGGGCTTTACTCATTAGTTTGCAAATTGAATCAAATTGACACAAGGAGTTTCCTAGCGCTGCCTTTAAATCTCACTGATCAAGGCTGATGAGTGACCTCTCAATCTGACAAGCCTACAGTTGCCAAATCATCAAACTATAAGAAAAAACAATAAAACAAAAACATCCAGTGAGATCATGAGTGTCGATTTATTTCCTTATTTTGTAACATTTTACTGTCTCCACATACATGTTGGGGGGAGGGATAGCTCAGTGGTTTGAACATTGGCCTGCTAAACCCAAGGTTGTGAGTTCAATCCTTGAGGGGGCCATTTAGGGATCTTGGGCAAAAATTGGGGATTGGTCCTGCTTTGAGCAGGGGGTTGGACTAGATGACCTCCTGAGGTCCCTTCCAACTCTGATATTCTGTGACTCTGTGCACTTGCTGGAATTAGTGGTTTATGACAGATAATTAACTAAAACTGTAGTAACCAAAAATCTAATCAGAATATGCTGTTGGATCTGGGAAACAAGTTAAAGTATGGTTAGGGTCAAGAAGATCACAGCAAAAGGGAAGCCCACATGGGATGTTGGTCTAGCAAAAAAGCACACTTACACTGTTACAAGTTAACATAAACCCATCCTGAGGGCCTAGTGCTTGATTCAAAGCTCCTTGAAATTAGTGTCAGGGCTCCCACTGGCCTTGGATCAGGCCTCTAGTGGGGGAGTAGAGAAATATGCTGCCATGAGGAAAACCCAGATTCAGTGTGGAGACAGGAGGATGGCTTGGGGGTCTCTTGCTTCTTGGGGCAGCAAGAAGTGATGTGCATGATGAATGCTGAAGCAGAGGGGATGGGAATGGCTCTCAGTGCTTTGCTCGACTGGCATCCTGATGGCAGTCATTTCCCTTAGCTCCATGGTGTTGAAAAGGTGCGGCTCTGGCAGGATCCTATGACTGATTGGATGCCAAGAGGCCATGCAGGGCAAAGAAAATGGTGCTCTCGAAATGAACACAGAGGGGGAAACTCCCTGGCTTTGTTGAGAACCGTCTGTGGGAAATGAGCAGCATTCAAATCTATTGGGGGGGGGAGGGGAAGAGGGGCTTCCTACAATGACACATGTAGAGTGTATCACAACCAAAGTGATGTTATATTAATTAAATTTTAAAAAATTTAAAAAAAGAGTGAATTGGGAAAAAAAATCAAATAGTAAATGTTTAAAAAGAACGTTTGAGCTTGTTTTCTTTTTAAATTAAAAATATAATAATGGCCAGCTCGTTTGAAATGTTGAGAGTAAAATCACCTGAGAAACACAACAACACTGCAGGATCGAGGGAGGCCAGCTGAGTCAATTCATACAGTGTTTGTGCACTGAAGTGTACTTTTCCTTTTAGGGCCTGATCCAAAGCCCATTGAAATAAATGGAAAGACTCCCATTGAAGTCAGTGGGTTGGCTGTGACCCTTAGTGTTTGTCTTGCTCTTTTTTGTAACAAAGATGTGCTGCTGCTATTTCATCTAGGGGATCTCACAGAAGATTTCATCCTTAGTCTTTTATAAACCCCCTGTGCCAGAAATGTGTATGTAGCAGAGGGGCAGGGACAGACTGATCAGTCTAGTCAAATGTATCACATTTAAGTAACAATGTTTTCTCATAACCATAATCAAGGAAAAAAGCAAATACCATAGGAAGCCAATTTATACATGCAATATGTTCAATCCCTGGTCTAAAATAGAAAAGGAGTACTTGTGGCACCTTAGAGACTAACAAATTTATTAGAGCATAAGCTTTCGTGAGCTACAGCTCACTTCACGAAAGCTTATGCTCTAATAAATTTGTTAGTCTCTAAGGTGCCACAAGTACTCCTTTTCTTTTTGCGAATACAGACTAACACGGCTGCTACTCTGAAAACTGGTCTAAAATACAATCTGTTGCTGTCATAAAAATGCTCTTCAGAACTTCAACCTCAAACACGTTTCTTAGCATCCAGCTTTTCTATACTGCTCAGAATGTTATACATTGTACACACAACCTCTCTTTCAAAAGTCTCCTCTTTTCTAACAAATTCAAAGCTAATTTTCCTAACCTCTCCATGTTGCTGTAACATTTGAGACCCGGTCTTAACCTTGCTGCTCTCGACTATCCCTTTTCTAATTCTCCAGTGTCGTTCTTGTAAAACAGCACCTGGGATTATGCATAGTGTTTCAGGTGTGGTCTGTTGCTTTTCTAACTGCTCTCAGATAAAAACTTCATTTCCAAGTTCAAAGCTATTCAGTTGGTAGACATGGACCAGGTGCTTCACTGTAGTGGAGTCTCCTGGCATCTCATCCTGGCCTACTGTGTGGTCTTACGGGTAAACTCAAGGGACAGTTTTCCAGTATGTGCAAACATGACCAACCACCACTTCACTTGCATGCTATCCCCCCTTCCACAGACTTTGTTTGTCTGTCTTATTAGATTGTTAGTGCTTGACAATAGGAACTATGTATCCTGTATGTCTGTAACAGCATTGAGTGCATTATAGGTGCTGCTGTGATACACAATAATAATAATAATTAATAATAAATAATATATCATCTGCTGAGGGCATGAGCTAGAAGAAGTGCCTTATTACTGTGGCTCAGAGAGACGCATTCTTAATACATCAAAATGAACCTCGCAATATGAACCAAGTGAGAGCTGCACTAACAATATTGTGTATCAGCTTTTAAAATTTCAGACCTCTCCAGGGCCCAGTCCTGGTGTCCTTACTGAAGTAAAACTCCCATTGACTTTAGCTCTGTTTGGGCCTGGATCAGTGCCACACAACCAAACCCATATCCAGGTGTCAATCTGAGTTTACACTTTGAACATCTGTTTGTAATAGAATGAACCCAAACACTGCAGCTGACCTCCCCAACCAGTAGGAACGATTTTATTTGGCTCCTGCGTTGGAATCCTGAAGTCTGGGAGAATTCAGTTGCCGGGTTTGATTTTTTGCCTAATAGAGAACTGAGAACTTCACATTTACATCCAGAGGATGGATCAGGGGTTTTGGTTCATGCCCATCTTTAATTTAATTGAGTTATGCTTGAGTTAAAGATTGCAGGATTGGGCTACATGTGGGCGCAGTTTTCTTTGTACTTGTTTAACAGCACTGTGTCTGGGAGAACAGAGCAGAGTGAGAATTGCTGACACAAAACATAAGAGGAGGGGGTTCAATGTTTTCTGATTTTTGGCAGATATTTAAAATTAAACAATTTTAAAGAGTAACTACCTGTTTAACATCTGTTATCGCCTTCCTAATCCTTGAAATCCCTTAATTGAGTCCAATTGTTTAAATAGTTATCAATTTCTTTTGGGGGGACATTCATTTCAACCACAACTCTATGGCAAATATATGATAATACAGTATATATGTGGCATATAATCAAGAATAAAAACTCTAATACCAAAATAAAGATTTCAGATATAATTGCAGGGGCTAGGAGATTAGAAATTAGATTTAAATGGGACCAAGGGGAAAATTTAAAGACTTTAAACATCTTTTTTAAAACAGAGCCAGTTGTTATTGTTTTTTTAAGATTTTAAAAAAAATTAATTTGCAGTGACCTCTCCTCCAGAAAAACTATCACTTCATCAGGCTTATTTATTTATTTAAACTGCCTTTGAAGCTTTTTTGATTAAAACAATTCTTGATTTCAATTGCATATATTACACAGGGGCAAAATAAACACCTACGTTAAAGAACAAAATTTCTTCTTTATTGTATTAAAAATAGGCATTTCCCCAAAGCTGCATTTAGGTTTTGTATTAAAATGAACCCCGAGCTCAACTCTTTTTACAAGGAATTAAGTGCTTGGTAGTGACACATTCTACTAATCTGGAGACAATATTGAGTAACTGTTTTAGCCCTTAGGCCCCTTTAATGCTTACTTCCTTAGGTGCTTAAGCATGTGTCTAATCCCACAGAACTCAGAGGGCTTCTCATGTGCTTAAAATTAGACACATCCTTACAAGCACTTTGCTGAATCAGGGCCCAGTAGCGTGTTCCAAAACTCATGGAAGTCAGTGCAAGTCTTTCTGTCGACTTCAGTGGCCTTTGAATCAGGCCATAAAGCCCCAGTGCAGGATCTACTGCTTGAGAAATACCGGTGAACACAAGTGGGCACACAATGTATCAGTCATTTATGTAAGTTTAAACACACATTTAAATATAATTTAGAATTCTATTTTACAAAGGCAAACCCAGTCTTTGCTGCAGTGTGCGGTGTTCTGAATGGAAAAAGACTGGAGTGTCATTGACTCTAAGGGTTCCTTTTTTAATATTTTGATTGACAGAAGACTTTAAAAAACTATAATAAGAAAAAGAGTTTATGGTTTTCATTCCTGCTCTGTGCATCTTCCTCTATCTAAAAATAAACTCAACAGAGGTGACTTGGGCACCTAAAAACTTCACAGGCAAAGTTTAAGCAGCAGTTGGATTAAAAAGAGTTCTGTGTTGTCATCTACAAGAGTAAAAATGTTATCATCTATTTAAGCACTGCTGACTGATGTGTATGCAAAAGCAAATCAACACAGTCTCACCTACTCTTCAAGCATCAAGGAAACCAGATGAGACCAGTGTCTCAGAGATATGGTGTCAATAGATTTTTTTAGAAGGGGAATAGAAAGAGAGAATCACATTAAAATGTAATGTTTGTCAATGGCAGTGATAAAAAAAAGAAAACTTCCCCGGCCATTGCGGTCTACAGCATGCAGCAATCTGAATATATTGTTAATGTGGGGGACTGATTAGTCCTGTAAGGCTGCCTACAGGTTAGCAGGCCTCATTTCAAATCTCTGACAGCAATATGTGTCGTTTCATGCTTCATCCTCACTCCCCATGTTCAACACAAACCGGGGTCACTCTATATATGGAAATCACTGTCTTCAGGGCAAAAAAATTAAAAAAGGTGAGATTGCCGCTTTAACCTCACTGGCCTCAGAAAATATGTTTTAGTCTGATACATTATACTAGTAGGAATTATTTATCAAGAGATACAAGCTTGATATTTCAGAAATAATGAGATGTTCTGGTTTTGCAGCTGAAATTTTATGGTCCAGAGAGCATCAGCTATGAATCCAGAGGAATGAAGTAAACTTGCAATGAATGATGTACACTGTGCAGCCAAAGTAGAATGGTTGTGCAAAGGGTAATATGAAAATTATAACACAGTACAAAGCTCTCTGTGGCTAAAGTGCCTTTGTTGCCAAAAAAAAAAAAAAAAAAAGAGCAAGGTAGTTTGAAGAAGGTCCAGTCTTGAGATGCTCGGAACATCTACTTATGGAGGTTTTGCTTGGGGAAGGTATTTCATGATGAGAAACCATAGTCGCTAATCCTTACATGCCATAGTTTATGAAAAATATTCCCAAATTCATAGTAAATTAACCTGACAGCAGAAATATAACATTCACATCTTAGTTGGGGAGAGATACTAATCACTCTTCAGTGAAGGTTGAAGCTTCACTTCCACATGGCAGAATTTTTTCTAGAAAGTTTGAAGTGAATTGGATAAGATGTTTAAAGATATATTAGGATTCAAATAACTCAGGTTTGAACATATTTTTCAATTTTTTTGTTTTGGGTTGTCATAACTAGTTTGATCCAGTCTTCATTTGTTGGTCTTTTGCTTGTTTTGGGGTGTGCGTTGGCAGAATTATTTAGATAATAGAAGTGGTTGTGGTTTCTGGATTCATTATGCATTCCATGGTGTTTATCCCCTGTTGGGGACTTTATAAACACGTGCTCTTTTGAGCAGCAGCAAAGTGTGTCTTGCCATGCATCCACTAAGCCTACTCTCTTGAACCCTGTCCTACTTATCAGGATTCCTATGCCAAAGGGCACACACAGCAGTATCCCTGCTTTTCTTCATTACACAGACCAGGGTAGTAGCTGACTGTGATGCTGGCAGACCAGGTGCCAGCTCATGCCACAGTCACTATGCCTCAATTGACTACTGACAAATACAGAGCTAGAATCAGTCTGACTCACCTGTGTTTTAGTATTATTTACATTGATAATAACAATGTGTTCGGGGTTTAGACTTTATGGAATGCTTGTGAGTTGCTCATGCATTAATCTCACTTGTAATAGCTTTATCTCACATTGTAAAGTAATATTTGAGCAGTTGTAGTTGTAAGACACTGTGACTGTGTAAATTACCAGACAGGAGAGAGACATTAACTAGTGTGAAGTGCTGATCTCCAACAGAAGGTGTTACCATCCTGTCCAACAGGAAAGGTCCATCTACACCAGATGGACTATTGTCGGATGATAAAGAGGACAAAAAGATGTTTGTTGCTTTGCCCTCCCCTGCCCCCTCTGTGAAGATAAGCCATGCAAATGGATTCCTCCTGTCAGCTGAGCTTGCAGCTTAGAGCACAAGGGAGGAGAATAAAACCTCCCTAATGAGAAAGAATTGTATCTTTATGCTGCTAGGACTCTGGGAGGCAAGGATTACTAGGCATAAGCAAGAGATCCCCAGTGCTTAGCCTGGGTTAGCCCTTAAGGTCATATAGCGCTTGCTTATTATAGAAACTTCTATTACTTTTTGAAACTTGAGATTGTAACTTATTTGTGCATATGTTTACCTGCTTTAATCTTGTAAATAATTCTCTTGTTTCCTTTTCCTGATTAATAAATCTTTATGTAATTTATTATAGGATTGGCTACAAGCATTGTCTTTGGGGTAAGAACTAAGATGCAATTGACCTGGAGTGAGACTGGTCCTTTGGGAATGGGAGTAACCTAAATATTGCTATGATTCTTGGTATAAGAATCATAGAATCATAGAATCATAGAATATCAGGGTTGGAAGGGACCCCAGAAGGTCATCTAGTCCAACCCCCTGCTCAAAGCAGGACCAAGTCCCAGTTAAATCATCCCAGCCAGGGCTTTGTCAAGCCTGACCTTAAAAACCTCTAAGGAAGGAGATTCTACCACCTCCCTAGGTAACGCATTCCAGTGTTTCACCACCCTCTTAGTGAAAAAGTTTTTCCTAATATCCAATCTAAACCTCCCCCATTGCAACTTGAGACCATTACTCCTCGTTCTGTCATCTGCTACCATTGAGAACAGTCTAGAGCCATCCTCTTTGAAACCCCCTTTCAGGTAGTTGAAAGCAGCTATCAAATCCCCCCTCATTCTTCTCTTCTGCAGACTAAACAATCCCAGCTCCCTCAGCCTCTCCTCATAAGTCATGTGCTCTAGACCCCTAATCATTTTCGTTGCCCTTCGTTGTACTCTTTCCAATTTATCCACATCCTTCCTGTAGTGTGGGGCCCAAAACTGGACACAGTACTCCGGATGAGGCCTCACCAGTGTCGAATAGAGGGGAACGATCACGTCCCTCGATCTGCTCGCTATGCCCCTACTTATACAACCCAAAATGCCATTGGCCTTCTTGGCAACAAGGGCACACTGCTGACTCATATCCAGCTTCTCGTCCACTGTCACCCCTAGGTCCTTTTCCGCAGAACTGCTGCCGAGCCATTCGGTCCCTAGTCTGTAGCGGTGCATTGGATTCTTCCATCCTAAGTGCAGGACCCTGCATTTATCCTTATTGAACCTCATTAGATTTCTTTTGGCCCAATCCTCCAATTTGTCTAGGTCCTTCTGTATCCTATCCCTCCCCTCCAGCGTATCTACCACTCCTCCCAGTTTAGTATCATCCGCAAATTTGCTGAGAGTGCAATCCACACCATCCTCCAGATCATTTATGAAGATATTGAACAAAACGGGCCCCAGGACCGACCCCTGGGGCACTCCACTTGACACCGGCTGCCAACTAGACATGGAGCCATTGATCACTACCCGTTGAGCCCGACAATCTAGCCAGCTTTCTACCCACCTTATAGTGCATTCATCCAGCCCATACTTCCTTAACTTGCTGACAAGAATGCTGTGGGAGACCATGTCAAAAGCTTTGCTAAAGTCAAGAAACAATACATCCACTGCTTTCCCTTCATCCACAGAACCAGTAATCTCATCATAAAAGGCGATTAGATTAGTCAGGCATGACCTTCCCTTGGTGAATCCATGCTGACTGTTCCTGATCACTTTCCTCTCCTCTAAGTGCTTCAGGATTGATTCTTTGAGGACCTGCTCCATGATTTTTCCAGGGACTGAGGTTAGGCTGACCGGCCTGTAGTTCCCAGGATCCTCCTTCTTCCCTTTTTTAAAGATGGGCACTACATTAGCCTTTTTCCAGTCATCCGGGACTTCCCCCGTTCGCCACGAGTTTTCAAAGATAATGGCCAAGGGCTCTGCAATCACAGCCGCCAATTCCTTCAGCACTCTCGGATGCAATTCGTCCGGCCCCATGGACTTGTGCACGTCCAGCTTTTCTAAATAGTCCCTAACCACCTCTATCTCTACAGAGGGCTGGCCATCTCTTCCCCATTTTGTGTTGCCCAGCACAGCAGTCTGGGAGCTGACCTTGTTAGTGAAAACAGAGGCAAAAAAAGCATTGAGTACATTAGCTTTTTCCACATCCTCTGTCACTAGCTTGCCTCCCTCATTCAGTAAGGGGCCCACACTTTCCTTGGCTTTCTTCTTGTTGCCAACATACCTGAAGAAACCCTTCTTGTTACTCTTGACATCTCTTGCTAGCTGCAGCTCCAGGTGCGATTTGGCCCTCCTGATATCTTTCCTACATGCCCGAGCAATATTTTTATACTCTTCCCTGGTCATATGTCCAAGCTTCCACTTCTTGTAAGCTTCTTTTTTATGTTTAAGATCCGCTAGGATTTCACCATTAAGCCAAGCTGGTCGCCTGCCATATTTACTATTCTTTCGACTCATCGGGATGGTTTGTCCCTGTAACCTCAACAGGGATTCCTTGAAATACAGCCAGCTCTCCTGGACTCCCTTCCCTTTCATGTTAGTCCCCCAGGGGATCCTGGCCATCTGTTCCCTGAGGGAGTCAAAGTCTGACCATCTATCAGAGACCATCTATCACAAAGGTACGCTCACCTAGGTGGCAAAATAGATCGGAGTACCTAAGGGGACTTTCTGTGACTTCATGTTAAGGCTGTTATAATGCCTGAGGAGTTTATATCTGATAATTGGTTGGTGAAATCTAAGGATAGAACTCACAACCAGTTTGGAGTTTATGCCCTGGTTCCTAACAGTCTGTCCTGAGGTTAGAACTCATGCTATTGAATCACTGCAGACAGCTTTACACCTATATCAATATTATGGAACAGATCCATTGACTTCAATGGAGCTACATTAATTTACAGTAGCTGAGGATCTGGGTAACAGTTAATCTCAGAACTTAAAAATGCCTAGAATGCATAATCATTTTTGAAACGTATCTAAGTGATGTGTTCAAATCAGCCTCCTTGCACACCTTCTGGTAGGCAGGAATTTTCCCATTGACAGCCATCAGGACTAAACAAGGGATGCTATGGTAGGGAAGAACTTCACCACAGAAGTGTTTCTTTGGAGGCAAGGGGTAGAGGAAGGAAACAAGAAGCCTGAAACACAAGTCTGCTGTCAGCAGTGGTGCAAATAGAATTAGTTTCTTACCAGTACATTGCACTCATGGGAGGGTCACAAGGGAGGGGCACCAGTTAAAAGGGGGGCACGTGACCTTCTCATGTGACCCCCCACGTGACTCCGCCCCACCCCAAGCCCAGGGCCCCCACGCTCTCCCTGTCCCCTCCCCATGATCCATCCCACATTACCTGTGGGGGAAGGCCTCTGTCCTCCTCCTGCTGGACCAAAGACTTCTGAACTGCAGGGCTCTCTAGAACCACAGCGGTGAAAGGAGCAGAACTTGGGGCCATTGGGAGGTCCCACACCAGCAGCTCCTCTGGTGCGGCTGTACCACCCCCAGCCCTGCACCCAGCCCTGTCCTCTGGCAGGGCTGCTGTACAGACCCCAGAGAAGAGATGCAGCTGCGTGGAAGGGAAGCGGGCGGGGTTGGGGGCAGTATAGCCATGCCAGAGGAGTTGACAGCGTGGGGCTGCCTGGCAGCCCCATGTTCTGCTCCTCCTGTGTCTTTCCAGTATGGAGTACCGGCTATAAATATCTTACTGGTACGGCGTACTGGACCGTACAGCCATACTTGCATCACTGGCTGTCAGGTGACAAGTTAAAGGGACAAATTCTGCTTTTCTTGAATAGTTCCACTAGACTAACAAAGCAGTGGGATCACAGGAGACCAGGCCAGGAAACTGGGTTCCATGCCCCATACAGTAGGACTTGGTGCTGGCTGCCAGTCACTGAGCAATTCATGGCACTGCAGAGGAGGTTTGGGAGGGAAGAGCAGGGCCGTGATCATTGGGCTTATGAACTACATGGCTCCATTTGCCACAACCCCGATCTGCAGCCCCTCCCAGAACCTAAAGCTGTGCCTTAAAGGTTTCAATTGATTTTGAGCCACCACCATTTTCTGACATAAAATTCAAGGGTTTCATATCCATTTAAAAGAAACAAAGCACAGCTCACCGAAACTGGAAGAAAAAAGGAATAAAAATATAATCAGTATTTTTAAATTGACTTTGAAATTGTTTAAGAAGTAGTTTGAGCCCCAATGTGTCTCTTAAACAAGGACAGAATAAACTCAAAGTAATATTTATGTATCTTCGTCTGTCAATCTAATCTAGTCACATCTAGGTATTTATAGTAGAGGGGAGAAACTGTCTCATTAGATCTCATCAAACCATTTTTTATTTTACAAAAAGCCTTTTTGTACAAAATTAATTTTTTGTGTACATTTGGTGGGAATTTTCTGCTTTTTTTACTGAAAAAAAAAGAAAATTTTTCAGTACAGGTTTTAATTTTTTTGTTTGGTTACTGGTCAAAGTGTTCAGGTGTTTCTTTCCAAAACAAAAAACAGATACCTCAACATCTCTAGGGAATGTTTCTGAAAACTGAAAAATTGGGTGAGCTGGGCCAGTCGGTTTCATTTTTTTGATGAAATATATATATATATATATATATATATTCACAGACAATTCAATATAAACCAGAGATTCCCCCCCAAAAAATATTTTTACGTGACAAATAATTAGCAGTTCAGCCTCTGAATTCCACAGATCACTGTATTCCAACAGCAGCTCTGTGGCTCCCTAGCCCAACCTAGCTCCATGGCAGCACTACTCTAGGCCCAAGGTATCTCCATTTTGTTACCTCTGTGAATGTATTTCCAGTAAGCAGAAGTGGAAATCTTAGCTGACTGCTGGAATTTTAATTAAATCTCAGATAAGTGAAGGACATGCTTTTGGATACAATTAAAAAAAAGAACATTCACAAACGTAATATTCAATGGCTACAACTAGTATAAATTAATTAGCTGTATAAATTAATTAACTGAATAGCAGGCCAATAGTATTCAATATGGAGTAATTTGTCTTAGAGGACAAACCACTGTACACTGCTGATGCTGTATACTATACAGACTTTTTTATCAGCTGTTCTAGCTGCAGTAAAAAGGTTGTGTTACTGCTCTGACTTTCGCACTAATGAGTCATATGAGACTTGTTCATTCTGCTCAGAGAAGGGCTTACCTAAATATCAGGTACTGTAAACTATTTAGTTAAGCCCGAAATACCAAATGAAAAGTAGCCTATTGCAAGTCAGTGACTATATAGAAAATACTTTCAGGAACAAGCCCAATTTCTGATTTGTTATTAATAAAGTAAAAAGAATGAGGAGTACTTGTGGCACCTTACAGACTAACAAATTTGTTAGTCTCTAAGGTGCCACAAGTACTCCTTGTTCTTTTTGCTGATACAGACTAACACAGTTACCTCTCTGAAACCTATTAATAAAGTGTATTCCCAATGCAGAGATGGTTTTATTTCCTGATTCAACAGTCACTAGGTACATTGGATACCCAATTCTGTCCTTCACTATCTCCCTGCTACTCCATTTCTGTCATCTGGTTTGCTAGAATGTAAATGAAGGGCAGGATTTGACATGGATGTTTAAAATAGCTCTCTCTTTCTATGCTAACAATGGCCTTGACCCTGCATCATTAACTTCAATGGGAGAAGAATCAGGCCCACTGTGGTTATCTTGCCTGAGTAGTTTATTCATTGTTCAGCGTGAAAGGCACTTCTGTGAGCAGAGCCCCGGTACATATTTCCAACAGGAGATGAGTATAGCACTTCTCCTTTTATAAAAATAGGTTTTTTTCAATGGTAAAATCCAGGTCCTATTGAAATCAGTGGCAGCCCTCCTATTGACATCACTCTTTCACTCAGACAAGCAAAAGAAGTGTTTCAATTTTACATCAGGTTTTGCAATGTAAAATAAAGAAACATGGCAAAAATGCAAGAGAAGAGAAGAGTTAATGTAAGGATGTGTTTGGATGCAGTTTCTGCATTGCTCCCTGGCTCAGATCTGTGCTTTAGCATTATAGGATTTTTTTTGACATTTTCTTCTCATTTTGAGCACTGAGTCTATGCAACGTTTCTGCAGGAAAAAAATGCATTTGTGATTATGGGCAACGTCTTTCTGATTTTTTCAAATTTGTCCTTCACTCCAGGGCTTCTGAGACTCCCTCGAGCAGCAGTTTTGAGAGGAAAAAGAAAAGGGGAAAAAATCCTTACAAAACAAAAACAGTATTTTCAGAATTCCACTCTATTGCTTTCAGACTATTTCCATCAACCTTCTTATTCATTTTGATTTATTTCCATCCATAAGCAGAGCAGACTAACGCTTTTCTATGCTTTTATTGTTCTTCAAGAATAGGCCTTCTATTGGAGAAAAATAATGTCTCTATGACCACCACTTTGCTCAATGCAGATCTTCATTAATCTGCAGCCACAGTACAGGCTTTTAGCAGCAAGCACTTTTGATGGGAATTGAATTTGATACTGCATTATGGTTGTAGGGCTTCTCACAATAGACTGTGTTCTTTTCTGTGTCTGTGCACAATCAGAGAGACCCAATTAAATAATTTGGTGCAATAATGGAGAACAAAAGAGTATGAGGGCTTAAAGTGAGGGCTTCAGCATTTGCATTCTCCCTTTTCTGTATCATGTTAATTAATTTGCCTCAAAACCAAAAGAAAGAACATAATGTGAAACAGCATAGCTCATCTACAACATGGAGACACTTTAAATGCAGATACCATACCAAATCAACATTGAACAAAAGGACAGTCTTTGCATTTCCATAAGGAAAAAAAAAGTTGCCAGTAATGTTAACGTTGAATGATCCTGGTACTGGTCATTGGGGATAACTATTGTTGTTTGGAAGAAGGGTGGTTAGAATGGGAGAATATTTCATGCCTGTGTGATAGCATCTCAAAATAAATAATGTAGTTTTGAAGCCAAATTGGTGACTATAAAACAACTAGGCTCAACAGCCCAAGAGATCAGAGACTGCTTCCTCCCCCCCCCCCCCCAACAGGCTGGATTGAGTGTAAAATAGCTCAAAGCATACACCCCTAGAGAGCTCCATCATCACTCCTCTGTTTGATTTGGAAACACCAACAGTATCTCACCGGGCAATAGGGTAATCTGTGCTCCACTATCCCTCAAGTTTGTGACTGCTTATCATGTGGAAATTATCAGTTTCCCCAAAAATGGCTGTTGTGGACTCTAGGGGCAGTCCGTGTACAGTTCTTACTCAGGAAAGTCTCTCACAGAAGCCAGGTGTCTCTGGAAGTTGAAGTCAGCCTGCTTATTTGCAGTCTGAACTATAGGAACTCTATTGCACTCTGCATAAGTTTTCTCCTGTAGTCTCCGTGTAAAGTGAGTGTTCTAAATGTAACCACCAAGTCCTATAGTCGTTTTTTTTCTGTAATAAACAATTTTAACCTTTAAATGCTTGCATTCCTGAAAGATGCAAACCCAGTGGTTATTCTGTTGTCTCTGATATTAGCAAGTGGAAAATGAGCATTCATTGTGAAAGGGAATGGATACCTTCATTATAATTATTACCTGTTAAGTAGTATTTTAGGGTTATTATGGAGATCAATTTATTTAAAGGTTATAAATCTTATTTCATAACATATTAATAGAAGCATCCATGAAAATATGGTCACAAATTTTAACTTCCACATGTCTTAGAAAGTTATGCAATTATACTTTTTTTAAAAAAATAGCAGTAGATACATTTTATCTTCAAAGGCAGTTTCCCCTGCAAAGAAAACCAACAGTGCAGTCTTGTCTTTGAACTCTTCAGCAGCGTCATGACTGCAGTTGTCAGGCTACGTGCATATCACACCTCATTTTTCACATCACATTATATGTACTAGAAATGATTCCCAAATCACTGCTCACCAAGGTATATTACATACCTTTATTGCTAAGTCTCCATACTTCCCGAGTAGAGATGTCCATTTCTATCAGCATTCCTCTTAAAGGCATGTCCTCCTGAATATTATTTGTGTTGACAAGTTTCTAGAATAAAACTAGGGTGGGAGGAACTATGAGTATCACAAATGGCTGAGATATTTGTGGTTTTTAATTATTGAGATTATCTAGGAAAAAGTTCCAACCTGGAATCTGTTCCCCTGCCTCCCTTTACTCATTCCCTTTATTACTACAATAGTCTGTTTTTGTTGACACCAATTCATTCTTTGCTACATTGCTATATATTGGTAAACATCCCCACCAGCAACCTGCATTAACAACAGCATGGAAGATAGCAGCCACACTTATCAGCCCATTTGGTAGTGTTTGCAAGCTATCATGGTAGGTGGAGTCCATTTTGATACGTCTTCAGCCCATCATTGAAATAAATGAGACATAGAATTGTTACATTTCTGCTTTTCTCATGAGGATATGAAAACAGAATGGCCTCCTTGGGACTTATATGTCTATACTCAGTTCTGATAAAAAAGAGAGAGCGAGAGAATATGTATATCTTCATATTCTCAGTTAATTCAGTCTAAAAGCATCACACTTATTCAGCAGCAGTTAAAATAGGCTGTGATGAGAGCATGACAATTTCCAGCTAAACTAGAGGATAATTAGAAATGCCCCATAGCAGGCAAGTCAGTGCTTCAATTTATTTGCTGTTTATTACCAAGTCTCTGCCCCTTGGGTGTAATGACTGTAAAGCAGCACCTGCAGCTTCCCAGTGTTTGATTTAGTGCTGTAAATGGTGCTCAGAGAGTAGATTAAGCTGGAATGTGATCAAACCTTATTTGCAATCCGATTATACAAACTGCTCCTTGCACTGACCAGATTGAAGTAATTTCCCTATAGAAACGTTACACTCACTTTGGTGTAAAAATGATTAACATTTGCTGACTGTAGGTCAGCCTTTCACTTCCAGTGTAATTCTTTATCAGGCAATGTGCCCATCTTTTTCTTATGTTTGCCACATTTGTGTACTGTGCAGTATTTAACCAGTGGATATAATCAGCCCATTTTTTCCCCAGGTCTTGTTGATGAATGATTGTAATAAATAAGTACTCCAGCATAAGCAGATTAAACCATTTCCCCCCTGTTTGATTGTTCAGCAGTATTGACATGCTTAATGATCTAACAGAGAACAGCTACAGAACGAAGGAATTTCCATATTTTACTGAAAAAGGCTATTGAGGTATTTATAAACAAGCAGTCAGTATACATGTGATGTGTTATCTTCAGCATTTGTTATGATTTATGGGCACCAGCATTAATCACAGAGCTAACTTGTGTTTCTTTCAAAAAGTGCCTAAATACCCACTGCCACTACTAATCCTTTCACTCTTAAATAATCAGCAACATAAGGCTTCTAGGTTCCCAGTAGTCATTTTTTTGCACCCCATATCAGGAATTCTGGATGTGCAAACAGTTTCTCAGACAATTAGCCTGTGGTAATGAAATGCAACCAAATATATTCTGAACCCTCCAACCAAACACTTGGCTTTCCACATATTTCTGTGACAAAGAAATATTTTAGCCTGAACTTCATTATCAAGCCTGATTCAAATACCCGCAATAACATGTTTTATTGTATAACATTTTTAAGCTGATTTTCTGCAGACATTTTAGTTGTAACCCTTTAAAGACTGTGTGCACATGTGCGTGCGCGCATACCCCCCCCCATTCAACTACTCATTTTCCTAAGCAGCTTTACAGTCTGAAAAATGCTACTGCTGCATGGGTTAATAGTCTTTTGAAGAGATTTCTCAAACTCTTTGAAATATGTACTACACATTATAGTGCAAATGCCCTTTGAAAGTATCTTCCAAAATTCCTTGCCTACTGATATTCCATACAGTCTTTTGTTGTAAAATAGCCATGTGTCCAAATGGTAAGTTACAGTGATCAACTGATTCATCACTCAGTCAAATCTCCTAGTGTTGTTTGTGAAGATTTTTGCTGCAGCACAGACGGCCAGTTTGGGCCCCAGAAGTCCACATGGAAATTTGTCTGATATATTCCATTTGCAGATGTTTTTGTTATACTGACAGTTGCATTGGAATTAGTCAGTGTCATAAAAGAGCAGGGCAATAAAACCATTCCCTTTAAGTTTAACATGTTTTTTTGAACTTGTAATGCAGTGATTGTTCAGTAAATGGACACCCAGTGGGCCAAATTCTGGTTTCATTTACATCCCTGCAATCCAATGCCAGTTAATGGGGGTAAATTATGTAAATTTTGTACTGCCCTGTCTATTATCTGTATGGGCTCAAACCAAATCCCACTGAAGTCAGAGGGAATCCTTCCATTGACTTTGGGAAGCATTGGATCAGGCCTTATCACTGCAATCACAAGGCTTGTACTTCCTTTTGTTGTTTCCAAGAGAGCATCTTTTAGGTTTTATTAACAGATTAAATGAACAGCCAAGTAGCACAGCATTTAAGCGGAAAATCACATCTTTTCCACAAGAGCAGTTGGAGGGCTTATAGAGTATGTCAAAACAAATTCATTCTAAGAAAACTCCTAATTGTTTTGCTTTATGGCAACAATTCATTTACATGTGGATAGAGCTAGGATGCTGCTGGCAGACATACAAAGAACCAGTAGTGAGCATTTAGTTCATAAAGGTAGCTCCATATTATAAAGCCTGAGAGAGAGGCGGTTGAAAACAAATATGTAGCCGAACACTTCATGAATGAAACAAGTTCTGCCTGTGCCATGTTTGCAAAAGAAACTGTGATATTTGCTTTTGAATCTTTACAAAAAGAAAATCACCTGGAAGATTGTGACCGCAAATTTGTGTTACAATTACACCTAGTTTCCCAAAACTTTCTACCTAATAGGCGAACAAAGGCCTCTTTTGTTTCCTTTAACAATACATTCTGTGCTCCAGTTAGGACTGGAGTACCAGATTGCTTTGTGAATCTAGTCCAGTGGCAAGAAGAAATGTATCTGAAAAGCAAAAGGTGAGTTTGTAGAGCCACTCTGTTCCTGAGGATTATTTTAGGTTGGTTGGCCCCTAAATATGCTTTTTGCTGGTTCCTTTATTGCAGTTCTTTTCCTGCTCTTTTTTGTTTGTTTGTTTGTTTGTGTAGTAAGATTGGTTTACCTATATTGCTGTTATTTTTGATCATAGTTATTTCTTCGGCATTATATATGTACAGTACTGAGTTAATTCTACAGGTGCTGTGTGGCTAAATCTCTTGGTCAGCTTTGAAAAGTTTAATCTGTGAGCATGGCTTGTACTAATGTCAATGAGAATTATGTAATTGTGCAGGGGGAGGTGAGAAATCTCCAAAGGACCTATTCAACTTATTCATAAATGATCTGGAGAAAAGGGTAAACAGTGAGGTGGCAAAGTTTGCAGACGATACTAAACTGCTCAAGATAGTTAAAACCAAAGCAGACTGTGAAGAACTTCAAAAAGATCTCACAAAACTAAGTGATTGGGCAACAAAATGGCAAATGAAATTTAATGTGGATAAATGTAAAGTAATGCATATTGGAACAAATAACTCCAACTATACATACAATATGATGGGAGCTAATTTAGCTACAACTAATCAGGAGAAAGATCTTGGAGTCATCGTGGATAGTTCTCTGAAGACATCCACACAGTGTGCAGCGATAGTCAAAAAAGCAAACGGGATGTTAGGAATCATTAAAAAAGGGATAGAGAATAAGACAGAGAATATCTTATTGCCCTTATATAAATCCATGGTACACCCACATCTTGAATACTGCGTACAGATCTCAAAAAAGATATACGGCATTAAAAAAAAGTTTAGAAAAGGGCAACTAAAATGATTAGGGTTTGGAACGGGTCCCATATGAGATTAAAGAAGCTAGGACTTTTCAGCTTGGAAAAGAGGGGACTAAGGGGGGATATGATAGAGGTATATAAAATCATGAGTGGTGTGGAGAAAGTGAATAAGGAAAAGCTATTTACTTGTTCCCATAATATAAGAACTAGGGGCCACCAAATAAAATTAATGGGCAGCAGGTTTAAAACAAATAAAAGGAAGTTCTTCTTCACTCAGCACAAAGTCAACTTGTGGAACTTCTTGCTTGAGGAGGTTGTGAAGGCTAGGACTATAACAGGGTTTAAAAGAGAACTGGATAAATTCATGGAGGTTAAGTCCATTAATGGCTATTAGCCAGGATGGGTAAGCCCCTGTTTGTCAGAGGGTGGAGATGGATGGCAGGAGAGAGATCACTTGATCATTACCTGTTAGGTTCACTCCCTCTGGAGCACCTGGCCTTGGCCACTGTCTGTAGACAGGATATTGGGTTGGATGGCCCTTTGGTCTGACCAAGTATGGCCATTCTTATGTTCTTTTGTTCTTAAGACCTGATCTTGAAGACATTACTCAGGAAAAATGGAATCCAATTTCAATGGGAGCTTTCCCAGAAAAAGGACTTCAGAATCAGACCCTTACTCTGGGAAGTTATTAAACTTGGCTGTTTGGGTTGGATAGCTCTTATTTGGGAACAATAGTTTTTCTGTGTTTTAAATAAACATTTATTCTAAACAAAATCTTCTTTTGTCTGATGTAGCCTAGAAAGTCTGACTGCCATGGTGGATTTTTCCCAGAGCAGGGTTTTTTTTCTGTTCTGGAGGCAGGATTGTCTCTTGGCATTCTGCAATTGTGGATTCTGTGGGTTTGCTGCATCTTTCTTTTCACTTAGGCTTGTGAAGATGGTGTAGAAAGATTCTTTTATGGTGAAAGGGTTTTTCTGGAAGTGGGACTTAACCAAAGAAAAAGACTGGCCCTACTTTGTACCGAAACATATAATTGGGATCTCCAAAGCCTATGAAAATTGTGTCCTTCAGAGGGTACTGCTTTACCCAGAACACATCCTCCTCCATTACTGTCTTGATGTGAGAACTAGATCTGACTAAAAAAGTAATGGTCTGTCCCACCACAAATTAGTGGAATGCTCCCCCTCTTGCTCAATTCCCCACTTCCCTTTTTCAGCCAACAGCACTAAGAAATGAAGGTACAGCGTAACAAGCTATGAATGGTTTGAAATGCAGTGACAGCAAGTACAGTACTATTTATTTTGTAATATACTGTAAACATATCTCTAATAGAATATTTACTTGTACAGTGGACACCATTAAAATTGCAAATGTTACTGCACCACTGTATTTACTTTACCCACAATATTTGACGTTTACTTTGTACTTGGAGAGGTACTGGGAGAGGTACTGGATCCAGTGCTGGGCCTCACAATTTAGGAAGGCTGTGAGCAAACGGGAAAGGGTCCAGAGGAGAACAACGAACATGATAAAAGCTTTAGAGAACCTGACCTATGAGGAAAGGCTGAAAAAAACTGGGCCGAGAATGTTTAGCCTTGAAAAAGGAAGATTTGGGTGTGACCTGATCAGTCTTCCAATATTTTAGGCCGGGGCTGTTATAAAGAGGACAGGATCAATTGTTCTCCATGTCCACTGACAGTAGGACAAAAAATAATGGACTTAGGTTAGATATTAAGAAAAGCTTTCTAACTATAAGAGTAGTTAAGCACTGGAATAGGATTGGAAGGAAGGTTGTGGAGTGAGTCCCCAAAGTTGAACAAACACCTTCTCAGGGATGGTCTAGGTTTACTTGGTCCTGCCACAGTGCTGCTGCCTCACTCTAGGTATCCAGATGCCCATTTCACACCTAAGCCCCAGCATGATCCATCAACTTGGGGGAATGCCTATCTTCCATGCTGGGCCTGATCTATTAGGCATGCTTGGAGCATTCCTAACTTAGCACAAAATGGCAGAAGGAGGAGGCAGCCTGCTTTATATCCTTTTGCCCGGTAGTTAGGGTACTCATTCAGAACGTGTGAGACCCTGGATCAATTCCCCTCTCTACCTGATGAGGAAGAGGAATTTGAACAGGGGTCCCTCACATCTCAGGCCTTCTCCTGCTGCCACCATTGTCATTGTTTTCTATTGAGTCAGGCAGCTGCCTAATTCATGTTCACAACAAATGGTTTAGACACCTAAGTCACCTGACTCTAAAAGAGGGATTCCCAGCTGTAGGTCCCAAGCAGAGATAGCTGCCTCCCTCCACCCATTCCAGTGATTTTCTCGGTGCCTAAAAGTTGGGTGTTGCAGCACTGAGCACTGAACACCTAAGTCCCTTTGTGGATCCAGGCCACACTGCCTAATTCATTTTTGCTTTTCACTTAAGACCCAATTTGGATCCAGATTGTGACAGAATACACCCCTGTGTTCACATCCTACACATGATTGTACTAATCTTTGTGCAAGGTATGCCTTGTAAGGTATCATTTGAAATATGCATAATTAGTATTGTCCTATGTAAAATATGTGTGGCAACATTGTCTGTGAAGTTAATAAATTTCCCTGTGTGATGTTAAGAGTGCATATTCAAAACTCATGTGGCACCACACTGGTCAAAGAGAACTGTCTTGAACAAAGGAGTATATCTTTGCCTTAATTTGTATTAAGCAGTAAACAGAGTCATCAAGCAACAAGGGAAAACGAAGGTAGCTCGAACAGGTGAAAAAGAAACAGCAGGGAGCATCCTTCCACACAGACTGTTAGTCTCCTAGTTCCCAGCTGGAAATGTGTTTTTCAAGAGGGAGACTGAAACTATAAAAAGAACGGGCAAACGCTGGAAGATACCCCCGCTCTCTCCCACTGTCTGTTTCTGGTATCACATTTAAGAAAGGAAAACAGCTGTTGGACTTTGGGGGAAAAGGTCCTGGCCTGAAGAATTTTGTCAGTAACCTTGTTGGAAGCATATGGTGAGAAATTTTGCTTGTATCTAATATAGTTTGTTAAATTAGGCACTAGTCAGTGTTTTATCTTTGGTTTATTTTTCTTGTAACCATTTCTGACTTTGATGCCTCATTACTTTTACTCACTTAAAGTCTCTCTTTTTGTAGTTAATAAACTTCTTTTACTGTTTTATCTAATCCAGTGCATTTAAACTGAAGTGTCTGGGTAATTTAAGGTAATAAACTGGCATATTATTCCCTTAAAGGAATAACATGCTTAATATGTTTGGCCTGTGTAGGAGAGGGCTGGACAGTATAGAATATACATTTCTAGGGGGAAATCTGGGACTAGGGTGTGTTGGGGACACCCTGCAGTATAACCAAGGCTAGTGAGAACCAGGGTGTAACTGGCAGGCTGCAGTTACACTCAGGGTGTGGCTTGCATGCTGGAAGGCTGCTTGTGAGCAGCCCAGGTGGGAGCTACTTCAGCAAGGCATTGTAAGGTACCCAATGTTACAAGACAGGGGTGAGAGAGCCCCTCACTGCTCTGGATTGTGCACTGGTATGTCACACAGATTTCAAGAGCTTTTTACAAAAATAAAAATGCATATGTATATACAGACTATGCAATATATGGGTATGAAAGTATTACACTGTCCAGGGGGCAAAGTCCATTGGCCGAGAGGGTCACTTGCTATAGTTTAACACTAGTGATTCACCTACTAACTGGCCTATAGCTTTGGATGCCAAAAAAATTGCTGAATGGATAGTCATGGCAGGCATATAGTCACATGACCTGGTGACAAAATGAGAGACTCTTAGCACAGCGTGGCTTGATGTTAATCCTTTAGAACAGAAATACTCTGGGTCAGATTCTGACCCTTGCTACTGTCCCTTTGTGTCACTTTGGTGACAGTTTTATACCAGCGCTCTTCGTAGCCCCTAGTGTAAGTGGGGGAGGCACATGCAAAGGGGTTGTGGCTGGAGTGTTGCAGTGTTTTGGTGATCATCAGTTGGTGGTAAAGACCCGACTCTGTGGATCCTGGTGATCTGCAGGAAAGAGAAGCTCCAGTCTGTGGAGGCAGCCATGTTTTCATGGAAGGTCAGTGCTCAACACCGCTGATTCCTGTGCTGATTCCCTTCTCCCTACCAGTGAACTGTGGGTCACCCATGCTGTGCAGTGACTGAGCAAAGTTAAGATTTCATCAGAGTCTCATGGAGGAAGCATTATCTCAAGTTTGGTTAACCCCAGGGATAGCTGCTGCTTTTTGGAGGAGAACGTGCTGCAAAGAGTGGATGCTTTACAGGTTGTTTCTTTCCTTCCTGTGTTCCCTAAAACATGCAAAGCCCAATGTATAACCGCAGGAGTCTGAAGGTCCCTCTTATTGTAAGGTAGTATCCTAAGTTGTTCCATTTCCTAAGGGCAGAAGGCCATTTCCTAAGGTAGTATCCTAAGGGTACCTAAGGGCAGAACAGCAGCTGATCCCCTGCTGAGGACAGCTGAAATATAGTAATCCCCACTTGTCACTTGTTCCCCTGTTAAATAAAGCAATCAATCCTCCTCTTGTGGAAGGAGCCTGGCATGCCCTACACACAAGAAGGGACTTGATGGCACAACACTGCAACAAAAGCCAGCAGCAGTGAAGTGAGAGCTCTGGGCAGCAGATGCACTTGACCGGAAAACGAGGTAGCCATAGTGTGGTCCTGGCAACCTCATTACACAGATACTGCTGTGGACACTGGGTTACAACTATGAGGCAGGCATCACAACAGCAAAAGCACATCAGCGTAAGCACAGACACCAAGACGACATAGTGCAGAATGTCAGGCACATGGGATGAAATATGCCCCATTTAACACAGTGTCACACAAAGCAACATCCAGGCCTGATATTGAAGGTAGGCTGGCTGGCCAAGCACACAGCAATATCATCACAGGAGCAGGCAAAAACAGAACTGAGTTGCCTTTTCATTTGTCTTGTATTATTAAGGGTTTCTAGTAGGGTAGTTGCTGAGGGCAGTGACTGAAAGAGATAGGCAGAGATGATATGGGAATAGTAGTTACAGACTGAACAGAAACAGAATTAATATTTGATATCTTACAAATTACTGGCGAGATCCTTAAACCAAGGCAGACATTTATAAACTCTGAGCTTTATTGATGTCTGTGTTAGAGGGATAGTCACACAGTACTAACTCCCAAACTCCTGTCCCAGAATGCACTGGGCTACACATCAATGTTGGAAGGATTGTCTGGGAACAGTCATTTCTTTAGTGGTTCCAAAGTCCTGTTGAGCAGTCGGAGTGCAGTGCCAAGGCCATTACAATATTTAAGTAGGGCTGTCAAATGATTTGAACAAGGGAATGAAGTGCTGTGCTCACCAAGTAAGAGAGATTACTGTAATAGCTGCATTTTCGATGGCCTGGAAGGGGGCGGAGGGGATTGTTGTGTACAGGAGGAGGTTACTGTAATCAGCCTGAGATATGGCTAAGTTGTGGACAAGTATTGTAGTTGTTTGTCCAGAAAAAAGGATTGAATCTTCAATGTGTTGTGGAGGAAGAAGCAGTAAGACTGGATATGCTGGGAGATGGAGAAGTCAAGGATGACTTCATGGTGGTGAGCCTGAATAATAAGGCAGAGATAGTGGTATTGACAACTGTCATGGAGGTAAAGTTTTAGGTCAAAAAATAAGAAGCACAGTTTTGGCCATGTTAATTATGAGCTGTTGGTGAGCCATATACAATGAAATATCAATGAGATAATGAGCTGGGTGGGACTGAACTGAGGGAGACATCTTTGTTGGAGAAGTAGATTTCTGTATCATTGCTAATAGCTGAATGTGATGGAGTGTGTACTCCATACAGACTGTGAAGGGATTAATGTGGCCTGAGAGAAATGCACATTCAAAATCTGTGCAGAAAAAATTAGAGTCCAAATTGAGACTGTCTGAGTTGTGCATTTCTATCTCTAACTCATATGATTTAGTTATATAAAATCAATTGTAATTTATGTCTTTCAAATTTTGAAATTCATAACAGAATTTAATATAATTATAAGTGGGGCTGTCAGTTAATCACAGTTAACTCACATGGTTAACTCAAAAAAATTAATCACAATTTAAAAAATTAATGGTGATCTCACTTATCACAATAGAATACCAATTGAAATTTATTAAATATTTTGGATGTTTTTCTACATTTTCAATATTGATTTCAATTACAACACAGAATACAAAGTGCACAGTGCTCAGTTTTATTATTATTTCTGATTGCAAATATATACACTGTAAAAATGATAAACAAAAGAAATAATATTTTTCAATTCACCTCATACAAGTACTGTAGTGCAATCTCTTTATTGTGAAATATCATGAAAGTGTAACTTACAAATACAGATTTTTTTTTGGTTACATAACTGCACTCAAAAACAAAAAAATGTAAAACTTTGGAGCCTACAAGTCCACTCTGTCCTACTACTTGTTCTGCCAATCGCTAAGACAAACAAGTTTGTTTACATTGGTGGGAGATACTGCTGTCTGCTTCTTATTTACAATGTCACCTGAAAGTGAAAACAGGCATTTGCATGGCACTTTTGTAGCCGGCATTGCACAGTATTTACATGCCAGATATGCTAAATATTCGTGTGCTCCTTCCATGCTTCAGTCACCATTCCAGAGGACATGCATCCATACTGATGATGCGCATTCAAAAAATAATGTGTTAATTAAATTTGTGACCATACTCCTTGGGAGGAGAATTGTATACCTCCTACTCTGTTTGACTTGCATTCTGCATATATTTTGTGTTATAGCAGTCTCAGATGATGACCCAGCACATGTTGTTCATTTTAAGAACACTTCCATAGCAGATTTGACAAAATGCAAAGAAGGTACGGATGTGAGATTTCAAAAAATAGCTACAGCACTCGACCCAAGATTTAAGAATCCGAAGTGCTGTCCAAATCTAAGAGGGACGAGGTGTGGAGCATGGTTTCAAAAGTCTGATGCAGAAACTACAGAACCCAAATCACCAAAAAAAGAAAATCAACCTTCTGTTGGTGGCATTAGACTCAGATGATGAAAATGAACATTTGGATCATTATCAAGCAGAAGCAGAACCCATCATCAGCACAGAAGCATGTCCTCTAGAATGGTGGTTGAAGCATGAAGGGACATATGAATCTTTATGTAAGTATCTTGCAATGCCAGCTACAACAGTGCCATGTGAACTCCTGTTCTCCCTTTCAGGTGACATTGTAAACAAGAAGCAGTCAAATGATAACCAACCTTGTTTGTCTGAGTGATTGGCTGACCAAGAAGTAGGACTGAGTGGACTTGTAGGCTCTAAAGTTTTACATTTGTTATATTTTTGAATGCAGTTTTTTTGTACATAATTCTACATTTGCAAGTTCAACTTTCATGATAAAGAGACTGCACTACAGTACTTGAACGCTGCAAATATTTGTAATAAGAAATAAAGTGAGCAATGTATACTTTGTATTCTGTATTGTAATTGAAATTACTATATTTTCAAATATATTAAACCTCCAAAAATCTTTAAAATAAATGGTATTCTATTGTTTAGCAGCACGATTAATCGTGATTAATTTTTTTTAATCACTTGACAGCCCTAATTATAAGATCTTTGACATGTATACATAGCGGTGATGTTACTTGTTGCTGTCTGATTGCTCTTTGGAGGCCTATACAGAAAGACTTAGATCAACAATTCAAACTTCTAGTGGATGGGCGTCCTCATCTGAAAACCATCATCACAACAGACTTTAGCTGGCAACCTTAGCGGTAGAGTGGACTCCTTTTTCACCTCTATGCTTAATCCCTTCTTGTGTGGGTATTCAGGCTAACTGATTAGACCTCCCAGTTGCAGACTACTGTTCAGTCACTTGCCCTCACATATCACAGAGGCCTCAGCATCAGAGACGGGGCCTTCCATCCCTTAATACTACGTAACAGCACAGAGGCACCAGAGCTCCCTGCCACAGACAACAGAAGAAAGAAGTCCCTGCAACGCCCTGCACTGATTGAACAGCTATTATAAAGCAAGGGAATGACTGGAAGAGCAAAACAGAGCAACTAATATTACTCCGACAAAAAACACACTGAATAACTTGTCAACTCTCGGCCTAACTAACAAGCTAGCTCTGCCGGAGCTCTGGGTCATGGTCAGTGGTGAGAGACACGACAGAAGTGAGAGAAGGAAATGTGACCTCACAGAAAAAATGTGCAGATTATAGCATTAATAATACTGAGCTCGTTATGCAAGACTTTTCATCAGTAGATCTCAAAGTACTTCTCAAAAGAGGCCAGTAGCACTACCCTCATTTTATGAATGTGGCGCAGAGGCTGGCCCTATTGAAGTCAAGGGCAAAATTTTCACTGTGTGTCCTAACACGATATTCCCTAGTGTAAATAAGGCCTTTGACCTCAGAGCAAGCTGCATGGGGCTGGTTTGAGATGGCATCATGGACACTTTTAGGTTCTAACACTAAGAATAGAGAATTGAACTTAGGATGGGCATACAGAATTAGTGGCCTTCCTTCCAACCCTCCTGCAGCTGGGGTGTGCACAGTCATAATCAGATTTCATAATTTCCAAAGCGGCAGGAAGAAAAGGAGACATTGGTTCCTGGCATACACACAAACTCTGCTCTGTTGGCATAAGGTTTGAGCGTTTTTTAATGCTTTTTTTTGGTTAGTTTTTGTAGTTGGTTAGTTTTTATAGTTGATTTCCCTTTACATGTAGTGTCACAGACCCCTGTGCAAAGGGGCATTATGATAAAGTTGGAGTCTTTATGGTTTGGCTTTATGACTCCTTTGTGGCTCTTTTTTTTCTTTCTTTTTTTTTGGTGGTTTACTTTTTGTCGCCTTTCTTCCTCCTGTGTGCCTTCATTACCCAAGGTCATATGGAGGGCTCACAATAAGTAGAAAGAAGGTGCAGTGTGAACCAGCAGGCCCCATTGAAATGAGGGGCCGCCTATTAGTGCAGCAGAAAAATATTTTGAAATGTATAAACCACCCCTACTCTATGTTCTGTTCATAAAACTATACAGTTCACCAGGTTACTTTGTGGATGTAAAAATAACAAAAGAAAAGGCAATATCTTATTTAATATCTTTAAAAGGTCAGACAATATCTATATTCTGCATGTACTATAAAGGTTTTTTCTCACACTGTATTTTGAGTTCAGATTATTAAATATAAAAGAATTGGTGCTAGCACTTAAACTGGTATAAATCAGCATAGCCCCACGAACATTAATGGCGCAACATCAAAGTAACCAACTAAAGGCCTAGCTACCCCTTCATGTAAACTTGAAAATATTGACTACTTATAGCCAGAAAATGGATATCTGGTCCAGTCAAAGCAGCCATTAAAGAACACGATTATGCCAGGATATGCTATATGTATGTCATCTTACTACTTCTCAAAAAGAAAAGGAGGACTTGTGGCACCTTAGAGACTAACAAATTTATTTGAGCATAAGCTTTCGTGAGCTACAGCTCACTTCATTGGATGCATTAGTCTCTAAGGTGCCACAAGTCCTCCTTTTCTTTTTGCGAATACAGACTAACACGGCTGCTACTCTGAAACCTACTACTTCTCAGTAGCAGCATGTTGAATGTGAGAGAGATAAATAACCCTGATAAAAGATAAAGTATTAACAGCTCAGCAAAAAAGAGTGGTACAACTGTCTTAATAAGAAACGCATCATATAGCTATTGAGCTTTCAAAATTTAAAAAGGATTCATGCCAAATGGCAGAGGGCACAGGGGGTGTATAGGGTTCTACTGGGATCCCCTGGATCAGATATCTGCATAATAATTCACCAAAGGGCAGTGATGAGCTGCCAAAATCTTAACAACTGGTTCCCTCCTCACCCCACAAGGGGGTTGTTGCCCACCCCCGCCCCCTGGGACTCCTGCCCCATCCAACCCCCCGCATTCCTTGACGCCCCCATCCCAGGACCCCTGCCCCATGCACCCCCCTCCCCTGTCCCCTGACTGCTCCCAGAACCAGCAGAAGGGTCTCGTGGGCCACCGTAGTGGGTGCCCACCCCACCCCTAAGAGCCAGAGGGAGCTGCTGGGGGGGCGAGGTGGGGAGTCCTGGAGGTGCTTACCTGGGGCAGCTCCCAGGAAGCATCCGGCAGGTCCCTCTGGCTCCTAGGGGCAGGGGAGCGTAGCTAGTGGGGGAGCAGCCGCGTTCCCCACTGATCACATCAAAAGTGGCACCTTGGGCGCCGACTCTGTGGGTGCTCTGGGGTTGGAGCACCCACAGGGAAAATTTGGTGGATGTAGAGCACCCACTGGCAGCTCCCTGCCCTGCGCCCGGCCCCAGCTCACCTCCACTCCGCCTCCACATCTGCTCTTGAACGCACCGCCCCGCTCTGCTTCTACGCAGGCGCCCCCTCCGGTTTCCCGCGAATCAGCTGTTTGGCGGGAAGCCGGGGAGGGCTAAGAAGCAGGCAGCGGCTTCCCGCTCAGGCCGAGGATGGCAGAGGTGAGCTGGGACGAGGAGCAGTTCCCCTGCACACTCCCTCCTCCAGGTTACCTGCTGCAGCGTGGGCGGCCCTCCTCGCACCCCCTCACCCCAGCTCACCTCTGCCTCCCTGGGCCTGAGTGCGAAGCCGCCGCTTGCTTCTCAGCCCGCCCAGGCTTCCCATGCGAACAGCTGATTTGCGGGAAGCCTGGGAGGGGGAGGAGAAGCAGAGTGGGGCGGCTCGTTCAGGGGAGGAGGCGGAGGTGGAGAAGAGGTGAGCTGGGGCCAGGGGTGGGGAACTCTGCACCCACCAAATTTTCCCCTTGGGTGCTCCAGCCTCGCGGAACAGGGCTTCTAAAAGGGCTTCTAAATTTAACAACCAGTTCCAGCGAACTGGTGGGAACCAGCTCCAGCTCACCATTGCCAAAGAGTAACGTGTAAGCTCTCTACCAAGAGCCAGTAGCCCATTCACTGACATCATCGTTATGAAATGTGTGTGCAGATAGTATTTAAGGAATTAAGTATCTGTACTGAAAATTATGTTCTTAAGGTCTTGGAGTTAAGGCAGATCACCAGGAGGTGATGGTCCTCAGAGATGTTCCTCTTTAGGCAGGAGGTAACAGACACCTATCTCCCTGTCTGACCATTTGTGTGTTGTACGCCTCTTTGCATACTGAGCCACAGGCAACAGAAGAGATTCTTTCATCTTGTAGATTTCACAGACAGCAGCGGGTGACCTGTTCATGAATAAAAACAAAGGTTGGAACTGGTATATCTTGGAGGGGAGAAGGGGGGGCAAGAAACACATGGAGTCCTTCACCTAGAAGGCAGGCAGACACTGTCTCTGTCTCATGAAAGGAGGAAAATGCTGCAAGAGTTTTGGGTGAACAATATTCTACAGGACATGAGAGTATCTTGTTAACTAAATTTAGGCTCTAGAATGTGTGTTGTAATTTTGTTTTTTATGTAACCATTTGTTTCCAGTACTTCTACTTGCTGCTACTTGAATCTCTAGGCTTTGTTAAATAACCCTATGCCTGATTTCACTACAAACATATCTAAAAGCTGTGTGTTAAGTGGAATGGCGATTTGAGGTGGAACTGGTAAGCTAGAGTGTACTGCTTCTTTGGAAGCAGCATATCAGTGAATACTGCCAGTGCCCCATAGACTTGGAGCTGGACAGTCCAAGGGTTGGAGTGTGCCTATCACTAACTTGTGGCATAACAGCAGGGCCTATGAGGCCTAGCGGGGAAACTAACTTCCCAGAACTGCATGTGTTTCTGATGAAGAATAAAAAATTGGCAAAGAAACTGATTGTAATAACCTGCTGGAAGCTTAAAACTAAAAACAGTGAGTAATTATATTTTAAAAATGTAGTAAGAACACCTTGACTTTGTCCTTCTAATAGTATTAATAACCTTCTCTTCCTAAATGTTGCCATCACGTATAACCTCAGAAATGTAGGAAATCTGGGTAAAAGATAGGACTTGCTAGACTGGATCAGACTCAAAAAGCTATGGAAGTCAGTATCCTGTCTCTTATAGTGGCAGCATCAGATGAAGGTGTAAAAACCCTACAGTTGGCGGGGAGGAAGGAGATTGTCTCACACATTAAGTCTCATCCTGGTCTGTAAGCATGCTGTTTAATATCTTCTCTGTGTTTTTATTATAATTATGATAATTCTGGATATTTTTGATTTCCATTTTATAAATGTTCAACCAAAGCCCATCAAAGAGTCTCCCCATTGCCTTTAGTGGGCTTTGGATAAGGCTGCATATCATTGTATATACAGAGAACAGGCCAAGGATATGTCCAGAATGGAAATGAGAGATCAACTGTCATATACAGTCTGTGTGCATGTGCATTTGTGAGAGAGGGGAAAATATGTGTTTCTTATTTGATAACTAACTTTTTTAGGATGCATAAATGATAGAAAAGGGGAAATGCCCAAACTTGCACATCTACAAAATCCTTCCTTCAATTAAATGCATAACCAAATGAGACTGGAGAATGCATACAGTATCATGCATGTATGCAAGGCATATACTCTGTATTTACAGTAGCCATTTATAATTATAAGCTTTTTTCTTTGAAAACTTTCATTTAATAACACACAATATCCTTAGAAGGCTTTAGTTCAATAAGAACAGTGTGTATGAAGGTTACTATTTCTTTCTGAATAGAAACCACTGCTGCCCAGACCTTGTGCAGCTAGGGATTTGAGTGCAACAGACAATTTCAAAGGCTGCTCTTTCTATTTAACAATCAGTGCATTAGGCTAAAATATTCACACAAATGTGCTAGCATTTGAAAGGGTTTGCGGTGTATTGACAAGGTCCTTCTTTTACCTGGAACTATAGAATGATGAATGAACATTAGTGGAATATTCTTTTGGCCTTTAGGTTTACCCTGATCTTCTCACAGAATGCAAATTGACATTATACCCACATTTCTATAGTATTTATTACTGTGGTCATGATGTGAGGGCTTTTTTCAATATGAATAGTGTAAAAGGGGAAACATATTACAGCAAAGAGGCATTATTGTGCTGGGAATGTATAAACAGCTGAGAAGAATAGAGCGACATGCTCATAATGGAAACTGAAAGTTCTTCATTTTGTCCTGATTGTCTCCCCTTCCTTTTTAAACAACCTTCCTTTTTTCTAGCTATCAATACAAAGTTCTTTTTCGTAAAATGAAATGCATTCATGCTGCCTGAAAGAAGCTTTTAAAGTTGATCTGTGCCCACACAAAAGGAAGGCAGAGCAGAAGCACATCAAGTTGAGGAAGGAAACTTGGACAATGTTCATTACAAAATGATATGGAGGTTCAGAGTGTCAAGCCATGAGTAAAGGATCAGATAAACTTTCCTCCTGATAAACAACTGAAATAATTTTTCTTAGCTGTCAGGTCTTTTCTCCCATTTCTAGCCTGTTCTCACACTCTTCCCAGCTCGTAAAAGCAACTGAGCACAGCTTTTTGGACTGATAAATGGGCTCCTTTCAATTGGTGGCAGGCTTCAGGAAAAAGAGATAATCCTGGATAATGTGGACACAGTTTTCATTTCATGTCACCCAATTAAACTGCAATTATCTGGAGTGCAACAGCAGAAAAACTGGAAAGAATGGCTGGAGAATGAGGAGCTGTGGCTCCCTGGGACTCTTTATACTACACACATTATCCTAGACTTGTTCTATTCTGAAAATAAAGTGCCAGTATAAGCACTTAGCAGCACACAGCAAGATATAGACCAGCTGCAACCTGTAACTTAGAAGGAAATACCATTACATGTACTATGGCAAATATCTGGTTGATCCACAGTAACTTTTCATAGATCATTTGCATCAGGAATCCAGGATCTGTGTTGCAGTTAACTAAATCCATAGCAATATGGTCATGCTGTGTTCTGATAAATCTTATAAGATTCAGATGACAGGAAAAATAAAGCCAAAGAACTTTTTTAGCATAACCACAGTGACACTGAATGCCTGAATAAAGCAGGAACCAACAAGTTTCTTATAAAGGCAACCTGCAATACTGTATCTTATCTATTTGCATTTTGGCTGAGATCTGCAATAGGATCAATGTAATATCTTACATGGCCTATTGAGTTACTGCTCTTGCTGTGGAATATTCTGGATGATCTAATACGTCTTTTCTATCTCTGTCATAATCCTGCTAACTTGCAGTTCAACAGATAGTTTTTAAATCTTGAACTTCATAAAACCAGACTGGTGCATGGGGATCATTTTAGTCATTTAAAGCCTTTAATTTGCATTTATTCTTTCATTTTATTTACATAGGGTTGTAACTGTGTTCGGCCCTATCTGACATATAAAGTGTGTCATACCAATAAAATTTAGCTTCCATATTTTCTATTAGCAAATTATAAAACTATCAGAGGCAAGTAGAAAGGTCCCAGGGCTGTGGGAAAGACCCCCCCCCCAAAAATAGAAAATTCAATGGTGATGGACAGCAGGGTACGAAATATGAGTCTCACTACTTTAATGTAGTTGATATGCATTTTCATGTTGGTACTTTTGTGGTTCCAGAATACCCAAATCTTCATTTTATCTGAAATTTGTATCTGGTTCTGTGTACAAATTGTGTACCACAACTGAACAGTGCTTTTACAAAACCCTGGCTGCACAAAGGTGATAGATCTCCCAGAGGTGTTAGTAAAATTAGAATGTACCTGTTTTCAAAACAGTAATTTTTCCCCAGCACCTTCGTTAATTCGATTCTTCCCATTGTACTGTAGATTCTCACAGGCAGGGCACTGCTTTGAAAATTGCTTTTCTGTTTAAAAGGTTAAATCAGAAGCTATCACATTCTTGATTTAACCCTTTTAACACCAAAATATTCATGAAAGCAACCCAGTTGCCTTGGGGGACTAAAGGATATGGCAGAAAAGGAAGCCGATCTATGGAGGGGAGATGAACAGCCAGATCCATAGCTGATGTAAATTGGGGTCGCTCCATCAAAGTCTATGGAGCTACGCCAGTTTACCCCATCTGAGGAGTGGGCCCTTTGAATGGCTACTTCTTCCTGCCCACTTCTACAATAGGACTTCCTGGGAGTCTTTTAAAATGGCTCCTAAGCAACTATTCTAAGGGAAAGGAAAAGTTAAAATGTAGCCTTACAAAGAGATAGCAGTGGGATGTGACATCAAAAACTGCAAACTAACATTCCCTTTTGAAACTCTCCCCCAGCTGCTGCACTTTTTGGTGTCTAGGTAACTTTCATTAGTGACTTACCGCTATAAAAAGCTGAACTGGGAGCTGGTGTGCTTTTTCCGAATAAACCTTAATATTTCAAAGGTGATAGCAACTGGGGAAGAGGAAAGAATCTACAGCATTTAGCTGCAAATATTATCAAAGCTTGCAATGTATGTGAACATATATGATTAAGTGAAAAGATTTTTACTCTTCCATTTTATATGTATGTATAGCTCGGCATTGTGTAAATTAAATGATGTGATGGTAAATGAAATCATTTCATAAGCGCATAAGAACGGCCATACTGGGTCAGACCAATGGTCTATCTATCAGCATCCTGGCTTCTGATAGTGGCCAGTGCCAGATGCTTCAGAGGGAATGAACACAACAGGGATCCATCCTTTGTCATCAGTCCCAGCTTCTGGCATTCAGATGTTTAGGGACACCCAGAGCACTGGTTGCATCCCTGATCATCTTGGCAAATAGCCATTGATGGACCTATTGTCCATGCACTTATCTAATTCTTTTTTTAACCAAATTATATTTTTGGCCTTCACAACATCATCTGCCAACAAATTCCGCAGGTTGACTGTGCACTGTGTGAAGAAGAACTTCCTTTTGTTGGTTTTAAACCTGCTGCCGATCAATTTCACTGGGTGAGTCCTGGGCCAGGTGTTATGTTAATAGGTAAGTAACTCTTTCCTATTCACTCTTTACACACCAGCCATGATGCTATAGCCCTCACGCATATTTCCCATCAGTCGTCTCTTTTCTAACTGAACAGTTCCAGTCCTTTTAGTCTCTCCTCATATGGAAGCTGTTCCGTATGCCTAAGCATTTTTGTAGCCCGTCTATGTACTTTTTCCAGTTTGAATGTATCTTTTTCTGAGATGGGTTGTCCAGAACTGCACGCAGCATTCAAGATGGGGGTGTACCATGGATTTACATAGCGGCAATATGATATTCTCGGTCTTATTATCTAATCCCTTTCTTAATGATTCCCAACATTCTGTTTGCTTTTTTGACTGCTGCTGCACATTGAATGGATGTTTCCAGAGAACTGTCCACAATGACTCCAAGATCCCTTTCTTGAGTGGTAACAGCTAATTTAGACCCCATCATTTTATATGTACAGTTAGGATTATGTTTTCCAATGTGCATTACTTTGCATTTATCAACATTAAATTTCATCTGCCATTTTGTTGTCCAGTCACCCAGTTTTGTGAGATCCCTTTGTAACTCATGAGAGTCAACTATGGACTTTACTACCTTGAGTAATTTGTGAAAATTAAATGTAAAGTAATTTGGTATTGTCTGCAAATTTTGCCACCTCGCTGTTTACCTCTTTTCCCACATCATTTATGAATATGTTGAACAGCACTGGTCCCAGTAAAGATCCTTGGGGAACCCTGCTATTTGTTCTCTCCATTGTGAAAACTGACCATTTTTTCCTACCCTTTGTTTCCTATCTTTTAACCAGTTACTGATCCATGAGAGGACCTTCCCTCTTATCCCATCACAGCTTACTTTGCTTCAGAGTCTTTGGTGAGGAATCTTGTGAAGGCTTTCTGAAAGTCCAAGTACACTATATCCACTGGATCACCCTTGTGCATGTTTTCTGAAATCCTCAAAGAATTCTTAAAGATTGGTGAGGCATGATTTCCTTTTCCTTTTACAAAAGTCATGTTGATTCTTCTCCAACATACCATGTTCGTCTATGTGTCTAATAATTCTGTTCTTTATTATAGTTTCAACCAGTTAGCCCGGTACTGAAGTTAGGCTTACTGGTAATTGCCAGGATCACCTCTGGAGCTTTTTTAAAAAACTGGTGTTACATTAGCTGCCCCAAGTCATCTGGTATAGAAGCTGATTTCCATATGTATGCCTATGACATCATTTAAAATGCCCAACTGATGAGTCTGAATATGGCTTTGGGCAATCGGTGTCCAGCACCATATTGTAATTAGGCAATAAAACTTGACAGACAAGGGGTTTCTGGGTTTATCTCATACAGTATTGCAAGGGAGAGGGCCACATGCTTGAGTGGTTTTAACCACCTGAGATGTACAATAGTTGTAGTGAAATGCACTGGTCCTTGCTCTTATTAAATGACATTTCTTTTTTAAAAAATAGGAAAAACGTAATAAAGAATTCTTTATTAGTTATTTGTATTACAGTAACATCTAGAAATATCAAAATGAGTGCCCCATTGTGCCAGGCACTGTACACATGGTCTCTGCCTCAAAGAACTCACAATATAAATAGACAAAGAATAGGAACGGAAAGAAAAGCACAAGCAGTTTAGTGACTTCTCCAAAGCTACATAACAGCCAGCATTTGAGCCAGATGTAGAACCCAGGTCTCCTGGTTCCATGCCCTGTCTGTTGGACCACACTGCATTAACTAGACATATCTTTCACAACATTAAACAGTCAATCTGAAAATGCCATTTGATTATCAGTTTTATTATCTTAAAAATATAGAAAGAATTTAGGTAGATTTAGCTAGACTCTGATCTCATTTGCACTGGGATAAAGTCAGTGTCAGCCCTTTGTAATGCTTCTGTTTCTCCATTTGTTCAATGAATATACAGCTACTTACTGACCTCAAAAAGACATCACTAGATAATATTTGTAAATCTCTATGAAGACTGAATATTATGCAACTGTTAACATTATTATTATTTAATCTTCTAATAAATGTACCGGGCTGGTTTCTAATTTAGTTTACACTGAAGTAAAGCCAAAATAACTCTACTATAGAAAGTGGGATTTTTACAGAGTCCCAATTTTAACTTTCTTGTGACCTTCACTCCACATCTATTTGTCCTGAACTTGACTGTAAGAGAAGGAAATAACTCAGGGAAGTTTTCAATTTACATCATAGCTCTACCAATTCCTGTTTAATTTGATGGGGGAGGAGAGCTAATAACCTATGAATGTCCAAATTTACCAACAGCACCAAACGTATGTGTACCTTTACCAGTTAGCTAAAGCCAGACTGGGGTGAGTTTCATCAGCTGGAGGTTTTCACATGGCTACTAATAGTCATAATGTCTCATCAGAAGAGAGCAATGTTACACAACACCGTTCCTTGCTTTTGATTTGGTTGCAAAGTATCCCGGAGCAGGAATTAGAGACATCAGATCAAGCTGAGGCCAGCCACACTGAGTGGAGCAGCTCTATCTGTATCTTATGCTAATGAGATCAGGAGAGGAAGAAATGATAAACTCCAACCCTTCCCTGCCAGCTTGCCTGCATGTCTGCTGTAATTTGGAAAGCTCTAGATGAGAGGCAGGAGACCCAAGAGGTCTAGGAGGATAAGGATGCTACTCAACTGGCAGAAAGAGAGCAGGAATTTAACTTATCTTAATGGCCGCTTTTGTCCACAAATCCACAGAAACAGCCCTTATTTGCAGACTTGAATAAGTATAACACACTTGTCCAAGCAATTGCACAGGTACTTTCTTCTTCTCTGGATAATGGCTTATGTTTCAAGAATGCAGGAAAGAACTGGAGAAAATAATTCTGACAAAGCGGTAGCTGTACACTTTGGCGAAATGCTGAAGCTCTTTTAGTGATTTATGAGGATCTGTGGATCTGACATTAGCCCTAGGGGACCTGACAATCATTGTTCCTTTGGAATCACTTCTATCCTGCACCATTTGTTACTTTAAGTAACACATTTGTTTTTATAATATTTTTCTCCTACCAGGGAGTCAATGTGACCTAAATAGATACTCAATAGTTTGGGGAATGTCTCAGAAGATAGACAAATAGATCATTTCATTTATTGTCTCTGAGATGTGACAAGGAAAGTAAATAATATAGTGGGCTAGCTCTTCAGCTGGTACAAATGGTGTATCACCATATTAATGCAGACAGGCTGATCTACATCATCTGAGAATCTTGCCATAGATTCTTTTGCGTTGAAATGAAGATTGTCTTCTATCCACTCTTCTTCTTGCTCTGGCAGTGGAGACATAACTTGCTCGATCCAGCAAGGTGACTGATAAGATTTCAGAACACTACACATGGATAGTGAAAAGAGTATGCAGACAACACACTCTTCTTCATAAAGTTCTATCAGTTAGCTGGATGTACAAGAGCTGAAAAGCTTTTTGGTTATCAGACAAATAAAAGCAAATTTGAAGCCTTTGTCTAAAAACGAAGAGAGAATTGTGAAATACATGCAAGGCATTTACCTCTTTAGATAGGCTAACATCATATTAGATATTTGTGGATCAACAGTTTTAAGAACCGCAGGAATATATAACTGTTTTAGTTACAGGCCAACCGTTGCTGCAATAAATGAGGGATAGAACAGTCTTTGAGCCAAATTTTGCCCTCGTATACCTACGTATTCCATTATGAGATCATAGAATCATAGAATATTAGGGTTGGAAAGGACCTCAGGAGGTCATCTAGTCCAACCCCCTGCTCAAAGCAGGACCAATCCCCAACTAAATCATCCCAGTCAGGGCTTTGTCAAGCCTGACCTTAAAAACCTCTAAGGAAGGAGATTTCACCACCTCTCTAGATAATCCATTCCAGTGCTTCACCACCCTCCTAGTGAAATTTTTTTTCCTAATATCCAACCTAAACCTCCCCCACTGCAACTGGAGACCATTACTCCTTGTTCTGTCATCTGGTACCACTGAGAACAGTCTAGATCCATTCTCTTTGGAATCCCTCTTCAGGTAATTGAAAGCAGCTATCAAATCCCCCCTCATTCTTCTCTTCTGCAGACTAAATAAGCCCAGTTCCCTCAGCCTGTCCTCATAAGTCATGTGCTCCAGCCTGCTAATTATTTTTGTTGCCCTCTACTGGACGTTTTCCAATTTTTCCACATCCTTCTTATAGTGTGGGGCCCAAAACTGGACACAGTACTCCAGATGAGTCCTCACCAATGTTGAATAGAGGGGAACGATCACATCCCTCGATCTGCTGGCAATGCTCCTACTTATACAGCCCCAAATGCCATTAGTCTTCTTGGCAACAAGGGCACACTGTTGACTCATATCCAGCTTCTCATCCACTGTAACCCCTAGGTCCTTTTCTGCCAGAGGTGAAAGTAAGCCGGTATGCCCTGGTACGGCATACTGGCAAGAGCCGGTGCACCGTACTGGGGCAGCCCAGCTTCCCCAGGGGCCAATTTAAAGGGCCTGGGGCTCCCAGCAGTGGCTGGGATCCCCAGGTCCTTTAAATTGCCTGCAGAGCCCCGCAGGGGCCCATTACAGTGGGCCCGAGAAGGTTGGGTCCGGGTTGTCTAGTACATCGCAGGAGGAAAGGAAATAAGGAAAGGATGATCATAAGCCCTTTCCAGTATGCTCTCTGTCCCAAGGAACGATTATCCCCATATTTGATATCACTATCTGATATGAACTATGCATCTTTTCTTTCATTTATTTCTTTAAATTGCACTGCTGTATATCCATAAAACAGAGCACTGAGAAAGTCAATATTTCTGTTCTGAAGAATTTTTCATGAAAATGTTACCATTTTATTACACACAATTTCACTCCAAGTTTTTTTCCTGTAAAATTTCAATGAAATGACTATTTTCACATTAAAAAAAAAACCTATGCAAATGTCCCTGTGTCCAATGCAAAAACTACCATTGCGTTGCTTAAAAAATTCATTTGCCAAAGCAAATTTATTTGCCAAAATGGGCTCACATTTGTATTTGTAACAAAAACTAAACACAAATAAACAAACAAAAACCCCAAAGCAACCAAAAAAAGACACAACACCACAAAACCCAACAATATTCAAATGATTTTGCATTTTGTTATGAATATTTTGAACCACCTATCAAAGTAAATGCATAGAAACTGAACTGGTAGCCAGAGTGTAGCTAGAATATTTACTGTCCTGAGCCTATTAAGAATAAGTAGAATGGGCAGTAATTGGCATACTCCACCTGCTGATTAGCATTAGTTCATAATCTTGCATTCAAAAGTGTCCAAACTGTTTATCATATGCATGAGGCCGTGGCACCTCCACTGATTTCCTCTACCTAAGTGTTATTTTAGCAATTCATTATGGGCCTTTGGGAGGCTAGTCATTGCTTTTTAGCTTGGCTACTTGTGTAATCATGGAGGCTGGGGGAGGTTTGCCTGTTTAGGGAGATCTGGGGGGAATACAGCAATTTATGGCTTTGTCCAGACCAAATGATGGTATTTTAGGCTGTTGCAGGCTTTGTCCATTTGGCTTTGGAAAAGGAAAGTGTTTCAAGGTGGATAGACGGCAGTGCCCCATATCCTTTCCCTTTAAGAAATGGAGATAGCATAAATTTGGCTGCAGATGTGCCTAGTGTAAGGGAACTCACTGCTGGGTGCATGTGTGCCAGCTCTAGTTCACTTCTGCCTGCCTCCAATCCCAGTGCAGGGGATGCGTTCGTGGAGGGAGGGGGCATGTCAAATGTGGAAAGGGGATGTAGCAAAGCCCTGTTCCACCACACCTATCCTTAGCTGGCATAGAATCATAGAATCATAGAATCATAGAATATCAGGGTTGGAAGGGACCCCAGAAGGTCATCTAGTCCAACCCCCTGCTCAAAGCAGGACCAAGTCCCAGTTAAATCATCCCAGCTAGGGCTTTGTCAAGCCTGACCTTAAAAACCTCTAAGGAAGGAGATTCTACCACCTCCCTAGGTAACGCATTCCAGTGTTTCACCACCCTCTTAGTGAAAAAGTTTTTCCTAATATCCAATCTAAACCTCCCCCATTGCAACTTGAGACCATTACTCCTCGTTCTGTCATCTGCTACCATTGAGAACAGTCTAGAGCCATCCTCTTTGAAACCCCCTTTCAGGTAGTTGAAAGCAGCTATCAAATCCCCCCTCATTCTTCTCTTCTCCAGACTAAACAATCCCAGCTCCCTCAGCCTCTCCTCATAAGTCATGTGCTCTAGACCCCTAATCATTTTCGTTGCCCTTCGTTGTACTCTTTCCAATTTATCCACATCCTTCCTGTAGTGTGGGGCCCAAAACTGGACACAGTACTCCAGATGAGGCCTCACCAGTGTCGAATAGAGGGGAACGATCACGTCCCTCGATCTGCTCGCTATGCCCCTACTTATACAACCCAAAATGCCATTGGCCTTCTTGGCAACAAGGGCACACTGCTGACTCATATCCAGCTTCTCGTCCACTGTCACCCCTAGGTCCTTTTCCGCAGAACTGCTGCCGAGCCATTCGGTCCCTAGTCTGTAGCGGTGCATTGGATTCTTCCATCCTAAGTGCAGGACCCTGCATTTATCCTTATTGAACCTCATTAGATTTCTTTTGGCCCAATCCTCCAATTTGTCTAGGTCCTTCTGTATCCTATCCCTCCCCTCCAGCGTATCTACCACTCCTCCCAGTTTAGTATCATCCGCAAATTTGCTGAGAGTGCAATCCACACCATCCTCCAGATCATTTATGAAGATATTGAACAAAACGGGCCCCAGGACCGACCCCTGGGGCACTCCACTTGACACCGGCTGCCAACTAGACATGGAGCCATTGATCACTACCCGTTGAGCCCGACAATCTAGCCAGCTTTCTACCCACCTTATAGTGCATTCATCCAGCCCATACTTCCTTAACTTGCTGACAAGAATGCTGTGGGAGACCGTGTCAAAAGCTTTGCTAAAGTCAAGAAACAATACATCCACTGCTTTCCCTTCATCCACAGAACCAGTAATCTCATCATAAAAGGCGATTAGATTAGTCAGGCATGACCTTCCCTTGGTGAATCCATGCTGACTGTTCCTGATCACTTTCCTCTCCTCTAAGTGCTTCAGGATTGATTCTTTGAGGACCTGCTCCATGATTTTTCCAGGGACTGAGGTGAGGCTGACCGGCCTGTAGTTCCCAGGATCCTCCTTCTTCCCTTTTTTAAAGATGGGCACTACATTAGCCTTTTTCCAGTCATCCGGGACTTCCCCCGTTCGCCACGAGTTTTCAAAGATAATGGCCAAGGGCTCTGCAATCACAGCCGCCAATTCCTTCAGCACTCTCGGATGCAATTCGTCCGGCCCCATGGACTTGTGCACGTCCAGCTTTTCTAAATAGTCCCTAACCACCTCTATCTCTACAGAGGGCTGGCCATCTCTTCCCCATTTTGTGTTGCCCAGCACAGCAGTCTGGGAGCTGACCTTGTTAGTGAAAACAGAGGCAAAAAAAGCATTGAGTACATTAGCTTTTTCCACATCCTCTGTCACTAGCTTGCCTCCCTCATTCAGTAAGGGGCCCACACTTTCCTTGGCTTTCTTCTTGTTGCCAACATACCTGAAGAAACCTTTCTTGTTACTCTTGACATCTCTTGCTAGCTGCAGCTCCAGGTGCGATTTGGCCCTCCTGATATCTTTCCTACATGCCCGAGCAATATTTTTATACTCTTCCCTGGTCATGTGTCCAAGCTTCCACTTCTTGTAAGCTTCTTTTTTATGTTTAAGATCCGCTAGGATTTCACCATTAAGCCAAGCTGGTCGCCTGCCATATTTACTATTCTTTCGACTCATCGGGATGGTTTGTCCCTGTAACCTCAACAGGGATTCCTTGAAATACAGCCAGCTCTCCTGGACTCCCTTCCCTTTCATGTTAGTCCCCCAGGGGATCCTGGCCATCTGTTAAGGACCCTGTATCATTGGCAGATCTTAGAACTGACTGTCAGCAGCTTTATGGTTTCACTGGGGCCACTGCTGGCCCTGACAATCAAAGAACCATGCTGCCCTCCCCTCTCTCCTGTCCTCAGCAGAGTTCTGGCACAGAAGAGAGTCTTGTCCATTATCTGTACCTGGTGATTCTGAGGAACCGCACTGTCTAAGTATATTGTTGGCATGTTTGTGGTATCTATGGAAATGAATGGTGAATATAGGTTTTGTTATTTATTTATTTATTTGGGCTAGGTGGCAGACTTTTTGCTGTTCTTTTTGTTTCCTGAATTAGGTTGATGTAATACTAAGCTTGGAAGGTTTGTTTGGAAGGATCATTCAAGTACAGCTGTGTGTGAAACCTCTCTTACTCCTTTCCCTCAGTTTCAGCTCTCTTGATTTCAACGAAACGAAACCAAACCAGGTTTATGTTTATGTTTTCTGATCCTGATTTTCTCTTTGATTTTCAGGGTCTTCCAAAAACTGAAATTCCAAACAACTCAGTCAAACCCTGAAAACGATGCTTGTTTTACAGAAAAACTGATGAGTTTTCCCCTACTTCCCAAAAGCCCTCAATCTCACTCCCTATCATAGTAACCTCCATCTCAGACTCCTCCAGATGTCTTCAGGGACTTGTCCCAGGCAGTTGGCTAGCCCATTCCTCCTCTTATCTGAGGAGCTGTCATGGGATAAGAGGGAAGGTCCTCTCATGGATTGGTAACTGGTTAAAGATAGGAAACACAGGGTAGGAATAAATGGTCAGTTTTCAAAATGGAGAACGGTAAATAGTGGTGTCCCCTAGGAGTCTGTACTGGGCCAAGTCCTATTCAACAGATTCATAAATGATCTGGAAAAGGGGGTAAATGATGAGGTAGCAAAACTTGCAGATGATACAAAACTACTCAAGATAGTTAAGTCCCAATCAGACTGAAAAGAGCTACAAAAGGATCTCACAAAACTGGGTGACTGGGCAACAAAATTGCAGATGAATGAATAAATGCGAAGTATTACCCATTGGAAACATAATCCCAACTATACATATAAAATGATGGGGTCTACATTAGCTGTTACCACTCAAGAAAGAGATCTTGTAGTCATTATGGATAGTTCTCTGAAAACATCCACTCAATGTGCAGTGGCAGTGAAAAAAGTGAACAGAATGTTGGAAATCATTACGAAAGGGATAGATAATAAGACAGAAAATATCATATTGCCTCTATATAAATCCATGGTATGCCCACATCTTGAATACTGCATGCAGATGGGGTTGCCCCATCTCAAAAAATATATATTGGAATTGGAAAACGTTCAGAAAAGGGAAACACAAATGATATGGGGTATGGAACAGTGAGGAGAGATTAATAAGACTGGGACATTTCAGTTTGGAAAAGAGACGACTAAGGCGGGGATATGACAGAGGTCTATAAAATCATGATTGGTGTGGAGAAAGTAAATAAGGAAGTGTTATTTACTCCTTCTCATAACACAAGAACTAGAGGTCACCAAATGAAATTAATAGGCAGGAGGTTTAAAACAAACAAAAGGAAGTATTTTTTCACACAACACAGTCAACCTGTGGAACTCCTTGCCAGAGGATGTTGTGAAGGCCAAGACTATAACAGGGGTCAAAAAAGAACTAGATAAGTTCATGGAAGATAGGTCCATCAATGGCTATTAACCATGATGGGTAGGGATGGTGTCCCTAGCCTCTGCCAGAAGCTGGGAATGGGTGACAAGGGATGGATCACTTGATGATTACCTGTTCTGTTAATTCCCCTTGTGTAGTATAGTGCCCTGCTCCTTCTCTCGTATGGGCATACCACACCTATTCCAATTAGTGTTCCAGACTTCCCATTACAGTGGGCCCGAGAAGGTTGGGTCCGGGTTGTCTAGTACACTGCAGGGTGTGGAGGGCCTACTACATTACTTATAGGTTATCTCCATATGCAACATAACACAAGTACAGTTAACAATACAAAATCCACAGCAACACGGAGTCCTGACCACTGTAGTATGGTCCAACATCCGAGACACCCCCAAAACACTGCCTCTCTTCCTTCGACAGGGTCACAATCTTAGGTGTCCAGTTGCTGGCAGTTGCAACAAGCTGCCCCTGCAGGTTTTGCATGCTTTTGTCCATATCATAAGTCCATTGAATGTTCACAGAGAAATGGTTTATTGTCCAAACCAGTTTAACTACTTGGTATGGAATCAGGCAGTATGCCCTGGTTTGATTATTCACAGCAATAAGATTCACAGATCCATTTCTGCCCCAAAGTCCAGACAGCAGCATATAGATGGGTGTAGCTTGGTTATGGGCTGGTGTAATTGTGCCCCCAGTAATATGTACATTCCCAGAAAAACACCTTATACACAGTACACCCAATTGTCCACCCCTTGCATAGGCCATTGATTCTGCTCCTCCATAGTCATAGGAGAAGGGCACATCCAAACATCTTCTGTTGATTTACACTATTTCACACACCCCTCCATTGATTCCCAGTGAGCTCCTCCCCTTCTCATTATTTCCATAGGGCTTGTGGGGACCACCTTAGTTGCCATTCTATTTCCAGGTACCATGGTAGCTATTACACAGGTGCTGGCCTCCTAGTTGAGCATTTTGTATTCCGATACACATCTCCCCCCAAGGTCAGCCTTTTGAAGCCATCCTCCACCCACATTTTGAGATTTTCTGTTCATTAAAACACAACAATGCTAGCAACAAGACAAACACCACAGACAAACACAAAACACAGATCCATGGTATTGTGGGTTATTTTTCCGCTGGCACCAGCTTGCTTGTAGAGTGTCTGAAAAACAAAAGAAACAATTTCCACCCCCCTGGTGGGGACAAATTTTTGCTTAATAATAATAATAATAATAATAATAATAATAATAATAATATCACTTTCTTTTACAAATTTCCTTGCTAATTGCAGGAAAAACAGAAGAATTACCTCCAGGCTGTCCTTATTTTGTTCTATAGTCAGGCTAGTGAATTACCCCACTCACTGGTCATTTATGAAATTCATGAGGTGGTGTACCTCAGTTTCCCCTCTTGTACAACCATGTTTGCAATAGTTTCTCTGCTGTACCAAGCTTTAAGTTTAATCTCAGGTAATAGCTGAGACACAGCTTCAGATTTTAGCACTGTACACACATACACACACACACAAACCCCTTAAGGTTAACCTGTCCCCCTTATTTTCAGGCTTGACTTGTTTTTTTTCACCTTCCTTTCCTGGAGGGCCATAATCTGAGTCTTCTAGTAGCTTGTTTGCTGACCAGATGTATTCATTATTTGCAGCTCCTTTGTGCCCATCAGCTAGGTAATTTGCATTTACACAGAGGCTTACTAGCTTGCTTTTGGATCCAAAGCTGTTAGCTGCCCAGAGACTGTCTTAAAAGGGAAACATTTTACTTCCACCAGAGTTCTGATTACTTTCCATTTTCATCTCCTGCTCCAAAACACACACAGACCTGAAAAAGAAAGCACAACCTTTTGGAGCCCTAATAGGATTTTAATTAAGTACCATGTTTTGTTTGCATTTCTTTTACCCCTTCTCCAATATACACTGCACACGTCCTGGGAAAATGCACATTCCTTCCATATAGTTTAACCTCCAAAAATTATATTAGCCATATTAATTTTACACAAGGTGTAACTGCCTCCCGCATGCCCACAGAGTTTTCATGCACACCCACCAAAGCAACAATCTGATCCCCCAGAGCCACCCCAAGGCTCAGTGTTCCCATCATTCCTCCCCTTTTCCTTTTCTTTTTCCTGTGCACACACACAAAATTCTCTTTTGCCTAACATCCCTTGCATTGTGATTACTTTTTTACACAACTGTACCCTGATTACACTTCCATCTTGTACAACTAGACACAACCAGGGGCAGCCAAGTTAAGTTCCAATAGAAACCCCTTACATCCTTTAGTGATTTTGGTTACATTACCCAATAGTCAAATAATTTTGATCAGATTCTCTCTCCGCCTGCAGCAATCTGTTATAGACCATTTCTGTGGGAAAACGGCCCATTTTCCCTCAGAATAGCTGTAAAGGCTTCTGGGGACAGAAGCATAGTGGTAGTAGTAGCCATTCTACCTGACCCCCTTGGATAATTTAATTACCAAGCTTCTATCCAATGTGACTGCACAGAGTTGCACATACAGTTACATTTATATAACTGGGTTTTATCATTAAACAAAAACTTCCTTCTTGTAATACCACAACTGTTATTCTTTTAACGACTTCACAACAGTTATCTTTTACCATTTCCACAACTCCCAAATGTTTACTTTCCTGCAAACCCTGTATCATCAATTTTTGCAAAAGCTATTTGTAACTTTTCACTCACTTCTTTAAATCACTTACTCCTACATTTAGTTCTCTAAGGTAGTGCAATTTGTCTGTAACAACTTAGCCAAATACAATTATTGCCATATAGCTGCCTTAACCTGTGCTGTCTTTACCTTGAGACTGTTCAAAGAGGCAGTAAAACATTTGTCTCCATGAATGCCCAAGGATCTTTTACTCCAAAAATTCCAGTGGAATACAGCAGACCTCCATCATAGTTTGTCCAAAATAACCAAAAACATCTCACATAAGTATCCAAAGTACCCTTTATTAAAACTTCAGAAAAACAAAAGTGTGGAAAGGCAGGGGGAAGAGGTGGAAAGAAACCAATTAAGCTTGTCAGGTCAGTTTAAAGTATAGGCTACCAGCAGCAAATTAAGTAAACTGAGAAAAAGAAGAAAGAAAAAAAGAAAAGGACATGGTTAGCTCTGAGCCAAGAGTAGGCTCCCTGGGTTGAAACAGTTGGGAACTCTTATCCCCAGGTTCTCATTCTGGCTCTGGGAGAAGAGTGGGGGGTTGTTACGTGCTCCTGCAAACCCTGCCATTTTGCACTTTGAAACTTTTTTTTTCCTTCCTTTCTTTCTCTCCACTCCCCCATCCTAACTCCAGTCTCTAAAGGTAGTCTGTTAACTCTGCTTTTGATTTTAAACCCTGTTATGCCAAATCATCTTTAACTACCCCTAACTAATTTACAACCCTTCAGCAGCCCTTGCTGAAGCAGCACCAAACTTGAAAGATTACTGGCAGCTTCCCATAATGCTGCCCTTACTTCAAACCTCTCACAAACGGACTGAAGTGCCTCCTTTCCCTGAAAGGCATTCACTCCCCATGGGCAGGGACCTTCTTCCACTACCCATATACCAAGGAGGGTGGGCCCCTCAGCAATCCCCCATCCCTCTAGATCCCCTAACACTTCCTCCATTTCCTTTTTAATCTCATCCCAGGTTGACCCCTGCACCTGGTATGGGCCCTGGTTCTTCCTAATCCATTTATCCAAAAAATCCTTTACCCTGGCTTGCCAGAACCTGCAACTACCATCACGAGAGTTTGCGATACTCCCTCCAAGCAGCTGCATGGACTGTTGGGCGGGGGGGGGGGGGGCTTACAGGCTGGTGCTTGCCTATCCAATGTGATACATCCGAGTCATGGCACCAAGATGTTAGGGGGCTTATTCCTTCACCCACTTACTTCCCTGGTCCTTCTCGCATGAACAGAGAGCAACAATACCCGAAGTCCAAAGGTGCAAACAATTCAATGTTTATTGGGGTGAACTTCCAGCAAGCATGATTCCAGTTTCCTTCCTTAGTGACCCCCTTCCCAGCTCTGACACCACAGAGCCTTACACCTGTGTCCCTGTTCCCATTCCCCCTTGAGCAAAACATGATTCCAGTTTTCCCACCCCCATTCCCTGATCCCATTTCCAACTCCTTCCTGATTGACTGCAGACTATATAGTAAAACTTGAGTTCTGCTTAGCTATACCTTAACCAATCATTTTCCTGAAATTTAACTAACCAATCCTAACATATTGTAACATGATTATGTAACCAATTATATCCCACCACCTTAATTAGTTTACACCCAGCAAAATTAATTATACAGCAGACAGGAACAATCACAGAACCAGACAGAGATTATACAGACAAACAATGGGGAAATGGGGAGTACAGTGATAGAACAACACAGAAATGGGGATTTCACATCCCAGCTATTGATAAGTGAGTTCTTGCCAGACAGGATGCTACCAAACTAAGTTTCCTTTCACATCTTCTAGGCACTTCCCTTTCTCTGGAGGCGGTCGGCATTATCAGGACAGGACTGTATTCCTAACGGCCCACTAGCACCTTCTTTCACTGTGACTAGGTTGGAATGTGAGGATGTGACCGGTCGCTTCCCAGCTTACGGCTGCCTCTGCTGCTTAGCCAAAGGCCTTGGCCTAGGAACAGGGCCTCAGACTGTCACAGTAAGAGAAGGACCTTACACCGGCAGACAGTGATTTTGATTCTTTCTTTTATACCTCTAGAACTAGCCAAGTGATAAGAATACACCTAAACTTTTAGAGTATAGGCCTTTACCTGAATATCTATATCCTAACAGCTGCTGTTGGTCTAGCAAGATTGAAAGGATTCCTTGCCTCATCATTAACCCACCATGATGCTGAGCTATGTGGCCCTTCTGTTAGAGCCTTTAATTAAAGCTCTCTGCTTTAATAAAATATTTGCACATGTATAACTAGAACTCTGACCGGGGCCAGCTCTAGGATTTTTGCTGCCCCAAGCAAAAAAATTTTTGGCAGCCCCTACTTTTTTTTCGTGCGCCCACCCCCCCCCCCGCCCCGTTCCCGGCTCTGCCCCAACTCCACCCCTTCCCAACCCTTTCCCCAAATCCCCGGCCCACCTCCTGCCCCAGGCATGCCGCATTTCCGCCCCCCCCCCCCGCATGGCTTCCTGCGGCTCCCCCCTGCAGCCCCCTGCCCTAGCTCATTTCTGCTCCACCTGCTCCCCTGAGAGGTAGCGGTGGTGGAGCGGAGGTGAGTGGGGGGCAGTGGGAGCACAGGAAGTAACCGGGGGGGGAGAGGAACTGCTCCCACCCCAGCTCACCTCTGCTCCACGACCGCCGCCTCCCCCGAGTGCACCGCCGCTCGGCTTCTCCTGCCTCCCTCCCAGGCTTGCCATGTGCCAAACAGCTGTTTGGCGTGCGGCAAGCCTGGGAGGGAGGGGGGAGAAGCAGAGCGGTGGCGGTGCGCTCAGGGGAGCAGGCAGAGGCAGAGCGGAGGTGAATTGGGGCGGCGGGGGCACATTTCTAGGGGCGGCATGACTGGCGCCAGAATGCCATCCCTAGAAATGTGCCACCCTAAGTACCTGATTGTTTTGCTGGTGCCTAGAGCTGGCCCTGACTCTGACCCTTAGGGAAAGTCTACACTGCAATAAAACAGCCACAGCTGGCCTGGTCAGCTGACTTGGGCTTGTGGAGCTTGGACTGAGGGGCTGTAAAACTGTAGTGTGAACATCTGAGAACAGGTTAGAGCCTGGGCTCTAGGACCCTCCCCGCTTTCAGGATCCCAGTACCTTGGCTCCAGTCTGAGCCTGAACACCTCCATTGCAATTTTATAGCCCTGCAGCCTGATTCCTGTGAGCCCAAGTCAGCTAACCCAGGCCAACCACAGGTATTTTATTGCAGTGTAGACATACCTTTAGCAAACTTATGCATTCAGGGTGCCACTGTTTTCAGTGTTTGTGGTAAGAGCAAACAAAGCAGTATGCTATGGTATTTCCTTTGGAGCTTAAAGTGCTTTTTCAGTTTAAAAAACAAAAAGAAATACCTATTGTGCTTTATCTGCACTAAAAGTGGCTATATTTTCTGTAGAATGCCCTTCACAGAAACTCAAAAATCATTGGTATGAGTTATGGAGTGTACTGGCCCTTTAAGCCTAAGGGCCAGAAGTCACCTTTCCAGGGATGTTGCTGTGAACACAGGCTTACAAACTAGCAAAAGCCAGAAACAAAGAGATAGTCCCAGGAATTAGCAGTAGGATGGGGAGATGCTGGTATCAGGAGCTTTGTAGTGTATGGTGGGGCAGGGCTTCCCTCTCTCCCAGCCAATCTGGGGAAGCTTTCAGAAGTAAGGTGGTATCTATGCCATCTTCCCTCTCAGAACAGAGAGCATGTGGATTGAGGATGGAAGCCTGAGCTAGAGGCTAGACTTCTGCTGAGCAGAATAAGGTCTTCATGGATGATAAGAACTTTGGAGAGGCTCTGAACTTTGGGATTACTGTGGTGGACCTAGTGTTTGTGGAATGGGACTATTTTGAATTACTTCGGGCTGCTGAACCAGTTTCAAGGCAGGGCTGATGACAGACCTGAGAGAGACTATGCAGGGCTCCCCAGGGTTCCTGCAGAGAGGGAGCAGATGGAGGACTCTGTGAAAAGACCTCTTGCTTCTGTGGGTGCCCATCAAATGGGAACTTTGCTATAGCATACTTCAGTATATCTTTAGAAACTATCATTTTGGGAAGCTAAAATGGTGCTAACTGTTGCTGCCTGCCAGACACAATACAAGCCTTACCAGCCATCCAATTTCTAAATCTGTCTTAATTTTATAATAACAGTAAACTTTTCAAAAGCACCTAAGTCCTATTTCAAAAAGTTATCTGGCACTTATGCCCAGGTCCTTGAAGGTATTTAGGCTCCTAACTTCCATTGAAATCAGTGGAAGTTAGCAGCCTAAAAACCTTTGAGTTTTTGGGCCAAAGGCCCATATTTTTCAAGATATTTAGGTGTCACTGAGCTCAGTGTTGCAACACCTAACTGATTTAGGAGTCTAAATATAATTTTCAAATGGGATTTAGGCACCTAGAAGTCTAGAGCCCATTGTCTGTCAATGGCATTTAGAGTTAAAATGTATCTAAATCCCTTTTGAAAATGAGATGTCAGTTCCTAAATCAGTTAGGTGTTGCAACACTTAACACAGCAATGCTTAAATACCTTTAAAAAAACTGGAGCAGAGTGCCTGAATCACTTTTGAAAATGGAACTTTGGATCCTAAGTCACTTTAGCACTTTCTAAAATTTTGCCCAAATAACTAACTTAGGTCCAAATCCAGTGCCCCTTGAAGCAAGTGAAAGTCTTAGTAGCCACACTGATACATGAAACAAAAATAAATGTATCTCCTTAAGTTCAGAGATACTTGCAGCATACTTCTGAATATGAATTGAATTATGCTGCATCTTACCACATAGTATCGTTTAAACCATCATTATCTAAACAAAAGTGAGACTGCTCAATTTTACATGATCTGGTCCTACAGTTTTCTAATATAACACCACCAAATATCAGCACAGATCTGCCATTGTTTGTTCTGTGTGTGTGCTCTGTGTGGGGTGTGCTTTGCAGATGGAGTTTCTCTGGGAGATTAATGATGTGTTGAACAGTGTGTTGTAGTTGATACCCCCCTGAACTCGGACACCCGACACCGGACACCTTTACACTGTAAAATCAAGCGTTAAGCCAGTAAGTTAATTTTTTATAGATTCTGAAGCCCCAGAAATATCTGTAACTATTACAGTTCTGTTATATATAATGGTTCCTGTTATACGTGGATTTGTTTTCTCCACTTTTCCACATAAAAAGCAACTTATACAATGATGCAGTTCTTACAGAAGGAATTTTGGAAAGAGACAATCTATGTGTCTGGACAATTTCTGTTAGCGATATGAAGAGAGACAGGTGGTTAAATGGTTTGTATAAGTGTTGCAAAATAGTTTGACAATAGATAGACAAAGGCACCAGTGCCAGTTTATCTTTTTAGCCAGGGCTACAGTCATCAAAGTGTCAACTGTCCTTTTCTAAGGACGTGCTGTTAAAGTGACGAGCAGTCCGGTGGCACCTTAAAGACTAACCGATTTATTTGGGCATAAGTTTGCGTGGGTAAAAACCCCACTTCTTCAGATTGGTTTTTTACCCACGGAAGCTTATGCCCAAATAAATCGGTTAGTCTTTAAGGTGCCACCAGACTCCTCGTTGTTTTTCTGGATACAGACTGTTAAAGTGGTTATCAGCTCCCCAAGACAGAGAGTCCCTGTTCAAGTGGCATCATGTGCTTTCACTCTCTCTACCCCGCACCCTATTTGTCAGCCTGTTGCCCTTTTGTGACACAAACCCTGCAGTTTGCAAGGCAGTGGGTATTGTTAGTGCTACTCCATACAGTAGATTGGCAGCAAGGAGTACTGAAGAATGACAGGTTCTATAATACACCCTCGTCTTGAAGATGGAGAGCATCACCTCTAACAGTCCCAGCTTTCATTAGCTTGAATGCAATTGTTCTAGGTTTAATATTTGGAGTGTTTGCAGTTTTTCCAGCAAATCGCTGTTTGAACGCAGTGTCCCCATTATATCACCATAGTCAAAGAGAGGAAAGATAAAGGCATTGTGCAAAGTTTCTGTGGCTTTGCTGACAAGGTTTTATGTACTGGAGAACTCTCGTCTGGCAGTCAATTTGCCTTTTTCTTTCAAAGCAGTGGAAATATCAAGGGAGTATGCCCAAGAGTTCTATTTGCCATTTGCCAGATTACTGAAGGCATCTTTAGACCTGTGGCAAACAAAAATGCTTTCAGAAATGATTCTGAAAGTTCTGCTTATGGGATAAAATCTTTAAAATGTTGCACTTGGAACAGCTAGAGGGACGTGCAGATGAGGAGGAGGACTTGAGACTGGGACTTCATAAGCTTTCCTTATGCCCATCGTAAGAGTCTGACCAGTGAAGAAGAAAAGGAATAAGGTCACTACAGCTATCTATGCTACAGGTTCAACCATGCTAGCTGAAACAGTTCGTGCTGAAAAGTGGTAGTCCCTGGCTAAATTATATAGGTGTGAATTGGGCAAATAAACAAAAGAGGCCCATACTAGACCCATTCATAGTTCTGGTAAACTCAACTAGCAAGAAATAGTCTAGCTAATACAGTTTGTTGTGTCTAGCATTCTTCCCCACCCCTAATATATGATTCTGGCTAGCTGGGCTAAAACTCTAGTGAAGGCACAGCCTGACAGAATGTTTTTTATTGTCTAAAAGCAGGACTAAATGGCGTTCATCCAATGTTCCTGAAGAAGCATAAGAATGGAGTGACTGAGCTGCTTACAAAAATATGTAATTTAGCATTAAAATCACCTACTATACCAGAGGGCTGGAAGGTATCCAATGTTATAAGTATCTTTAATAAAGGTTCTGTGGATGATCCTGGGATTTACAGAGCAGTGAACGTTACTGCCAAGTAAATTAGTTGAAATGACAGAATTATAAAACATATCGCTTAATATGCTATGGCAGGGATAAATCAGCACTGAATCGGTAAAGGAAAATTGTGCCTCCCCAATCTAATAGGACTCTTGGAGGAAGTCAAACAAGAGGGGACAAAGACAATTCGTTGATATAATTTTTTTGCAAGTTCTAAAAGTCTTTGAAAGAATCCCTCCTAAGAGGGAATTAAGGAAATAAATAGGCATGGAGCAAGAAGTAAAGGTGTGTTTTGAATTCAAGGTAGAAAACAAAGAATAGGGCTTAATGGCCAATTTTCAGCAGGGAAGAATGTTAGTTGTGGAGAACACCAAGGATGCAAACTAGGGGCAGAGTTGTTTGAACCAATTTAGTTATTCAGATTTACATAAACTGAGGCCTTGGCCCTGTAGTATTTCTACTGAGTCAGGTAAGAAGCTTATCAAAAGAGACTGGAAAAAATTTGCTCAGATTATGAACTGTCCGGAAACCTTGCCAGTGCCTGAAATGAGTCCTTTTGAAGTTCCAAAAAGTTTGGCTAGCTTTTTTTTTGTCATCTGTCATGTGCCCGTGTACATTCTGATTTCAAACAAGTATCAGGGGGTAGCCGTGTTAGTCTGTATCCACAAAAACAATGAGGAGTCTGGTGGCACCTTAAAGACCAGTGGTTCCCAAACTTTAACAGTCCACGAACCCCTTTCACTAACTTGTGAAGTTTCGTGAACCCCCTCCTAAAAATGAATATTTCCAGGGATTTAAGTTTAAATTTCCTCCGCACTCTGTGTGCTGGATCCCATTGACCGCCCCGGTCAACTGAGCTCCACTGAGCTTGGGCTGCATGTCCTGCTGACTGCCAGCCCCAACTGCCTGGCCCCGCTTTCCCTGGGGCTTGGGCTGCCAGCCCCACGCAGAGTGCTGAGGTTTGGGCAGCCGGCTCCCCCGATCACGGAGGCAGGGCTTGAGCTGCCAGCCCCAACTGCCCTACCCCGCTCTCCCTAGGGCTCAGGCTGTCTGCCCTGCAACCGGGTCCCACCTGCTGCCTCCAATGCCCAGGGTCCTCTGGCCGCCATTAGTGAAATTTTTCTGGTGAACCCCCTGTAACGTTCTGCGAACTCCCAGGGGTTTGTGAACCCCTGTTTGGGAACCACTGTTAAAGACTAACAGATTTATTTGGGCATAAGTTTTCATGGGTAAAAACCCCACTTCTTCAGAACCATGGAGTGAAAATTACAGATATAGACATAAATATACTGGCACATGAAGAGAAGGGAGTTACCTTATTCTTGTCAACGCTGGTTCTCCACTTGTAAGGTAACTCCCTTCTCTTCATGTACCAGTATATCTATGCCTGTATCTGTAATTTTCACTCCATGCTTCTGAAGAAGTGAGTTTTTTACCCACAAAAGCTTATGCCCAGATAAATCTGTTAGTCTTTAAGGTGCCACCAGATTCCTCGTTGGTTTCAGACAAAATACTCTGAGCATGGCCATTCCTACAATATTTCTAACCTTGCCAAAATGAGGGGTTGCTGGATATCTCACAAGAAATCTTATTTCTTATGGAATTCTGAGCCTAATTTTCTGCTGTATTTTCAGCCTCTCATTTCAGGGAAAGGCTGAAGGGTTTATTTTCCAGATGGTAGTAGGTTGTATTTAGGCTGCCAAGTTAGTGTCTGTCCAAACTGCTTAGGTAGCCTAAGGCCCCATTTCGTTGTATATTAAACCATGATAACTGAATCTGTTCTAAATAAAATTTTAAACAGTTTCCCATGGGCCAAATTCACCTTCCCTTAGTGCAGGGAGTGCACATTGTACCTTCCTGTATCAGCAGGGCCTGAGGTGCCCTCTTTAAGAAATTCAACACAGAGAAGAGCAGCCAATGCTTCTGCAGCTGTCCTCTTTTAGAAGTTACATCAAGGGAGGCCGGCTTTAAAATCCACTGATGGTCTCCATGTGAGTCATACATGCAGAAGTTACAATGACAATATACTGAAGTACACAGTCATCCATTCCTTGTAGACACTCACTCCCTGGTTGGCATTGCCCACTTTACAGGCTGTCCTGTCTTCTTATCACCCTTTTTCCCATGGAGGAAAGGCTTTTCACTAACAGGGATGCTCCCACTTGATCATTCTGTCACAACAGCTATAGTACTTCAGCTGGATCAGTACAACAATCACTGCAACTGTTATACCAACAAGTGTAATATGAGCAGGAACTTCAGAAGAGAAAAGCCGGTGGGTTGGGAGGGACAAAGAAAAGAAGGTCTTATGCTCAAAGGACTGGACTGGAACTCAGAAGATCTGGGATCAATCCTTGAGTCTCTGTTAGATGTCCTGTGTCACTTTGGGGAAGATTTTTAAAGGTATTTACATGCCTAACTCCCATTGATTTCAATGGGGGTTATGCATCTAAACAACTAAAAATCTTGTCCTTCATCTCTCTGTGTCTCCTTCCCAATATTCTACTTGTATGGTCTATCTTCCCACCTTCTATCCTTGCATGGTCTATTCTCCCACCTTCAGGCTTTCTTCTTGTCTATTTGGAATGTAAGCTCTTCAGGGCAGAGACTGTCTCTTACTAAGTGTTTGAACAGTGCTGACACAATGGGCTGTTGATGTGGGTTGCTCTAGTTGGTTATATAATACTAGTAATAATAATAATCAGTCACAACAACAACAACTTACTTGACAAAAGATATTCCAGGGGGAAAACAAATATTCTGAAAATAACCTAGTCACACTCTTTATAAAACCTTAAAGCATCACAGATAACAAGCTCTTGACTCCTGTATAGTTCCCAAATACCACACCTTCAACACATTCTAGTAATAATAATAACTATGCTTCATGGTTATGAAAGAAGATGTAACCAGTGGCTCACTCCTCTATATTTAGTACAAATCTTTTAACTACCTATCTTTAATGGCTGAATTGCATCTATGATACAATATAATTAGGCATAAAAATGTTGTTTAATTCTCATATTGCCAGTGGTAAATCCCAAAAAATTTTGCTTGGAAAATGTGATGCTTTGGGAAACTCAATTGGGTATACATATTTGAGTGTATTATAAGCAGGGGCTGCTCTACCAATTTTGCCACCCAAAGCAGTTGCCACAAAATTGCCACCGCCACAATAGTGGTGGAGCTGCTGCCAAAAGCTGCCACGGTGGGTAGAGCAGTGGAGCTGCCACCGAATTGCCACCGTGGGACACAGACTGCCGCCCCATTCTAAATGCCGCCCCAAGCACCTGCTTGGAAAGCTGGTGCCTGGAGCTAGGGATTATAAGCACTTTTTTTCTACAAAGAGGATATCATAATATTAGACAACTTTACAACAAGGCAGAGCTCTACATATTACCCCTAAACCTCTACTTCCAGTTCCAGAATGTCCTAACAAAAATAAATAAATTAGAGTAATGCAAGATAAGTAAGTAACTGGATTAGAAATGTCTTTATTTTGGCTGGGAAAGGTATTTCAGGAAACATTTATACAGAAACCTTTCTGTGATCAGCTCAAAAATGCAAGGAACAGGATGGAAATGGAAAGATTGATTTATTCTTTCTGAAGCAACTTCAAGGCAATCAGGATTCCTTTCCTGACCATATTTAGGAGCAGTAGCTGAACCTGCCAAACAAAAGGAACAATCACAAAGATTCCTAATAAACTTCAATTATTGATCCATCTCATACTAAACCTGATCCAGCCTGAACAGAGTAATTAATGCTAATCCATTTCTTCTGAGACCTTGCACTCACTGAATTATACTTTGGTTATGTCTACTGTTCTCACAGGATTTTCTTTTTTTTGTTGTCAGTTGCTTTGCGAGCCTATCATCTTACTTAAAATTAGGCCACTGACTCTTCCGTGTATCAATATGTACCTTGTTTGTGAATATATACACATGGGTATAACTAAAATATAGATGCAGATATATGTTGTCCCAGTGTCACATGAAAGTTAGGTCTGTAACTACAATTAGTAGCAGTGCTTAAATTTAAGCATGACCTTAAGAGCTTTATTGAATAGGGATGGATTTAAGTATGTGTTTAAGTGTTTTTGTGACTAAAGGCCTTAATATTCCATATATAATAGTTTCATGGACCTATAGATAAAAGTTAAATATGTAACAGATACCTCTCCCATTTCCAGTTAAAAACTTATAAATACATGAAAAAAGAAAAGGAGTACTTGTGGTACCTTAGAGACTAACTAATTTATAAATACATGGTTAGGAATGAGGGTTTCTGCACCAAACAAAAAATCTACATTTCCTGCAGTGTTGCGAATAGTGAGCGAGGCCTTAGTAGGGAAAGGTGCTGCTGTCCATGCTGGCCTCCTTTAAACGTGCATGCTTAAGTGTTTTGTGGAAATGGGGTGTGAATGCTCAGCACTCGCAGGATTAAATTCTAACATGTGAAGTTGGTCAAATAAGGAACAAGGATGAACCTGTTTCAGAGTAGCAGCCGTGTTAGTCTGTATTCGCAAAAAGAAAAGGAGTACTTGTGGCACCTTAGAGACTAACAAATTTATTAGAGCATAAGCTTTCGTGAGCTACATCCGATGAAGTGAGCTGTAGCTCACGAAAGCTTATGCTCTAATAAATTTGTTAGTCTCTAAGGTGCCACAAGTACTCCTTTTCTTTTTAAGGATGAACCTGTATATTTGTAACCAAATCATTCTCACTCAATTTGCTGTTATTCATGGGGTCATGTTCATGGAAACACTTGCAAGTCCCAAGAGTTTCAAAAATCTTTATTATAAGTGTGTTATTTTTTTCTTAGTTATTTGCTAAATGTTTAGATTGTAAACTCTTTAGGGCAGGCACTCTCTTTTAATTACTATTTATATTTATGGTGCCTAGCCTAATGAGGCCGTGTTCCCAATTGGGGCCCCATGGTGTTACTGACAAACAAATAATAAATAATACTTTGCTATTATTTGCTTTTCATTATTCTTCTGATAAGAAATGACAGGAGGTTGAACCTCCAATACTGGCTCTTCCTATGAGATCTGTGTAGATTTTTGGGGAGCCACTGAAGACTTGGGTCATCTGGGCTGAGACCCTGTCTTTATACCCCCATTAGTTCCTTGGCAGCATAGCTGGCTCCCCCAGCTGCTATGGTTCAACTACCCTTGAGGTATGATGGAAATTTACACTGCATAATGGGAACCCCTGCATATTAATGCTGGCTCAGTCAGCATTAGTTGTGCTGGTTTGCCCCATGGGTTTCAAACAGAGCATAGGCTGGATTATGGCTAACTCCCAGCAGGCCGCAACTGCTCCTCCCTGTGGGGCATCCACAGCAGGAAGGGGTAGCATGCTGTGGAGCAGGCAATCCCAACTTTGACACCCAGCAGCTGGGATCTGCAGTTTCTCGCTGCAGTCTAATTGCATAAGTGGAAGGGAGCACAGGGCTCTATACAAACAGGACTCACTCCACAGAGGTGTTGCCACCTCTGGGGTAGAAATGGGCAGCTGTTCAAAAGCTCACAACATATTAATCTCCTCTACATGGAGATCTCTGTAATGAGTGGCAAAGGGCCAGAATTCACAGTGGTCATATTTTTGCCATGAAGTTCTACAATTGAAAATGATGTATGTTTTGGGTTGGTTTGTAACTTCACAATGTGCTGCGAGTAAAGATCGGTGCATAGCTGCATCATCCCAGGAGCAGAGAACAAATTGTGGCTCAGAGAGTGATCATTCCTCCCCTGCTCTGGATGGGGCAGGGCAGTAAATTACTTCTTCTCTTTTCATGCACCAGTTTACTCTTCCCTATGCACCTAGCCATGTGGTGGGTGCATAGAGGGTGGAGTCACAGCTCCTTCCACTCTCCCATACCTCTCTGCCCCCGTGGTCATTGCATGCAAAGGAGAGCATTGGGTATGCACCTCCTTTCACTGGAGAAACAGCCCTTACTCACTGAAAGGGGAACAAGGGGCAATGACAGTTTCTCTTCTTAATTAAAAGCACTCCTTTTAAAAGAGCAGAAGGTTCAGTTTTAGTAACTGCCATAATAATCTCTACACTTCAATATGAAGTGCTAAGAGGTGGTAAAAATTTATGACACTCATTCAGACTCAGTAAAATATTAGTTAAAAATGCATGACACAGCATGTCATTTTGTGGCAGGATGCACGTAATACCATTCAGAGCTTTTGGGGAAAAAAAAACCCCACCACACTTTTTGAGCCAATATTCCATGCCAATTCAAGCTAATTATCTGGCACTCTTTTTTTTTTTTTTTTTCGAGTGGGTGGGAGGTGTGTGAAACCTTTTCATGCTGCTCCTGAACTGGTGAACATGCTAAGTTTCATGCTATCTGAATTTCTCCTAAGGGTGTGGTAAACATTAAATGTTTGGAAACCGAATATCAGGCCCAATGAATTCTCACATTTGTCACACAAAGGATATCTCAGGTAATCACCTCAAGACAATCTTCTCAAACCTCATTTGTTGCCAAAGCTAACATAAATGTTCACAATAATAACAAGCAATTAACGCTTCTACCAGGTTGCTCTTTGTATCCATAGATCTTTCAGCACTTTCCAAAAGCGAGAAAGGGTTACAATCTTGCAGTTTACAAATGGGGAAACTAGGGCACATAAAGTCAAACCTAAAAATTTCAAACATGGGTTCTTAAAGTTAGGTACCCAAATGTTTATTCAGGCCCCCAATTATCAGACATGCCGAGTACCTGCAGCTTCCATTGGCTTCTGCCAGTGATTGTGGGTTATGAGTAATTCTGAAAACCAGGATACTTTTATTCTGGTGCTTAAGTATAGATTTAGATGACTAATTTAGGCAGCAACTCTTATAAATATTACCCTAAGTGACTTGCCCAAGGTTGCACTGCAAATCTGTGGCATAGCTAAGAAGATAGCCCAAGGATTCTGACTCAGAGCCAGGAAATAAATATGGAGAGAGTGTATTAAAGATTTTTTTAAATGACAGCACCTTTGCTGGAGCAATTTTAAATGCAAGGCCTGCCTGGCTTCTCCCCTAATCAATACCTCTTTCTCAGGTAAAGCAACAAAAGCAGTTCAACAGAGAGCAGCTATGGGGGGTTTGCAAACATATTTCCCCCACAGAATGCCCCTATGAATAATGGGGTGAGCAGGCAGCTCTGGACCCGTCTCTCTACAATAGTGGTGGTAATAATACTTGAAACATTTTGTCTCCAAAGCACTTTACAAATATTAACTAATTCAGCAGAAAATTAGGAAGCTATACATGGCCCACACTACCAGGATCCCATTGCCTCTGTCAGCTTTCCTTTCACTGCTGACTCTTGAATGAGCAATGAAGTACTACTGCCTCATATGCACTCATACAAACTTATAAAGAACATCAGTCAAGATAAATTATGCTAACATGTATTAGCAAAGAAGAATGTAATCTTTTCAACCAGGCATTTATAGCTTTGGCAAGGAAAGATGTGGTCTTGTGGCTAAGCACTGAGCTGGAACTCAGGAGATCTCTGTTTAAATCTTTGGCTCTACCTGTGTGACTTTTGGCAAGTCAATTTATCTCACTGTGCCTCAACCTATCAAACTAGATGGATCCCAACCTATCAAACTAGCCTAATCATCTTCCTTTCTCACATCACTTATTGTTCAGATACCACAACAGCGTTGGACATGGCATAAGAATCTGAATAGAATTTGTGTCTCACCTATGATGGGGGAGGGGGAGTTACAAAGGGCAGGTAGGGTTTTGACTTTCAGTGAAAGATTTTTAGATACACTGTTAAAAATCTCCCACTTAGATTGTAAATTCCTTGGGGCAGGATATGCGTTTGTACAGAATTTAGCACAGTAGAGACCTATATGTGCTACTGTATGTGACTGAAAGAAAAGGAGTACTTGTGGCACCTTAGAGACTAACAAATTTATTAGAGCATAGAGCATCGGATGCATCCGATGAAGTGAGCTGTAGCTCACGAAAGCTTATGCTCTAATAATTTTGTTAGTCTCTAAGGTGCCACAAGTACTCCTTTTCTTTCAGTCACATACAGACTAACATGGCTGCTACTATGAAACCTGTATGTGACTGAGGAACTCTTGGGTGCCAATGGCATGCATAGGGTTTTACCTGGATCCCCTGGGTTGGATATCTGCATAATAGTTCACGGAAATGTGGCATGAGAGATCTTTACTGAGAGGTAGGAGCCCACTGGTCGACATAGTCATTTCACAATGTAAATATGGGTAATATTTAAGGAGATATGTATCTATCCTGAAAATTAAGTTCTTGGAGTTAAGGCAGGTCACCAGTAGGTGACATACGTCAGAAATGTACCTTTCACACAGGAGGTATCAGACACCTATCTCCCATTTGTGTATTGTATGCACTGTCCATTTGTGTATTGTATGCCTCACACTGTATGCCTAGCTGCATACCGAGTCAGGTGTGAAATGAGAATGTGAAATCTCCAACAAAAGAAATCTATAAAATGGAACAAACAGCAGGGAATGTCCTGTTTATGAATAAAGACAAAGGATGGAGGTGGTATATCTTGGAGGGAGATGGGGGGGCAGCAAAGAAAAACATATGGAATCCTTCACCTATGGGGCAAGTGTAAGCCCACTCAAAGGTTACATAAGCAGACTGTACGTCTGTCTCATGAAAGGAGGGTCACATCCAACCTGGCTGTAAAGCATCACAAGGATTTTGGGTGAGCAATACTTTACAAGATGTGAGAGTATCTAATTTTGTCTAGGCTTTGGAATGCGTGTTTTGATCTTATTTCATTTCTAACTATTTGTTTCCAGTACTTTTACTTGTTACTGCTTGAAAGTCTAGGCTTTGTTAAACCAGCTTGTACTTGATTTTACTATAAACCTACTTAAGTGCTGTGTATTAAGGTGATCTGAGGTAGAACTAGCAAGCTGAGGGATAGTGCTTCTTTGGAAGCAGCAAATCTGTGACTATTGCGAGTGCCCAGTGGACCACAGTCTGGACTCTCCACCGAGATGCTTGGAGGGCTCGAGGGCTGGGGTTTAGTCAATTGTTAACCTGCAGAGTGACACCAGGGTCTGTGTAGGCCTAGAGGGGAGTGCTTGTGTTGCTCGTGGCCAGTGGAGTTCGGGAGCTGACCCAAGGCAGGCACAGAGAAGGTTTCCTCATGCAAAGGGCAGGAGCTAGTGAGGTGCTTCACTACCCTGGGTACCCCCAGTAAACATCACACCATAATACAAACAATTTCAAATAGAGCTGTCGATTAATTGCAGTTAACTCATGTGACTAACTAAAAAGTCTTAACTGTGATTAAAAAAATTAATGGCGATTAATTGCACTATTAAACAATAGAATACCAATTGAAATTTATTAAATATTTTGGATGGTTTTCTACATTTTCAAATATATTTATTTCTATTACAACAAAGTATACAAAGTGCACAGTTCTCACTTTATATTATTTTTATTTCAAATATTTGCACTGTAAAAATGATAAACAAAAGAAATAGTATTTTTCAGTTCCCCTCATACAAGTATTGTAGTGCAATCTCTTTATCGTGAAAGTGCAATTTACAAATGTAGATTTTTTTTTTGGTTACATAACTGCAGTCAAAAACAAAACAATGTAAAACTTTAGTACCTACACGTGCATTCAGGCCTACTTCTTGTTCAGCCAATCGCTAAGACAAACAGATTTGTTTACATTTACAGGAAATACTGCTCCCTGTTTCTTATTTACAATGTCACCTGAAAGTGAGAACAGGCGTTCGCATGGCACTTTTGTAGCTGGTGTTGCCGGTATTTACATCCCAGATATGCTAAACATTCGTATGCCCCTTCTTGCTTTGGACACCATTCCAGAGGACATGCTTCCATGCTGATGATGTATGTTAAAAAAATAATGTGTTAATTAAATTTGTGACTGAACTCCTTGAGGAGAATTGTATGTCCCCTGCTCTGTTTAACCTGCATTCCACCATATATTTCACCTTATGGCAGTCTCGGATGATGACCCAGCACATGTTGTTTGATTTACAAACACTTTCACTGCAGATTTGACAAAATGCAAAGAAGGTACCAATGTGAGATTTCTAAAAATAGCTACAGCACTCAACCCAAGGTTTAAGAACTGAAGTGCCTTCCAAAATCTGAGAGGGATGAGGTGTTGAGCATTCTTTCAGAAGTCTTAAAAGAGCAACACTCAAATGCAGAAACTACAGAACCCGAACCACCAAAAAAAAAAATCAACCTTCTGCTGATGGCATCTGACTCAGATGATGAAAATGAACATGCATCAGTCTGCTCTGCTTTGGATCGTTACCGAGCAGAACCCATCATCAGCATGGACACATGTCCTCTGGAATGGTGATTAAAGCATGAAGGGACATATGAATCTTTAGCGCATCTGGCACATAAATATCTTGCGACGCTGATTACAACAGTGCCATGCAAACGCCTGTTCTCACTTTCAGGTGACATTGCAAACAAGAGGCAGGCAGCATTATCTCTGGCAAATGTAACCAAACATGTTAACTAAGCGATTGCCTGAAGTAGGACTGATTGGACTTGTAGGCTCTAAAGTTTTATATTGTTTTATTTTTTAATACAGTTTTTTTTGTACATAATTCGACATTTGTAAATTCAACTTTCATGATACAGAGATTGCACTACAGTACTTGTATGAGGTGAATTGAAAATACTATTTTTTTTGTTTTTTACAATGCAGATATTTCTAATAAAAAATAAATATAAAGTGAGCACTGTGCACATTGTATTCTGTATTGTAATTGAAATCAATATATTTGAAAATGTAGAAAACATCCAAAAATATTTAAATAAATGGTAATCTATTATTGTTTAACCGTGTGATTAATTGTGCTATTAATTGCGATTAATTTTTAATCACTTGACAGCTCTAATTTCAAACAAAGAACTACATCTCATATTACTATACTCTATTCTGTATTTTCCTTTTTTCTGGGAGTTTTAATACATAATTTTTATTTATCTTTTGAAAAAATATTTTTCTGAGCGCAAGCTAAAAATGACACCAATCCTAAAGCAAAATAACCAATCTAAAACATCAAGGGATCAGTCAAAAGGGTCAGAGCCAATAATAAGTGTTTGCACAGTCATATGTTTAATATAGCATACTCATGTTTTCCCATTCATCTTGTACATTCATCAGCAGGGGAATTATTTCCCAAATGTGCATCTTGATTTTCTGGTATTTTGACACACTGGGCCTGAGAGTCATTGCACAGCACATGAAATTTATGTCAGAAAAACACAGAATACTTAAATTGAATGATCCACATGTTAGCATCACAGAGCAATATAAGCAAGAATGTCACACAAATGCAAGTCCTTCACTTCAGGCTTCTAGTGAATGTGGATATGTGGTTTTATCAAGGTGTCTCTTGGCAGTCTTGTTTCTGGACATTTTGAAATTTTTCTGTTTCATCTCAGTGCCCAACAGTGACATCAGTGTTTTCAAGAAGAACAGAAAAAATAGCTGATAGAAAAGGCAGTTAAAGTAGCCATACTGAACAAATAAATTGGCAAGTGTATCTAATAATTGCATGGGTTCAGCATTTTTCTGCGATAAATGAGTAAACTTTAAATGTATCTCTGAGATGTACTATCACAGGCATTGCCACGGGCAAGTTTTATCCAATGATGAAACAGCAAGGCCTAGTGAGATAAAGATGATAGAAGGGGTACTATCAGGTGGCAGCTGGGTAATTACAACTCTCTATTTGGGCTCTGTAGTGATGCTGCATGTGATAAGTGGAGAATAATGAAGAAAAAGGAGTAGTGATAATGCAGGAGCTAAATGGTAGAAAATAGCCTATCAGTCCACAGTCCTCTGAGTGCCTATGGGGACTTTGAACTATCTTCTTCAGTTTTCAACCACAGAAAAAATACTCTCTCTTTCTTCTTCCTTTGCTAAATTTATGTCTGGTGGGACAAAAGGAAAAACTGAAAGGAAATCAAGGGTATGTGAAGAGAATATGACCTTTTCAAATAACTCTGAAGGTCACTGTGTAATTATTCTAAAATAAAAGTATCCTGTAATCTTTTCTGTACCCACAAAAGATGCACATACATTTTTAATACAATTCTGCACAATGTTGTTGGGGATCATATTTTATGAAAGGTCAACTAAAGTACTTGTAATTATATCTTGTTGAGTTCTTCCTCAGAAGAACACAAATGTCATTTGTTACTACACAGTCAGACTGTGATTAAAGCAAAAGACAGGCCAAAGACAAATTCATTGCATGTAAACAAAAATACTGTTTTCTCACTCAGTATTTCATTTTGCAGCTTCTGAGCAAAATATAGGAGGGGAAAAAACAAGAACTTGATATTGCAACTTTATCCCTGATTCTTTTTCTACAAATACGAACGCTTTACAACTTATAATTAGTGTGGGGCCGAGTAGTGTTTGCATATTTCCTTAGAGCTCAATTTCCCCACTCCAGTTAATAACACAAATAAAAGGATAATGCTGATATACTACTTCCAATTAGGAGTGCTGACTTGTGAGTGTCAGAGACATTGGATGAGGCTATCATGTGAGAGTGAGAGAGAGAGAGCTCTATAACTGCCACTTAAAGATAAGTTGAAAATAATTTTGACAATTTCCCCTCATATTTAGCTGAATAGTCAGCCTAAAAATGATACCACACACTCTATTCCTTTAAAGTTCATTTTTATTTTTCTCCTTAGGACCTTTAACATCCAGCCTTACTCAGATTGCTGTGCACCAACCTAATGGAATGCCCTGGTTCACAGTATGTGTGTGATGTTGCATCAATGGCAGTACCTTGTGGGGGCATTGAGCCAGTCTACTGGGAACAGAAAGATTCCATCAGAGATAATAGTTGATATATTTACATTGGGGTAGACATCACTAGTCCAAGGATGAGAAAAGGGAATTTTATATAATGCCTGGGTTTTGGAGACTTAAATGCTGAAGTTGCTCATATTGCTAAGTTGACGGAAAACTGACAAAAGCATTTCCTAGCCAATTGTAGAGAGAATTTTTAACTGATCTGCTTCAGTGCCCAAAGTGATATGTCCTGAAGGAAAATTTGGCTAAAGCACTCACATACTACAGTGATGAGGACAGTATAAGAAATAGATTCTAAATAGAATTGAATAGTTGTTTATAGGCTGAAAATCTCATAACTAAAAATGTAAGGAAATTCCCAAGAAAGAGAGTTTGCATTCAAAGCATCTACTTGCTTGTTGTCATTACTATTCAGTATATACTTTACTATCTTGTTCAAGAATGCTAAATATGCTATGCTAATTGTCATGTTTTTGCGGCATAGACCATTTTCCAGAGGGTATTTAAGATGAATCTCACCAACTGTAAGTTTAGGCTAATTTGCTTTGTTTCATTTAAAGTATGGGTCCCAAAAGGAGCTAGATAAATATCATAGAATCAGATGTTCGTGGTGGAAAAGAACTATCAGGTCATCCTAGTTAGCTAGTGTAGTTGCACTACCTTGGCCAGTGCCTTCTCTCATTGAAGTAATGGAGTTTTTCCCAATAGCCTGATTCTTATTTATGCTAATAACATTTTACACTGCTCTACTTGTGTAATGGAAATATAATTTACTCCCACTTTAAGGCCCCTTTGCAATGCCATAGTGGTATAAAGTATCCTTAGAATAAATGAGAATCAGGCCCAATAGGAGCAAGATGGGGCCATGATAGACATTTCTCCTACTTTAAACCATGTACAGTGCACCTCTGTACCACAGTGATGAGTGACCTTATACAAACCTAGACAGAAAGACAGACTGGAATAATAATGACTAATAAACACACCACTATTCTTCCTGTCACTCAGGCTTGTACCCTGGGAGTTATTTTTGACTTATCTCATGCACTCATGTATGTTCATGCCAGTTTTTTCTATTCCACATTTCTAAGAGCCTTTTTCCATACAGCTAAAACTCCTTCAGATTCCATCATCTCCAGTCTTGATCACTGTAACCTCCACCTCACTGGTCTCCCCGACATGCACATCACCCTCCTGCCCATACAAACCCACAGTCACTAAAGATCTTATTCTTTGCCTGTCAGTCTGACCACCTCATTCTCTCTTGAAAGTTCTCCAGTGGCTCCCAGTAACAGGGAAGAAACAGCCAAGAAAGGGTTAAGAACTGTCTACATGACCAAACAGGGGATTTAAGGGAAAGGACTATCTATCTCCTCTTTTCAAAGACTGAGAGACAAAGGAAAAACTGCGACAGACTGCAGCCTACATTGGTCAGAATTGCTTTGTCTTGTGATTGAACAACAAATTCTGCCCTTAGGCAAGGGCCTGAAGCAGACTTGAACATGGCACTGGTTCTTTCCTGAGCTGGTGAGAAGGAGCCAACCAGTTTATACTCCTCCTGCTCTCATGTCTCAATTTCTTGTGATGTCAATTTTATATAACTCCATTTGTCCACTTTGCCAACAATCATTTCTACACTCATTCCCACGCTGCTCCCTATGTTTGGAACACTACCCTGAGCTGGTCTGCAAAGCTTCGACACTATTCTCATTTACATCTCTCTCTTGAAGAACCACTTCTGGAATGCCTTCAAGAAGATTGCTGTCTAATTCATCTATATCTTTATTATCATTGATCAGCATTCATGATGAACTACTTATTTATTGTATATAGAGGCAGGGGGGTATATGGACACTGTAACTGAAGCTGGGAATGGGTGTGAGAGAAAGATGAGAGAGCTGAATTCTGGACAGAGGACTGAGGAAAGAGAATTTACTTTATTTCACTTAAAAATGAAAACACAACTGTGTAATTAATGACAAGTCTATTATCACTGATCACATTTTCTTCAGCATTCTGAGTACTTTTTTCTTCTTCAGCATGTTTTTCTTGAACCAATAAATTATCTCCTGCCACTGAAAACAATCCCACTTCTATCTTTTTTTTTATATGAAACACTTGAAGTTAGAAAACCACCATGATTTCTACAACTAAATTAAAATCCAAAGCCATCTTCTAATTCAGATGGCCAAAATGCACAAACCAGTGAATTTTTCATTTTGCCACCTAACTCAATGGGAATTTTTACTTCATTAATAAGTATTTTTCTACTCCTACTCTTTGATTATCTAGCATCTCAACCCTAAAATGCATTCTCCTTGTGTACCTCCTTACAGCAATTTACTTGAAACTGAGTCCTTGGACCACAGACCTCCATCACTTTCCAGTCTTTTTTTCCCCTTACCAATCTCCTTTTTACTCCTTAGATTGCTAGGCATATACAAGGAAAAAGCAGGAAGAAATGTATAATTTTCACATTCATTCATTCATTCATTCATTCATTCATTCCCTTGCTCGAATAGTTTGCCTACCACTTATCTCTATCAGTATCTATCTATCTATCTATCTATCTATCTATCTCTATAGTTATAGTACAGGGTTTTAGACAGAAACAGGCTTTTGACACAAGTTCATAATCATATGAGACCACAAGTCTGTTTATTGATATGATTTCCCATTTACCAATTGCAGTTTGAAGACAATAGTACAATTCTATATATTGACTCAGCAGAGTTACAATAAATCAGATCTTATCAAATTCTGGATACTCCTTTTAAAAAGTAACTAGTTTTTGTAATCTGAGATACAGTATTTCAATTTTTTGACTGTATTTCATCAGTAATGGTGAAAAACTACTGATAGCAAAATGTAGAATAACTAGCCCATTAAGACCACCGAATGTTTCATTTCGTCATACATTTTATGCAAATTGGTAGTGAGTAGACTTAATCTGATTAGTTTCCTCCCTTTACTAATAAAGTGATCACTCGAAAGTTGATGGAAGTGAAGTATTAAAACATTTTCCCATTAAATACTTATATATATTTGGAGATCTGATAGGCTGCACACTCAAGGAAGAGGTACTCATATTACAATGCAGACAATCTTTTTCAGTAACTTTGCCTAGAACTTTGCCAAATTGGAGAGCCATTCCCCCACTGAATGGCATTGACACAATAATCACTTTTGGGTTCTGATGTTGTGTTGTGATCACTCTCTTCTCATTATTTTTGGCTGCTGCTAAGGAAGAGAATATTTCCCTCATCTCTCTTCCCTCATCTCTCACTCTTTCCCCTCACTTTCTGGGTTCATGAGGAGACAAGGAGCAGTCCTGGTGTCTCTTGTCTGTTTGTTCAGTTTTCAGAGTAGCAGCCGTGTTGGTCTGTATTCGCAAAAAGAAAAGGAGTACTTGTGGCACCTTAGCGACTAACAAATTTATTAGAGCATAAGCTTTCGTGAGCTATCCGATGAAGTGAGCTGTAGCTCACAAAAGCTTATGCTCTAATAAATTTGTTAGCCTCTAAGATGCCACAAGTACTCCTTTTCTATTTGTTCAGTGTTATCTGACAGATATGAACTCACATACAAATGAACTGCATAGTAACCTATGGGGCTCTGAAGAGCTGCATCTGGTTTCAGAGCCACACAGTGAGAAAACAGCCAACAACTGGAATAATGTAACTATGTGAACCCAAAGAGCTTCTGTCTAGTATGGCATTAAGAGAAGGGTGTTGACCAGAAGCTACTATCCTGTTGTTCTAATTGGCTTTGACAACTGGCTGCATTCAAAGGTTTCATCTAAGTGACTTGCATAAGTGAAGTGACTTGCATGAAGTGAGCTGTAGCTCACGAAAGCTTATGCTCAAGTAAATTTGATAGTCTCTAAGGTGCCACAAGTACTCCTTTTCTTTTTTTCATCTAAGTGAGTGATTCTACACTACAGTGATAGGATAGGACTCAATGAGAAGAGCTGCTCTCCACATCTCTGAATGATATCTCATATCTTGTGTGAAAGCTGATATACCCTCCAACTCCACTGAAGCTATTTTAGTTAAGCTACAGCAATTCAGTTGGCTAAATCCTTACTAGTGATATGTGGTTAGAGATCACCCAGAGCTGATACTGGGTCTGTGGATCTTGGCCTTAAGAAACATTAAGATCCTTATTATGTTCTCAGCGATTTCAGTGGAAGTCTTAACAATAACTAAGGATGGACAGAGACGACATTGTCAGTAAGGACATTCATTCAAATGTGCATCAAAACAGAATGACATGACAGAGATTAATGACAAAAACCAGCTCTCCCACAAAAATTCGCATTCTAGCCGCACAACCTGTGATTAGTTCACTTAATCAAATTTTCAGTTAAGCTGAAGACTATGTCAGTAAGGCACAAGTCATCTAATGGATAGTAGTAAACATGGGCTAGTAGAGGAACAATTTAGGACTGGTGTTTGATGGCTGAAGTGATCCTGCTGTGAATTTCTCTGTGAAGGAAATTCTCAAATAGAGAGGGTGTTTTGCCAAGAAAATTAGTTGGTTTTAATAATTACTATAATGTTATTGTTTTTTCAAGAGCTGATATCTTCAACTGAAATCAACATGACTATAGTTTCACAATGAATACTTAGAAACTGAAATATACAAGGTTCAAATAGTTCAGCATAAACACAAGCCAGTGAATGGCTAGAAATGGATTCACATAACCACAACAGCACGTGAATTTATGACACCTCGAGTGCTTTACAAAAAACTTGCCCTGTGCTGGAGAGCAAGACGTAGAGGTTTTCATAACATTTAATGTATTAAAATGTTGATTGTATTTTGCGCAGTGGAAACTAAGTTTATGTCTACACAGCTGATGTTAAATTGCTGCCGTAGCAGCGCTTTAATGTGGCTGTATAGTTGTGGCTCCAGCACTGGGAGAGAGCTCTCCCAGTGCAGTAATAAAACCCCTTCGTGAGGGGCTTAGATTTCAGTGCTGGAAGTCTGGCTCCCAGCACTGGTGCACTGTCTACACTGCCACTTTACAGTGCTGAAACTTGCAGCGCTCAGAGGGGTGTTTTTTCACACCCCTGAGCGAAGAAAGTTTCAGTGCTGTAAGTGGCAGTGTAGACAAGGCTTTAGTCTCATAGTTAAGGTCCTAGACTGGGACTCAAGACATCTGGGTTCAAATTCCCACCCCTGCCATAGACTTTCTGTGTGACTTTGAATAAGTTACTTAATTGCTGTGTGCCTCAGTTTCCCATCTGAAATGAGGATAATAGAAAGATAGAAATGTAGGTCTGGACAGGTCATTTAGTTCAGCCCTCTGTGCTGAGCCAGGACCAAGTAAACCTAGACCATCCCTGACAAGTGTTTGTCCAACCTGTTCTTAAAAAAAACTCTAGTGATGGGAATTACACAACCTCCCTTGGAAGCTTATTCCAGTATTTAAATACCCTTATGGTTAGAAAGTTTTTCCTAAAATTTATCTTAAATCTCCCTTGCTGCAGATTAAGCCCATTACTTTTTGTCCTACCTTCACTGGACATGGAGGACAATTGATCACTGTCCTTCTTATAATAACCCTTAGCATCGTTGAGCTCAGGTGCCCCCTCAGTCTTCTTTTCTCCAGACTAACCATATCCAGGTTTTTAACCTTTCCTCACAGATCAGGTTTTCTAAACTGTTCCTAAATCATTTTTGTTGCTCTTCTTTGGACTCTCTTCACTCTATCCACATTTTACCTAAAGTGTGGCATCTAGAACTGGACACAATGTTCAAGCTGAGGCCTCACCAGTGCTGAGAAGTGAGGGACATTTACTTCCCATGTCTAACATATGACAATCCTGTTAATGCACCTCAGAATAATATTAGCCTTTTCACAACTGCTTCACATTGAATCATATTCAATTTGTGATCCACGATAAGCCCCAGATCCTTCCCAGCAGTATTACCACCTAGACAGTTATTCCCCATTTTGTAGTTGTGCTTGATTGATTTTTCCTTCCTAAATATATTACTTTGCACTTATCTTTACTGAATTTCATCTTGTTGAATTCAAACCAATTGTCAATTTGTCAAAGTAGTTTTGAATGCTAATCATGCCCTCCAAAGTGCTTGCAATCCCTCCCAGCTTGTCCTATGCAAATGACAGCATATTCTGCACTCCATTAGCCAAGTCATTAAAGAAAATATTGAATAGTACCAGATTCAGGACTGATCCCTGCAGGACCCCACTAGATATGGCCTCCCAGTTTGACAGCAAACCATTTGTAACTACTCTAATAGCATGGTCTTATAACAAGTTATGCACCCATCTTATAGTAATTTCACCTAAATCACATTTCCCTTGCTTATGCGAATGTCATGTGGCACTGTGTCAAAAGTTTTACTAAAATCTAACTATACCATGTCTACTGCTTCCCCCCCATCTAGTAGGCCAGCAGTCCTATCAAAGGAAATTAGGTCAGTATGGCATGATTTGTTCTTGACAAATCATGCTGCCTATTCCTTATAACTCTATTATCCTCTAGGTGCTTACAAATTGAATGATTAATAATTTGCTCCAGTATCTTTCCATGTATCAAAGTTGGCTGACTGGTCTGTAATTCCGCAGGTCCTCTTTGTTCCCCTTCTTAAAGATAGATACTATGTTTGCCCTTCTCCAGTCCTCTAGCACCTCGCCTATGGGTCAGGAGTTCTCAAAAATAATTACTAATGATTCTGAGATTGCTTCGACTAGTTTCTTAAGTACCCTGAGGGTATTTCATCAGGTGAATTATCCCATATCTGCCAACTGCAGAGGTCTTGCAACTTCCTCTGAAGCATCTGTGTGATCTAGTAGGGCAATTCCTATGTTCTGATGTCTTGTCTGTTCAGATTGTAAAGTCTTTGGGGCAAGGACAGTCTCATGTATTTACACAGTACCAACCGCAAGGGGAGGCCTGATCTCAGCTGGGGCCTCTAAGCACGACTAATAGAAATAAGTAACCACACATTTATTTATTGTTCACAAGTACATTAATTATATGTCTATTTATTTGTGTATAATAGCTCTACTACTTGACCAATGGCCTTTCTCCTCTGTATATCAAGACCAGTCTGAAACTCTGTACCAAGGTCACATATTCCTGTATTGAAATAAACTTGAAAAAAGTACATTTATATTTTTAAATAAGTGGCAAGCTCCTTGCACATCTATGGGTGTTGGCCAATTCTTCAGCTTAAGACTTCTTTTTTTGTCTTCTTTAGTTTGCTCCCTAATCATCACCTCTCTGGTCAGAATGACTGAAAGCACAGCCCACTTTTTCAGATGGAAGCTGGAGTCTGCAGCCTGTTTGGAGGCCGCTTGAAATACCCCTGCAACAGGAACATTTTCAATGGATAACTTATCTTCACCAAATTATTTTCCAAGGTATTTGTTCAAGAGGGCTCCGCACTTCAATGATACATGTATTCTTTTGATATCAAGAAAATGTAGTCATCTTCTGGTTCTATTATTCCACTGGGTTGTATTTCTATTGAATTTTACCTTTTGCTGCACTGGGAATTTATTCTTTAAACAAAAGTATTACTTTAACAGGTCCTCAATTTAAAATGGCTTCATGGTATTTCTGAACATACTTTCTCTCCAGTTTTCTTCTATTAAATACTTCTGTTCCTTGGCTGTGTTTCCCTCACGTAGGATACAACAGATAAGAAGAACTACAGAAGCAGGATACCTCACACTATCCATCCTGAAACACTCAGCTAAATCTCCACAGGCTCTTGGCAAGAAAGTCCATACGGTTCGAAAGCTGAGTGGCTCCAAAACATGGTTACTTGCTTCTTCCCAAGCCAGTTGGTGTCTAGTGAGTACAGGCTTTACAAGTCAAAAGAGGTGGCTTCTATTCCCAATCCCAAATCACATAAAACCAGATTTGACACCCAACGAAAGCAGTCCTTCAATCTCTTTGTCCTTCATTTACTTGCCAGGAAAATGGGGAATCAGTTCCACCCTTTGTGCAGTAGCTTCAAAATTTCAACCCTAGAATTTGGGAGTCTGGAGCTGCTGCTGAGTAGGTTTCCTCCTTTATAATGCTAGCAGTGCACTGGGGGCATGGAATTCTGGGTGAGCTTTGTGCTGCAGAAGGAGCAAAGCCACAAATGGACTTCAATAAATAATAGGGATTATTATAGGGAATTTTATCTGAAAGCACTGTATTGCACTATTTTACTGCCACAATATCATATTACAAAAGCCACTTTCGCCCTGACATTATGATGTAACATGCTATGAAAGGAGAAGAAATGAAAAACAATGTCTAAATGGCTTCATTTCTTTTAATACCTAATTTTCAAAGAGATCCCGGAACTTAATGTAAGAGAATTCCAAGGTACAGAGGAAATGGCACTCTCTACTCATCTCATACTCATGCAAGTATGCATTTTAGCAGTCATTATGCTAATTCTGGCCTGAAGTCCCTGTAAACAGTTGGATAGCCACTTACCTCAGTTGTCTTGAACTCTGTATAAGCAGCTTGAAACAGGAGAAAATTAATTATGCTCACAATATATTACTAGTTGTCAGTGACGAGTGATGTCGATAAAGCTGGTAATCATTTTGTAGATTTGCCTTAAATGCAAGGTAGTGTGATATACTTAGTTCATTTTGCTTGAAAGTTATCCTTTGTGTGGACAAGTACCATTATTACTCTTTATCACATAAAGAATGACGTATGTTTAAAATAAGTAATTATTAATCTAACTTCTTTAACTACTTAATGAAAATTTTTATTTCCACACAACATGCTTAATATGATGATGATGATGATTACAGCATGCATTTCTAAGGTGTCCATCGCTGAAGCACTGGAAAGCACATTTTTTAAAAAATGCTAAATACGGAATCCTATAAAATTACCCCAATGCTCCCCTCCTCCTCCTCCTGAGTGGGGAACGGATTCATGGGGAGATCATCAAGAGTATATTGCTAAAGAGCCTCCAGAACTTCATCAGCTGCAGGATTGGACAGAGAGTGAGGTCTTGAAGCTCTAACCTATAGATAGCTCTGGTTGACTTAGCTGGATCTCCTATGAAAGTGAGGTCCACAGATAATTTTTGCCATTTCACCCTGCTCCATATTGAAGAGAGACAGTTTTAAATTATACAATCTAAAATCTGCCAGTTACATATAACTAAAAATGCTACACAGTTACATCATTATCTGAGAACTGTTTACAGCTTATATGGGAAAATTTAAAGCTATTGACTAATAAGCCATATGACAATCTGCAACAAATGCTGGTTCCCAACCAAATCTTCCAATTCAGAAGTAGTGATCCACCAAACACTAACTGGGAATCACTTCAAAAGAAGTTTCCTGAATCAGAGAAGTCCAAAATTTTATTTTTGCCAGTTGATGAAAGTTTTGAAAAGAGTTAAGGGTCCCAAACTTAGAATCCAACAGAGCTATGCTCAGTGAATGAGCTAGGTGAGGAAGGGGTTAGGAGGGCAAGAGAGGGAAAGCTAAGCCGATGAAATTCAGCTTTGATAAATGTGAGTTAATTCATATTGGCAAAAAGAATCTAAACTACTAACAGAAGCTAGACATGGGCCTTATTCAAACCTCTGCATCCAAACACCCCTGCACATTGATGTCGTTCAAAATCTGAATATTTCTGTGCCTCAGTTTCTTTCTCTATCTATAAAATGGGGATAATACTTATCTACCTCATAGAACTGTTGTGTGGAGTACTTGGTAAATGTTTTTGTAGTGATTTGAAGGCATAACATTCTAAATGTTGTGAACCTGGGGAGAACTATGGTGTGGGCAGCAATCCCTTAGGTATGGGCCAGTGTTGGAGGCAAGGATTTGATGGGCCAACTCTATGATCTAGCACAGAAAATTCTATGTTCCTAAATAAATGTTAATTCAAAGGAAATTGTAAACTTTGGCTGAAACCTGTCTAACATGTGTTCCAAAAATTAAGCACTTAAATCCACATTTAGGCACCTAGATTCATGGACTCATGGAGTTAAAGGCCAGAAGAGACCATTACATCATCTAATCTGGCTACTTTATCAATTTCACACAGTTGCTCCAGTGTTGAACCCAATAACTTGTGTTGGGGTAAAGTATATCTTCCAGAATGGCATCTAGTCTTGATTTGAAGACACCAAGAGATGGGGAAACTACCACTTCCATTGATAGTTTGTTCCAGTGGCTAATCAACCTCACTATTAAAAATGTCAGGTTTCAGAGTAGCAGTCGTGTTAGTCTGTATTCGCAAAAAGAACAGGAGGACTTGTGGCACCTTAGAGACTATCAAATTTATTTGAACATAAGCTTTCATGAGCTACAGCTACAGCTCACAAAAGCTTATGCTCAAATAAATTTGTTAGTCTCTAAGGTGCCACAAGTACTCATTTTCTTTTTGTTAAAAATGTGTGTCTAATTTGAATTTGTCTGCTTTTAATTTCCAGACACTGGTTCTTGTTATGCCTTTCTCTGGTCGATTATGGAGCCCATTAGTACCTGGTATTTTCTCCCCACGAAGGTACTTAAACATTGTAATCCGTTAGAAGTAACGGAAGAGGAGAAGGACCTTGGAGTATTGGTTGATCATAGGATGACTATGAGCTGCCAATGTGATATGGCTGTGAAAAAAGCTAATGCGGTTTTGGGATGCATCAGGAGAAGCATTTCCAGTAGGGATAAGGAGGTTTTAGTACCATTATACAAGGCACTGGTGAGACCTCACCTAGAATACTGTGTGCAGTTCTGGTCTCCCATGTTTAAAAAGGATGAATTCAAGCTGGAGCAGGTACAGAGAAGGGCTACTAGGATGATCCGAGGAATGGAAAACTTGTCTTATGAAAGGAGACTTAAGGAGCTTGGCTTGTTTAGCCTAACTAAAAGAAGGTTGAGGGGAGATATGATTGCTCTCTATAAATATATCAGAGGGATAAATACAGGAGAGGGAGAGGAATTATTTAACCTCAGCACCAATGTGGACACAAGAACAAATGGGTATAAACTGGCCACCAGGAAGTTTAGACTTGAAATCAGACGAAGGTTTTTAACCATCAGAGGAATGAAGTTTTGGAATAACCTTCCAAGGGAAGCAGTGGGGACAAAAGATCTATCTGGTTTTAAGATTCTACTTGATAAGTTTATGGAGGAGATGGTATGATGGGATAATGGGATTTTGGTAAGTAATTGATCTTTAAATATTCAGGGTAAATAGGCCAAATCCCCTGAGATGGGATATTAGATGAATGGGATCTGAGTTACTATAGAAAATTCTTTCCTGGGTATCTGGCTGGTGAATCTTGCCCATATGCTCAGGGTTTAGCTGATTGCCATATTTGGGGTTGGGAAGGAATTTTCCTCCAGGGCAGATTGGAGAGGCCCTGGAGGTTTTTCGCCTTCCTCTGTAGCATGGGGCATGGGTGACTTGAGGGAGGCTTCTCTGCTCCTTGAAGTCTTTAAACCATGATTTAAGGACTTCAATAGCTCAGACATGGGTGAGGTTTTTCATAGGAGTGGGTGGGTGAGATCCTGTGGCCTGCGCTGTGCAGGAGGTCGGACTAGATGATCAGAATGGTCCCTTCTGACCTTAGTATCTATGAATCTATAAGTCATCTCTCAATCCTCTTTTGGATAAACTAAACAGATTGAGCTGTTTAAATCTCTCACTTCAAGGCATTTTCTCAATCCCTCAAATCATTTGTGGCTCTTTGTTGCACCTTTCCCAATTTTTCAACATCTTTTTAAAACATGAACACAACCTCTAGGCAGTATCCCAGTATCAATCTTATCAGTGCTGCTAACTGAGGTAAAATCACCTTTCTACTCCAACTCATTTTTTCCCTGTTTATACATCCCGTGGTTACAATAGATTTTTGTCAGGTGTCACACTGGGAGTTCATGTCAAGCTGCTTGTCCACTATGACTCCTAAATCCTTTCTGGAGTCACTTCTTTCCAGAATACAGAAAATATATTGACAAACAATATATAGGGAACCTATAATGATTTGGAGGCAGGGTATTTGTCTAGCTGTAAAGCACCATGCACTCCAATTGTACTCTATCAATAATAAACAGTATTCATAATTAAAATATACAAGAATTATGTTGTTTCAAACAGCCTCTCTGTAACAAAAATCTGCACATTCTTCTTATTTAAATATCACGACAAGTGGCCCACCAAGCACACAGTGACTGAGGTTATCAATAAAAGCAAAAGCAAGAAACGGCAAAAGCAAAAATACAAACGGTATCCCAACTAATACAGCAGTCTGGGTTTCCTAGTGCCATCCCCAACTTCTCTCTCTCTATATATATAAAATGAATAGATATGTATTGCACAGGAACAATAAATAATAATAAATGTAAGTGAAGAAATGTATAGGTGTATCTCAATCACTAAACTAAATAGATATTGTCTGTAATTAGCATCATTTATGAGTTACTAGTTTTTCGTATTCAACAAAAAGAAGAAAAGTGAAATGATTCTCAGTTTATTAATACATTTGGAAATGAAAGACAAATGTATCTTTTATTTAATCAAATCCTATACAAAGAGCAGAAATGGCCTATGATTTCATCCTACTTTATATGGTACCAGATAGGAAACACAAATTTCCCTCAAGAAACCATGCAAAACATTCAGCAGTCAATGAAGCAGGAGTTATGGTCAAAAGAAACAGCTTAAAGAATGGGACTCAACCACGTGTTTAAATTAAGTACATGGTTATGTGCTTTGCTGCACTGAGGCTGATAATTTAAAATTTGCAAATTCTTTCCTGATAAATTACGATTAATCTAAAAAATGAACATATAAAATGGCATTGTGTTTTCAATACTTATTAACCCATCTATTATTTTTAATCTATATAAATGGTTTCTTAATGTATTATATTGCGTATATTGTTAAGACAGTGGTTTCTTCAATTTTGCTGAATGAAGAGTAATTAAAACACAAATATGTTTTCTTTTCTTAACTTCTTAGCTCAGCTACATACTACCTTCCTTTGACTCTGAGCATATACAATATTTGTAAAATAATTTTGGAAAAACAAAGTAGTATGGGAAATTATCATCTGTTTGATGACAATTCATGAATAGAAAAAAAGCATACATCTGATGAATAATTGTTCACTGCAAATAATTCACTCAGCACTAGTTAGTTCTTTAGTCTGAGCATACATTACATGCACCATGCAATACAATAGCAGTTTGTCATTTTACTGCTGGCTATAGTTATCCATATGAGGCAGTCACTGCTCATGTAAAAGTGGGGGAGGTGTGACAGTAATGGTGCGGGAGGGGGTTCCAGGCTGGGGTGGGAGGAAGTGCGGGAGGGAGTGTCAGGGCATGGCTGGGGTGGGGTGCAGATGAGGGATTTGGGGTAAAGGAGGGGGCTCTGCGCTGGGACCGAGGGGTTCGGAAGGCGGGAGGGGGATCAGGGCTGGGGCAGGGGGTTGGGGTGCAGGGGGTGGGGTGGGGTGGGGATGGCTCAAGGATGCAGGCTCTGGGCAGCGCTTACCTGAAGCAGCTCCCGGAAGCAGCGGCATGTCCCCCCTCCGGCTTCTATGCGTAGGTGCGGCCAGGTGGCTCTGATGCCCGCAGCCCCATCTGCAGGCGCTTCCCCTGCAGCTCCTGTTGGTCACAATTCCCAGCCAAGGGGAGCTGTGAGGGTGACACTTGGGCCAGGTGCTGCTTCCGGAAGCCGCACAGAGCAGCCCCTGACCCTGCTTCCCAGCTGGAGTGCAGGAGCAGGGCAAGCCCCAAACCACGCTCCCCAGTGGGAACTTGAGGGCCGAATTAAAATGCCTGGCAGGCCAGATGCGGCCAGCAGGCCATAGTTTGCCCACCCCGGGCTATGACGTGGACCAGCAGCAGTGCCGCGTGAAAGCCATGGAGATGCAGCAGTCATACCAGAAGGCCAAGGAGGCCAACAATCAAACCAGTGCCGAGCTTTTACAAATTTCTGCATGCCATCCTCGACAGAGACCCCCCCCCCTTCCCACTAGCACCATGGATACTTCTGAGGAACCCAACTCACAGGCCCCTGCTGTGAACAGCGAAGAGGAGGAGGGAGAGGAGATGGGGTATGGGGGACAGGTGACTGGGGGATCCAGCTGTGCAGAGAGCCAGGACCTGTTTTTTACTCCACTGCAGTCCAGCCCACTCCGCCAGTCGAGCACAGATGAGCCAGATGCAGGGGAAGAAAACTCTGGTAAGTATGCAGTTTACTTTGAAATGGCACTCCCAAAGTAGCAGGATACATCTTTTGATTTACTCATTTTTACTTGTGCTAGAAGAGGTAGTGGAACAACCAAGAGAAGCAGAGTTGCTATCTGCTTTTCATTCCCCTCTAGAGTGAGGCAGTGGGGACCACGCGGAGCAATTCATTTACGGGCACTGCCCGTTTACATGTCCCATGAATCCTCCATAGAGATCTCAATGAAACTTTCATGGAGGTACTCTGCAATCCTCTGCTGAAAGTTTCTGGGGAGGGCTGCCTTATTTCTTCTGCCATAGTAGGACACTTTCCCACGCCACTCAGTGATTACTTCAGCAGCACCATTGCTAGCAGCATACGGGCCCGGATGGCATTGGGTCGCCAGTAGCAGCTGTGATCCCTCTGCCTTTGTCACGAGTGAGGTGCCAGCTAAAGTCACCTCACCTGTGGAAAATACTGCCACTATTCAGTTCCATTGCTCTATACATTATCATGCACAGCAATCTAGTCTCCAAGGAATCATCATGACCCCCATGGCTCCTCTTGTGGCCCTGGAAGTACTGCAGGATTGTGTCCTAGTGCTTGCAATGCTCATGACAATAGGACAGAGCTGTCCAGGCTCCATGCACAGGTTTGTGGGATTTTGAAAAAATGGTGTGAAAATTATGGCATGCATATGAAATTATGGGATGGAGAACGCAGCATTACAGGAAGTTGACCCCATGTTACCAGTCACTGCTGTGTGACTCGTTTCAGCGCCATCAGGCATTGCAAAAAAATTCCCAAAATACTCTGTGCTGGATGGTGGCCAGTAGTGCTTATATCTATGCGCTGCACTCTGCATTGATATAAGCACTACTGGTGAGGACGTGCGCTGTCGATACAAGAAACCAAGTGTAACCATGCAAGCGATGTAATAACTGCGACAGCCGTATGCCGATGTTACTTAGGTCTATATTCATTTGTAGTGTAGACATGGCCCCTTTCACCAGCAGAAGTTGGTCCAGTAAAAGACACACTTTGTCTTTCTAACAAGTGCAGCTAGATATTTAGACAACTAGGAAAACGAGGGGCTAGATTCTGCCTCAACTTACATCCCATGCTACAAATTGAAGCCTCTGGGTTAGGTAAGATGTAAATCTGACTCAATATCCCTGTTACTGTACTCTTAGCATCAAATCTAAGCAGGTGCAATACAAGGTACAGCTAAGGCTCAAGGATGACAGCAGGACCAAACAAAAGCAGTATAAATCTCAGCAACGGAGGGTTAAGTGAAAGATGTGAGCTTTATGGAGGGATTTGTGGAGGTGGTGAAGACAACATGCCACACAGAAAGATGGCAGACGTTCCAAGTTTAGGATTTGGCACCCCATCCCACTGATTTTCTTCACTATGTCATGTTCAAGTGCTGTATGATGCTGTAATACCCTGCTCCAGGAAAAGGACATTCTTTAAAAATTACTGCAGATCCTGGTGTGATAAGTCAGTTTAAGATTCTGGGTTTTTCATTAATTGGTTTGTTTTTAACTTTCCCCTTCCAGGGCAGGGCAGAACAAAAAGTAATCTGCAGAAAGGAAAATCTAGGTTAAATATCAGGAGAGAGTTAACTATAAGAAGATTTTGGTAACAAAAGAAGCTGCTAGAGAGATATTTAAAGGTAGTTACTCATCTATTATGGCTAGTTTTAAGTTCTTGCAAAAACTTAAACTTAGATTTTAACAGTATTATAAATACATTTTCACAACCTATCAAAACCCCCCTTTGAAATTGTGTTCAACTGCAACAGATGATTTCTGGTCAGTAGACTACTGGCCTCCACCCACACAGCATGATGGCAAAAGTGTAAGCAGAAGTCCCATTTTAATTGAGAAGTAAAATTATTTAAAATTATAATGCATTTTGCAGAATAAATTGCTATAGTGTTATCTAATTATTTAATTGGACTGGTGCTAGTTACAATTTCCAACTTACCTCAGGGTTGCATGATGTAATATATTGTAGGGTCCAATCCGCATCTCTTATGTATGTGATTCTCCATTAAGATAAAAGGGAGTTTCACAGACAGAAGAACTGAAGGATGGAGGCAATAAATAGAAGGAATAATAAAAAGCGAATTTCTGGTGAGCAAAGCTTTCCCCATAAAATTTAAAGAAATTCAATAAAGGTTGGTAGACCTAAGTTTGACCTAAGCATTTTTAATATGATAATTTTTCAGTCCATATGATTTTTACATATGTCATATTGTTTCCACATTTGATGCTTTCACAGTTTTCTTCATCTTAAATAAAATTACAAGCTAATGCAGGCATCCTGAGGGTCGGAGGAGGACAATTTTGACATGGAACAACATTTCAGGTTTTCATTTTTCCCTTCTACAGCTTGGATTATACAGTTTCTAGATGTACAGGTAGAATAAGAAAAGAGCAGGAAATGGCAACAGGCAAAATGTTATAGTTACCTTTCAAGTGAAATCAACAAATTTCCCCTGTAACTTTCTGACTATTATATACTGCACATATATAATACAACTTTTAGTGTAACATTTTTCATCCTGATTGTATCTTAAACTGTTTTATAGAGTTAATGTAAGCAATAAAATAAAGTAATAAATTTTAAAAAAACCTATTGGCCCCTGTCTTCCCCACACAGGAATAAATATGTAGGGAAACTCTTAAAGGGTCAGACTATGAAGTTTCTTCTAAATTCTCCCATCAGGCTGACAATGTTTGCACACTCCTCATGGGATCCTCCTGAGACAAAGGGCATCCCATGTGAGATTCCTTGACTCCATATTTTGACCCGCTTACCAGCTCCCACTAACAACTATAGGAGGCAGATTTCAGAGTGGTAGTCATGTTAGTCTGAATCAGCAGAAAGAACAAGGAGGACTTGTGGCACCTTAGAGCCTAAAAAATTTATTTGAGCATAAGCTTTCATGGGCTAAAGCCCACTTCATCAGATGCATGAAGTGGAAAATACAGTAGGAAGATAGGTAGATATATATACAGAGGACATGAAAAAATGGGGGTTGCCATACCAATTCTTAACGAGACCAATCAATTAAGGTGGGCTATTATCAGCAGGAGAAAAAAACTTTTGTAGTGATAAACTATAGGAGATGTGCTGACAGGGGCACCCTCACCACCAACCTCCTCCAGAATCCACTCCAGGGAATGCTTCAACCCACTGAGAGGGAGCAGTCTACATCACTGCAGACTCCATCAGCAGTAAAGTGAACTGATTTGAGCTGCAGATTGGCTATGGGGGTAGAAACTAGCATAGTTTGGCCATACCCTTTTCTCCTTGCCATCGTGCCCTTTCCAAGGGCCTGGTGCAATGACCACTGAAGTAAAAGGGAGCCTTTCGATTGACTTCAATGAGCATTGGATCACATTCCAAATCTGTGGAACTGAGTCTGTGAAGAACTCCCTGGGAGGGATCTCTATGGGGTTTGCAGAGCACAGAGCTACTGAAAGGCTGTTTCAGACAGCAGGATCTGCAGGGAAGAAAGCTCTTGCACAAATGGATGGACAACAATGAGTGCAAAGGATCATTTTAAAAATCATATACTGTAACCCTGACAGTGCCATTTTAAATAAGAACATAGCAAGAATCCCCCTTTCTAACCATAGATATTTGTATATACACAATAGGAACACAAGCAACTGCATATATTCTTAATATCATAAAGAAGACTAGCACAAAAACAATGAGTAAGAAGGAGTCACAGGACTAAATGGCAGACATGAAAGATGTGGTCAGCATCCAGTAGAATAGTTTTTTCTCACAAATCACCCACCAACATCCTGACACACAAATACCACTTTTATTTGTATCTCTGCCAATTGCCAAATATGTCAGTTTAGTGATGGCTTCTATCCTTAACTGGCACCAGCCTGGATCTCAGAAAGTTTCTGCTCTTCAGAGATGAAAGAGGAGCGAAATGTGTGATGTGCCAAGGAGAAGTAACTGAATGCAGGATATATGTCAACAAAAGTCTCTTAGCACTAAAATACAGTCAGGATACATGAAACCATATGCAGAGGTCAGATACCCGTACTGAAATGCATCATTTATGAAGATAAGGGTTGCAGTTAGAACTTTTTCTGTCCTTTATGGGTGAATTTATAAAGTGGTTGTTATAATTTTAACTATTACTTCTTATGAGACCTTAAAATTGAACTAGTGTATTATTAATATTTTAATAGACACCTGATTTTTCTGCTCTTCTTCCTTCATTGGGTTGATGACCACAATACACGTGTGACATGGACTCTGTGACTATGTATAGTAAGAGACAGTCTGTGCCCTGAAGAACTTACAGTCTAAATAGACCCACAGAGTGGAAGCAAAAGGAAATATTATGACCCATTTTTATAGATGAGTAACTGATAGACCTGATTGGGAATTTTCCAACAAAATTGTTTTTTGTCAGAAAATGCTGAAATGGTTGGTTCAAAAAATGTTGCAACATCCCTTTCTGACATTTTCAAAATGAAAAAGTTTCATTATCCAGTTTGAAATTGAAATGTTAGTTTATTTATACTAAAAGGGGTTACTTTTTTAAAGGCCAAAATAAAAAAGAAAGATTTTAAAATTATTGAAACAAAACATTTTGATTGACTCAATCTGAAATTCTTTCAGGTTATCGGTTGGTAAACATTTTTGAGATTTTGCATTTTTGTCAGAATTTGGGATGAGAAAAAACATTTGAAATCTGGAAAACTCACTGAATAGGAAATCAATACAATAGATTCTAAGGCCAGAAGGAACCATTGTGATCATCTAGTCTGACCTCCTGTATAGCACAGGCCATAGAATGTCCCCAAAATAATTCCCAGCCTTAGTGACTAAGGTGCAGAGTATTGAAGTGACTTGCCCAAGGTCACATAGGAAGACTGTGGCAGAGCTGTGAATTAATCCGAGAGCTCCAGCGTCTCAGTCCTGTACCTTTAACTATAAGACCCTCTCTGAAGATCATAAAAAGAGTTTAGAAAATTAAATTATATTAAATTTTGCTCCTTAGGGCTAATCTTCAGTAACACAATAAATCAAAAACCATCATCTGGAACAAACTTTACTTACACCTCTTAGAGACAGGCAGCATCTAGCTCATCTAGCCAGAGAGACCACCTATATATTGGTAGGCAGAAATAATCTTGTTTGGCAGAAGTGCACCGAAGAATGAAATATTGCAAGAAAAGAATATCCTGTCTATAACCCACCATTTGGTTCACAACAATATAAAAATGTAAAACCTAAAGCTAAACAAAAAATGTTCGTAAGAGTGAGGCTTCAGAATGAACAGATTTCTTTATGGACTAGAAGACATCAGCAATAAATGTAAACTTAGACCAGTGGATTGATAAGTGTGGGTCTTGGTATTCTCTGAATATAACTGAATAATAAGGCTTTATAATTGTTAACCATTTAGGAAATTAGTGTAGGGGTCTGTTTTCCCCACAAAGAAACTGTATAGCTCCTATTAAAAATAAGGCCTTACACTGATATAGTGTCTTTTATCCTAAAGAGTTTTACTAACTATATACAGATTACAGCTGAAGTAAGAATAGAAAAAAAAATACCTGATATTGACAAAGAATTTCAATTTGAATACATCTTCAACCCTTCCATGTCTGCCTTCCACAAGTATCAATCTCTCAAGTTTTACTGAGAAAAATTCTCTTGAAATGTGAATGGTAAGCTCAAATGTTCTTATATTCACTGGAAGCAAATTCTGAACTGTACAGTCGCTTGTTATATTTGAAACCTGAAATCTGCACTGTGTTGGCAAGTTATCTACCCAGGGAACAGAAACAATATCACCTGACTTAGGTAATTAACAACAGGAATTTTGAAGATCAAATGTTAAATATTCACAATCAACTGTGTGTGAGATATTAATACAGAAAAAAAATGGGAAAAACTTTAATTTTGAACGATGAATAAATCTAAGAATTTTGGAATCTGTGGACATTTTCCAAGCAGAAAAAAGGAGAAATCACCACATATATTCATTAATACACATTTTAGCTCTAGTACTATCTAAGGAATCATTTACCCCATTACTGAAATATAGGAAACTATGGGTTGCAAGACAACAGGTAAGCATTCAGTACAATGTGCAATGTGAGGAGCCAGGAGGCAAAGTTATGGCCAAAGACATTAAGGCAAACCTTCACTCTTATGAAAAGTGCCCTAGGATTTTTAATATCCATGCCGAGTAGACAGGTTCTCTGTGTAAATTCGGATCTAAAAAAGCCCTACACAGTTGGTTCCATAAAAATATAATTATCTATAGGAGTAATACATAGCATTTAACGTTTTCAAAGTGCTTTACAAATATTAACTAATTCATCCTTATGACACCCATGTGAGGGAGCTAAGTAAGTGTTATTGAAGTACTCCTTTTCTTTTTGCGAATACAGACTAACACGGCTGCTACTCTGAAACCTGTGATTAGAATTGAAGAAATCTTAGTTCTCAAACCACATCTCTCTGTCCCTGAATGACCAATGGCTGAGTCGACATTCAAGCCTGTGGTTCCAGTGAGCCTAGAAATTGCAAATCTGATTCTTAAGGCCAATGTACTACACTGAGGGAGAGCTTCTCCCATCAGCATAGTTAATCCTCCTCCATGAGAGACGTAGCCTATGTTGATGGGAGAAGCTCTGTAGAGAGAAGCTCTGTCTACACCAGAGGTTAGGTCACTATAACTGCATTGCTGAGGAGTGTGGATTTTTCACATCCCTGAGCAACATAGTTATACCAATGTAAGTTTATAATGTAGACCTGGCCCTAGACCACTGACTTATCTCCTCCATGAAAGTGACCCATGTACAGGAGCGGTGCAAAGGAACTGGAAAGCAGTTTGACCTAGCCAGCTGAAAATTTCCGAGGCATGGAAGAACTCTTAGCGCGAGGCGATTTACCTGGCCTCTGAGCCACTCCTGTTATCCCTGGCACAGAGTGGGATACTCTGTTCAGCTGGCATACTGTCCCTTAAGGACTGTAGCCAGCTGGTATAAAATTAGAGCAGCCTCCAAGCTGCTCTAACCCATGCAGGATGTTAGCAGGGTACAGCTCTGCCCTGTGAATCAGAGAGCCAGACAGTCCCCTGTTCTTCTGGTACAACAGAATATGAGCCTTCAACTATTATGAGCCACCAAAAGAAAGAGGCTTTTTGTGGTATGTCTGTGTGAATAGTTTTTTTTTGTGTGAATAGTTTCCAATGAATACCATTATTTTATCCCTATTAAATGTACACCATGACGGTATAGATCAGGTCTTGGCTAGGTTTGATTGGTTTGGGTTTTTTGGAGGACCAACAGAGTGCATAGAAGATATTGGTTGGGGGACTCTATTGCTTCTCTAGTGTCTCGCCACTACTTGGCAGATGCAACAAAAAGCAAAGCCTGTTGAATGTCATTAGGAGGAAATGTACTGCAAAGTGTGTCAAAGTTAATACAAAGCATTTTTTTCTGTACATTAGCAAACATTTTTCTGGCAGTTAAAGAAAACTTATCATTTGAACAAGGTATTTTCTGCACCAGTGTTCCATCAGGTTTGTAATTAGAAGTGTTTGTATTTGAATGGAAAAATATGCAAGATGCTCATAGGTCTCGTTAAATTTATTCACGAATGTGAACATTCTTGTACTGCAAACTAGAGGAGATGGCGGCTCCTTGACCAATTAATATTACTGCTAATGTATATCAAAGATAAAAATAAGTCACATAAAAATATCTTACATGTTGTACAGTCAGTCAGAGCCACCCAGAAGAGTACATTTAAATAGCCATACAGGAAAATAAATGAAAGACAAAGAATTCTAATATATTTGAAACATACAAGTAAATAGTCAACTAACTATAGGTAGATTAAGAATATTCTTGGTTTATTTATATTTTAATATAAATATGTATTTTAAAACAAATATTTAATATATACAATTTTTAAAATATAAATAAATCAAGAATACACATCAACTCCGCTCCACTATTCTTAATCTACCTATAGTTAGTTGACTATTTACTTGTAAGTATATATTGTATATACTTGTGTTTAATTCATCAAATTAGTGAGGTAATTTTTTCCTGATTTCTTTAAATGTTTTGTTTTGACATTTTTTAAATAAAACATTTTGATTTGCGATTTGAAATTACATTTTTATTTTTACTTCAATTTAATTTTTTAAAAGATTAAAAAAACCCTCTAAAGCTAAACAAAACATTCTGTTCAACCTGAAATGAATTTTTAAAAATGTTCTGGTTTGATGAAAAATATGCATTTTTTTGGTCTCAGGTAGACCCAAAATTTTTTCAATGTTTCAGTACAGCCAGAAAACCAAAAAATCAGTTATTTGCACAACTCTTATGGTGACACCAATCTCACCCTTCTTACAGTATAAGAATTCTCTCTCCTAGTTGATTGTATTTCAGAAGGCAACATTTCAGGAAAAGGTATTTGGACATTCTTGGCAAGATTCTGATCTTATTTACCATGGTGAGTATTAAACTAGATAGACTGGTACGATATTCCCTATATTAATATGTTAATCTCTTTTGGGGCTCAGTTCTGAGGCCAATCGACACAACCGTGTTAGTCTGTATTCGCAAAAAGAAAAGGAGTACTTGTGGCACCTTAGAGACTAACAAATTTATTAGAGCATAAACTTTTGTGAGCTACAGCTCACTTCATCGGATGCATTTGGTGGAAAAAACAGAGGAGAGATTTATATACACACACACAGAGAACATGAAACAATGGGTTTATCATACACACTGTAAGGAGAGTGATCACTTAAGATAAGCCATGACCAACAGCGGGGGGGGGGGGGGGGGGGAGGAGGAAAACCTTTCATGGTGACAAGCAGGTAGGCTAATTCCAGCAGTTAACAAGAATATCAGAGGAACAGTGGGGGGTGGGGTGGGAGGGAGAAATACCATGGGGAAATAGTTTTACTTTGTGTAATGACTCATCCATTCCCAGTCTCTATTCAAGCCTAAGTTAATTGTATCCAGTTTGCAAATTAATTCCAATTCAGCAGTCTCTCGTTGGAGTCTGTTTTTGAAGCTTTTTTGTTGAAGTATAGCCACTCTTAGGTCTGTGATCGAGTGACCAGAGAGTTTGAAGTGTTCTCCAACTGGTTTTTGAATGTTATAATTCTTGACGTCTGATTTGTGTCCATTCATTCTTTTACGTAGAGACTGTCCAGTTTGGCCAATGTACATGGCAGAGGGGCATTGCTGGCACATGATGGCATATATCACATTGGTAGATGCGCAGGTGAACGAGCCTCTGATAGTGTGGCTGATGTGATTAGGCCCTATGATGGTATCCCCTGAATAGATATGTGGACAGAGTTGGCAACAGGCTTTGTTGCAAGGATAGGTTCCTGGGTTAGTGGTTCTGTTGTGTGGTGTGTGGTTGCTGGTGAGTATTTGCTTCAGATTGGGGGGCTGTCTATAAGCAAGGACTGGTCTGTCTCCCAAGATCTGAGAGAGTGATGGCTTGTCCTTCAGGATAGGTTGTAGATCCTTGATGATGCGTTGGAGAGGTTTTAGTTGGGGGCTGAAGGTGATGGCTAGTGGCGTTCTGTTGTTTTCTTTGTTGGGCCTGTCCTGTAGTAGGTGACTTCTGGGTACTCTTCTGGCTCTGTCAATCTGTTTCTTCACTTCAGCAGGTGGGTATTGTAGTTGTAGGAATGCATGATAGAGATCTTGTAGGTGTTTGTCTCTGTCTGTCTGTTTGTCATCAAGGATCTACAACCTATCCTGAAGGACGAGCCATCACTCTCCTTACAGTGTGTATGATAAACCCATTGTTTCATGTTCTCTGTGTGTGTGTATATAAATCTCTCCTCTGTTTTTTCCACCAAATGCATCTGATGAAGTGAGCTGTAGCTCACGAAAGCTTATGCTCTAATAAATTTGTTAGTCTCTAAGGTGCCACAAGTACTCCTTTTCAATCAACACAAGAAACTCCATGTAGTTCCGCCCAGGGAGCAGATGTCAGATTAAGCCCCAGGCTAGTTGTAGAACAAGAACATCTTCCTCCAATTGCCACATTTCTGGCCCTGTTAATGGAGTATTATTTTAAGCTTGGGCCATGCAGATTCACACCTCACCCCAGCCATTCTGTAATCAAAAGCCTGAACATTGGAAGACAGCACTGAACAAAAATACTTTGTAGTTGTCAAATGTTTAAACATAAGACCAGTTCCAGTGATGTATTTTAAAGTGTTTCGTAAAACTGAAATATAAAATGTTATTCATTACAGCCTGGAGTAAGATTTCACAGCATGTTATTATATTCTGAAGTAGTTACCACTTTGTCACTGATATGGGTTGGTGAAACATCACTCCAAACTGGATTCACTATGCTTATGTAACTGATCAGTGAGTGGAAACCTGCAAGTCCTCTATTCAGTTTGGTAAACATGGGCTTGTCTGTCACTTCTCATTGTTCCTCTTCAAAGTACTGTTGCCACCTTATCTGGCAACAGCTTTCTTTAAGAGTGCTACTCATGTGAAATAATCTTTCACCACTGAGTCCAATATTTTCTTAGCACAAGAAGAGACATTTATCTTGCTGTTAATGGTTAATTAATTTTGAAAATGTATATTACAACACACATACACACACACACACAAAAGCCATACTGGACAATGGAGCGAAATGTCCCTTCTTCAAATTGACTCCTATTTAGTTCTTCCAATGTCATCCAAAACACAGATAACTTTTCTTTCATGAATTGTTCTCCTGAATGATTTATACATGTTGTGTTATCTGAGGCCCTTTCCAGGTCCCCTTGTGGATTCAGCCAGCCATCAGCTGCATAATTGTTAATTTTAACACTATAAAAGGTTCTGATGCTGAACAGATAAAGCATTGGTGGAAGAATTAATTGAAATGTATCTTCCAATCATGCTGGTTCCCTACTTCCAGTTTCACAAAAATTATACATTGGATTTGAGGTTAAAATACATTTACATTTACATTTGTGCTACCCAGAAAGCTTTAGGACTAGTAGAAAATAGATAAGTTAATTGTTTCTAAAACCCATAAAGGATTTACCATGATAATAATTCAGAGCAGTCTACTGTTCATCACCCATTGCACAGTGAGCAGCCATACAGAGGATTCTTCCCAAGCTACAGCAGACATAATTGGTCAGGAGATCTGTGACAGGAGTCTTTTACAACAGCAGGAGATAGACTGACAGGAAAAGAACTCAAGCTCTACCAATATTTAATCTGGATATTAAACACTCCATGCTTCCTAGAGCTTCTAATATTTTTTTCAAATGTTTTCTCTGTGCATGTATGCTTCCAGGGAAGTATTATGAAGTAATGCCATCAGTTTCTGATTCTTTAATTTACATTTTTATTATAAGTATATAAATGCATACAAAACACACAAAATTGGTCTGAAAGACCATATGGAGGACCATAGCAAGGATAAAGGGGATTAGAGATTATTGAATTTTTAGTTAGACCTATACAAGAGATTACCTTATTTAAACTGACTACCCCAAAATATCCCAAACAAATAGGGTTGCCACCTGTCTGTTTTTTACCTAGACAGTCCAGTTTTTGGCTTCTGTGTCTGGGTGTCATTTAAGGTTGCCAGGTACTCAGGTTTCGGAGACCTGGCAACCCTAAATGGCATCCAAACCAAAAACCCGATTACTGTGGGGCAAGGGAAGGTGCTGGTCATTAATCTGCACCAGCCCCTGCTCAGCTATGTTGCCTCCTACCTCCGGGCAGGCTCCTTGAGATGATCCAGTGAGTGATGGAGGCAGAGCAAGGTAGGGAGAGGAGCAAGTGATGGGAGCCGGGCCTTGGGAGGAAGAAGTGAAGCAGGGGTGAAGTCTCAGAGGAAGAGGTGGAGCAGGGACGGGCCTGGGGGAAGAGGCGGGATGGGATTGGCCTTGGGGACAAGAGTCAGGGAAGGGGGCAGAGTCTCAGGAGTCTGGTTACTGGGAATTAGAAAGGTGGCTACTCTACCAAACACTGAGTACAGTTCTGTTGGACTTTTGTTTAATGACCACCATTGGTAAGCAACTGATTTTTAGCATTGTATAATTGTAAATATATATATTTGGTGGTAACCGCCTCTTCCAGAATCCTAGCTGGGACCTTCCTTTCTGGTATACTTTTCGCCCATAAAGCTTTGGATTTCCGACCATCCTCGCAACAATCATCCATTCATAAAGGGGGGGCCTATAGCATCCTCTAGAGTCAACATTGTTCCATAAATCAAAAGTTATATTGGGAGAGGGAACTTGCACCCTCTTCAATCCTAAAACCTGACCAAGTGTTATATCTCTGTACTTTTTCTGATCTCCACGAGTCCTTTATTGGATTGGATATGTGATGATTAGATGATATGGTCCATTAATGAACTAACCTTTCACCTTTTAAATCCTGCTTAGGTCAAATGAAAGAGCTAGAGCAGTTTCATCCTCGACCTTAGTATGTTTGTCTACATAACAAAAAGAACCATCATTTCTGCCCCTCTGCAGAGATCCAATAGTGAAACAGCAGCAAAATGAGAGGAAAGTGGACTGATAAAACTGGGAGGGAAAACTTGCAGAGTACCTGCCCGCATTATGCTTGTATTTAGTCAGTTTTATGAGTCCCTTCTTCCATGAATACCAAATTCAACAAATACAGTATAAGAAAAGAATAGTATTAGAATCTGCTTTATGCTAAAATGCTTGAATAATATTTTATTGCTTAGTCAAATACTCAGTATTTTCCCTCGCTATTAGGTCTCTCATAGGAAACAATAATGTGTTCGTTGTTTCAAGTCACACAGCAGATTCAAGGGTTATGTGTCTATAATTTTAGGACACAAAGGCACAGAGCCAGAAAACAAACACAGGTGCTAACTGAGCTTAGATATTACATAGTCTAGTGTATTGAGAGCTTTCTGCAGTAAATCTCAAGGAGGGCATATGGGGCCAGAAATGGGCGAAGTTTACTCATTACTATTTGTGGAATATAATTCCCATTTCTCGGCAATCCATGTCTTTAATTGCATTTCCTTTATAAGATGAATGTAGGTATGTAGACCTGTAGGCCGAATTACAATGCAGCACCACTAATTTTCTAAGCCTAGGATTTTGGGTATTTAATTTTGCTTTTAAATCCATATTGTGGTGGGCACTTATTCACACAAACGTAAAGGAGATATGTCCCAATCAGTTTATAAGATATTATGAAGAAAATGCATAATAGAGCAACTAGATATATAAAAAGAATAATACAAAGAAACCTAATCTACTGCAAAGATATAATTCCATCCTTCTACAACACAAGTGCAGAGTTAAACTGGCTTATGAATAGCTCAAGAATCCATAGACAGACCTATATAGCCTTCGTCAAATTGAAAACCTTGAATTATTATTTATCGTTATTATTTAATTTTAAGAAAGACTATATCAAAAAAGTAACTATTAGCAAATACTAATTTTGAATGGAATATATGTGAAAAAGGATCAGGTTTCTAATTGTTCTCTCCCTCCCCCGCTACCCTTAGCCATTTTTCTTTTTCTATGTGCGGGGGGGAAGGGGGAAGGAGAAAATGAATATTGAACACAGGGAGTTAAATTCTGCCCTGGCTTACATCTTGTGCAACTCCATTGATTTCAAGTCAATAGGGATGCTTGGAATGTAAGTGCAGAATTTGGCCTGGGATGTGAAAGATAAATGAGAACTTCAAGAGCAAGAGATGCAGAACTAGTATTTTTACATAATTGACAAGATGTCTGTCAACTAGTTTGAAAAACTAAAAATATTAAATGTAAATAAAGAGTAAGGTTTGCTAACCGGAATGGCCTTAGAGTTTTGGAGATCATCCATAAAAATGTCCTTGGAGTGTCTCCCCTTCACCTACCTATTGTTGCTTCACCACCTGTGCAAGAACAAAAAGCTGGGACATACCTAAAGGAGCCAACCCAGCCAGATAGGAAAGACAGCTGTAACCTCAGTAAAGATTCATTCTCAGTGAAGTAGCTTTCATATTTTTTTATTTTATTTTTAAGAGTCAAATTCAGGATCTAAGTGCATTTTGCATGCACACAAGTACCTCTTATGACCTATTACAGAGTAGCAGCCGTGTTAGTCTGTATCCACAAAAAGAAAAGGAGTACTTGTGGCACCTTAGAGACTAACAAATTTATTTGAGCATAAGCTTTTGTGAGCTACAGTTCACTTCATCGAATGCATTCAGTGGAAAATACAGTGGGGAGATTTATATACACAGAGAATATGAAACAATGGATGTTACCATACACACTGTAATGAGAGTGATCAGGTAAGGTGAGCTATTACCAGCAGGAGAGCGGAGGCGGGAGGAACCTTTTGTAGTGATAATCAAGGTGGGCCATTTCCAGCAGTTGACAAGAATATCTGAGGAACGGGGGTGTTGAGGGGTGGAAATAAACATGGGGAAATAGTTTTATTTTGTGTAATGAGCCATCCACTCCCAGTCTTTATTCAGGCCTAAGTTAATTGTATCCAGTTTGCAAATTAAATTCCTATTCAGCAGTCTCTCACTGGAGTCGGTTTTTCAAGTTTTTTGTTGAAGAATTGCCACTTTTAGGTCTATAATCGAGTGACCAAAGAGATTGAAGTGTTCTCCGACTGGTTTTTGAATGTTATAATTCTTGACGTCTGATTTGTGTCCATTTATTCTTTTACGTAGGCCCAACAAAGAAAATAACAGAACACCACTACCCATCACCTTCAGCCCCCAACTAAAACCTCTCCAATGCACCATCAAGGATCTACAACCTATCCTGAAGGACGACCCATCACTCTCACAGATCTTGGGAGACAGGCCAGTCCTTGCTTACGGACAGCCCCCCAACCTGAAGCAAATACTCACAAACAACCACAAACCACACAACAGAACCACTAACCCAGGAACCTATCCTTGCAACAAAGCTCATTGCCAACTCTGTCCACATATCTATTCAGGGGACACCATCATAGGGCCTAATCACGTCAGTCACACATCAGCTCATTCACCTGCACATCTACCAATGTGATATATGTCATCATATGCCAGCAATGCCCCTCTGCCATGTACACTGGCCAAACTGGACAGTCTCTACATAAAAGAATAAATGGACACAAATCAGACCGCTGTGCCCCGTTAATTCTCCATCCTGGGCTCTCACACAATGCTTTGCTAGTGCCAAGCAAACCCTTCCAGATGCTATCACTCAGCACAACACCATGTGGAGCCCCAGACCCAGCTAAATTGCATGAGTGCTTCCTGACACTCATGAATCACACAGAAAAAGGCACCAGCAAATCTCCCAAGCCCCCAGCCTTGCACCCCCAGACTATAACGTCTTGCCTTGGTCAGACTTCTGACCAGTATAAGTTTATTACCCACTCTGCTCCCCCTCAACTAGCCTTTGTAAACCAAGATGAGATTTCCCAAGCACTTTAACGAAAAAACACAGTTTTAGGTAAAATATGAAACAGATTTATTAACTACAGAAAGGTAGATTTTAAGTGATTATAAGGGGTGGGCCTAAAAGGTCCAAGATAATTACCAAAGAAAATAAAAGGTGAGCACACAGTCTAAATATTAAACCCTATTAAACTAGGCAGTATTGGGATCAAGCAGTTTTTCTCACCCCACTGGATGTTGCAGGTAGGGTACAGTTCTTAATATACAGGCTTCCTGTTTAAGTCTGGGACCGGTCTTCTCAGTTCAAGTCTTGGTCTTCCCAGCATTCTTGTTGCTTCCAGCATAAGTAGGGGAAGAGAAAGGTAAAAGCATGGTGCCACTGTCCTCTATTTTATATTCTTACTCCATGTACCTGGAAAACACTAGCTCAGACATGTCCTGGTGGCTTTGTTGAATCACAGAGCTGAGCAATCCCCCATTGTGTGATGCCTGTGTAGCTCTCTTACAGCATTGTAAATTCCTTGTTTACAACTTCCCCGCTGATTAATGGTAATGTAACACCCTCCTGGGACTGGATCACTTTGTTGTCACTGGAGAACTGGCAATGGGCAACTCCCAAATTCAGAACACATTTCAGTAACAACCAAACAGCAGAATCTCAACTTCACAAACTCATAATGTACATATTTTGACAGAACAAAGGGTTTCAGCAGATTGTGACCTTTCATATGATATCTTACATGCCTCGTGTGAAATATATCATAATTATATAAGGTGAATATGGGGGTTCCAGGGTGCTGCTTTGAGATACAGAGTGCCACAATTGGACCTGCACATATGTGAATACTTCTGGGGAAATAAAACAGATCTGCTGCAGTGCCCTGGTGTTAGGTAGCCCAGACGTTACTAAAGTCTTTATGCTGCAGACAGATGCTGCCAAATGCAGTCCAGATAGCTGTCTTCTCGCAGGAGTTTGAGGATAGATAGGACCCCATTATAAACCTGAGCAGAAGACTTCTGCTGGAACAAAACTGGTCAATGGCTAAGACAGAGTGGCGTCAATAAAGTGGGCCATCGGGGTGCTGAGGCATTACCTGATTGGAGCACCTTTCATTCTAATCACTGACCAGGCCCCTTGAAAATAACTGTATATTATGAGAGAAAAAAACCCTAGGTTGACGCAATTGTACCTGGCTCTGCAACCAAATACATTTACGGTTTGCCACCAATCTGGAGCCACCCATGTGAATGCAGACTTTTTTTCTTAGGAGGGGGAAAACTTGGTAGACTAAGAGTCCATCTTGGACTCCACTCTTGGGGAGGGAGTGGACAATAGGGGCAACAGGGCCGTCTGCCCCTTTAAGGGCAAGAAGCAACCAGCCCTGTTCTGGACAGGAGCACAGCAGATAGCTGCTCTGAATCAGCTGGACAGCAGCAAGTTATTGGGGCCAATGATTCCCAGCTAGGAGAGTATAAAGGAGGGTCCATCCCCATGAGGGTGCCTGGCAGCAGAAGAAGGCAGTGAGCATGCTCTCCTATAGCTGCAGCAGAGGATGGCAAGCCTGATCTGGTGAGCAGTTGAAGGTCTGAAGACCCTACAAGTTAGGTGGGGAACTGGACTATTACTTTATGTTGTTTCATGTTTCCTTTCTTTTATGTAGACGAATAAGGCGTTAGGCTATAACATGTGAGTTAGACACCACCCCCCACACCACCTATCCCATCTGTTACAAAACATTTTGGTGAGGGAGATGTTTGAGGAGTCTTTGTTGGAGGGGATCATCACTGCTTACCTTTGGAATAGCTGGAGGCCAGCTTCCCTTAAAGAAACAATGGTTAGCCTTTTGCTCAAGAAACTGTCTTAGTGTTGATTAGCTTTTCTGATCTTCCTTTTTGAATATACTTATTTACAAGGTTGTGCTCATCCAATTACAGTGTACTTCACATGGGGCTAAATTTAAGATTGATCAGAAATTTAAGACAGTGAAGAATATGGCTGGCCCATTTGTTAGTGGTGCCTCTCACAGTGAGCGCTTGTGCACCTTGGTCTGGTTTAACTTCTGGTTTTTAATATGCTAATTTTAACTGATCTGTTAAATGGGGTTGTCATAAATAAAGGGAAGGATAACCATCTTTCTGTTTACAGTGCTATAAAATCCCTCCTGGCCAGAGGCAACATCATGTTACCTGTAAAGGGTTAAGAAGCTCAGCTAACCTGGCTGGCACCTGACCCAAAGGACCAATAAGGGAACAAGATACTTTCAAATCTTGCGGCAGGGGGCGGGGGGAAGGTTTTTGTTTGTGCTCTTTGTTTACTTGTTTGTTCTCTCTAGGGACTGAGAGAGGCCAGACAGAATCCATCTTCTTCAACCCACCCTAATCCAAGTCTCCAATATTGAAACCAGTATAGGTAAACCAGGCAAGGCGGATTAATTTATCTTTTATTTTATGTGAATTTTCCCTGTGTTAATAAGAGGGAGGTTTATTCCTGTTTTCTGTAACTTTAAGGTTTTGCCCAGAGGGGGATCCTCTGTGTTTTGAATCTGAATACCCTGTAAAGTATTTTCCATCCTGATTTTACAGAGGTGATTCTTTTACCTTTTCTTTACTTAAAATTATTCTTTTAAGAACCTGATTGATTTTTCATTGTTCTTAAGATCCAAGGGTTTGGGTCTGTGTTCACCTGTGCAAATTGGTAAGGATTCTTATCAAGCCTTCTGCAGGAAAGGGGGTGTAGGGCTTGGGGGGATATTTTGGGGAAAGACGTCTCCAAGTGGGCTCTTTCCCAGTTCTTTGTTTAAAACCCTTGGTGGTGGCAGCATACTGTTTAAGGCCAAGGCAAAGATTGTACCTTGGGGAAGTTTTTAACCTAAGCTGGTAAGAATAAGCTTAGGGGGTCTTTCATGCGGGTCCCCAGATCTGTACCCTAGAGTTCAGAGTGGGGAAAGAACCCTGACAGAGATGGTTCCCGATTATCTCAGAGACAGCTGCTCTCCTTGTGCAATAGCGGATGAGATGATGAGGTAACCAAACCAATAAATGTTTGAATAAATGTTTGGTAGTTTGAGGCAGGCATTTTCAGTGAGACGTCCTCAGTTTTTATGTCAGCTTCTCTGTTATCTGCCAGAGTCCAAATCTGTTGACCCTTTGGTCATACTGCAAGGCTTTTCATGAGGGGAAGGACTGTATGGATGGGAGTGAATGATGACAGAGTCTGAGTTTGGGGTGCGGGGGGGGGGTTGACTTTAAGCAAGAGCTGGGTAGGCAACAGTTCCCATCCAGCAACTATTTGAGAGTTTGAAAATATTACTCATCTCAGATCAGAACAAAAAAATCAAAATCTTGCAAATATCTGAACTGAAAAAGTCTTCATTTTAGGTCAACTGAAACATTTTTGTGTTGATTTTTGACCTTTCAGTCTAATTAGCTTATACTTTGAAACAAAGTCATCAAGCAACAAAAAAGAATGAGGAATTTTTTTCATTTTGAAGATTTCATTTTCTGAACTTGTTAAGTCAGGAAACTTGTTGAACTTGACCATGCTTCACAAACAGTTTCAATTTCACAAATTGGCATTTTTCAACAAAATGATTGCTGAAAAAATTGATTACCTCTACCTTACATCAATTTAAATAAATAAGCGTTCAAAAATAGCATTAATCTGGGGCCTGGCCAGTACAAGAGTGGGTTTATTACCAACACACATTATCAGCTGGAATTATTTATGGATGACTCTAATATCTGCAGAGTTAAAATACAATACTATTTAAATCTTTATATTCAGATCCATGTGTACATAAAACTGCAATCGAATTATACTTGATTAAACTGCGTTTAGCTTCTTCAATAAAAAAGTGAAAAGAAAATGAGAATACAAACAAGTTTTTCTCCTAAGTTTAGCCACAAATGTCTTCATAAATATGGTGTCTTTTGAACTGATATATCGTGATGTTAGAATAATTATGTCTGCAGAGATACACCAAAAATAAAATTTCAATGTACTTTGTATTGTCAGGGAAATATCCAAGATTCCCAATCATGTTCAGTCCTGCATTGATAGTTACTGCAATGGTCTTTCACTAATTTGGCTGGATTCACCTCTGTAACTCTTAATAATGACATTAGTATTTAGGCATTTGTATGTCTAAGCGCTTACATAAGTAATCATATATATACACGTTAGCTTAGTTTTATTTAATATTCTGCAATTGTAACAACTTTTTCTTCTGATTCAAAAAGTCTGAGTGCCTAGAAGGAAACCTGACTACTCTAATTTATTGTTTTGTCATAAATCTGTGTGTGCTGCGAGCCAAAATAAACTAACTGCATCTACACTTAGAGGTTAAAAAAATCTCATGTAAAACTTGTCTCTGCCTCTAAAATATAAAAACATCTATAAACATGTTACTGTGTGACGGGATAGTTCTAACCTATGTAGGAGACATTCAAAGGGCTCCATTCTCCCATTGCTGAAAAGGATTTATGTGACTTCATTGCCTATAGCATTAATAGGAATTACACCTAAAGTTCTTGCATGCCTATAGATCCCAATATGTTTATCTTAAAAATGACCAATCATAAAAAATAGGTGACTGGTAATGTGGTTTAATAAACTGGCCTTTTATCTCCAGGGACTTGAGTTCAAGAGTGAACTAGGCCATAAGAAAATTGGTTTCACTTTTAATTTAGAGCCTGATCCAAAGTCCATTAAAGTCAATGGGTTCTGAATCAGACTGTTATCACTGCACAGTGCATCCTTGTCTATCCTTTGTCTTCCTTTACAAATGCAAACAGATGCACATCACACCAAAAGGACTAAAGGTAAAAAATCCATTAGAATCTAGATATCTCACAGCCTATGCCGAGAGATTGTGCCACACACTCTCAGAGAAACTGTGAAATCACCTGATCAATATCCTATACAGCAAACAGGGAAAGATTAAGAATGAGCTCTCAAAACTGGATACTCTCATAAAAAACAAACCTTCCACACAAACTTCCTCATTGATAGATTTTACGAAAACTAGACAAGCCATTTACAACACAAACTTTGCTTCTCTACAAAGGAAAAAGGACACTAAACTATTTAAACTGCTACATGCCCCAAGGAGCCACAATAGTTGTTCCCTTAGCCCACCTAACAATATTGTTAAACTTTCCAGCTATACTCTTAGCCCCGCAGAAGAGTCTGTCCTATCTTGGGGCCTCTCCTTTTGTCCCTCCAGGCCCATGAACATGATATAGTTCTGTGGTGACCTAGAATCCTACTTTCAACATCTCCGACTCAAAGAATATTTCCAACACATCTCTGAACATACTAACGCACAGAATCCTTCCTACCAACACTACATGGTCATAAATATAAAAGGAAGGGTAAACACCTTTAAAATCCCTCCTGGCTAGAGGAAAAACCCTTTCACCTGTAAAGGGTTAAGAAGCTAAGATAACCTCGCTGGCACCTGTCCAAAATGACCAATGAGGAGACAAGCTACTTTCAAAAGCTGGAGGGGGGAGAAACAAAGGCTCTCTGTCTGTGTGATGCTTTTGCCAGGGATAAAACAGGAGTGGAGTCTTAGAACTTAGTAAGTAATCTAGCTAGATAAGTTTCAGAGTAGCAGCCGTGTTAGTCTGTATTTGCAAAAAGAAAAGGAGTACTTGTGGCACCTTGGAGACTAACAAATTTATTTGAGCATAAGCTTTCGTGAGCTACAGCTCACTTCATCGGATGCATCCGATGAAGTGAGCTGTAGCTCACGAAAGCTTATGCTCAAATAAATTTGTTAGTCTCTAAGGTGCCACAAGTACTCCTTTTCTTCTAGCTAGATATGCATTAGATTTTGATTTCTTTAAATGGCTGAGAAAATAAGCTGTACTGAATGGGATGTAAATTCCTGTTTTTGTGTCTTTGTAATTTAAGGTTTTGCCTAGAGGGATTCTCTATGTTTTGAATCTAATTACCCTGTAAAGTATTTACCATCCTGATTTTACAGAGTTGATTCTTTTTACTTTTTCTTCTATTAAAATTCTTCTTTTAAGAATCTGAATGCTTTTTCATTGTTCTTAAGATCCAAGGGTTTGGGTCTGTGTTCACCTACGCAAATTGGTGAGGATTTTTATCAAGCCTTCCCCAGGAAAGGGGGTGTAAAGTTTAGGGAGGATTTTGGGGGGAAAGACGTTTCCAAGCGGGTTCTTTTCCGGTTATATATCTGTTAGATGCTTGGTGGTGGCAGCAATAAAGTACAAGGGCAAAAGGTAAAATAGTTTGTACCTTGGGGAAGTTTTAATCTAAGCTGGTAAAAATAAGCTTAGGGGGTTTTCATGCAGATCCCCACATCTGTACCCTAGAGTTCAGAGTGGGGAAGGAAACTTGACATACAAAAAAGCATTCTGCGTGGACTCCTCCTGAAGGTTGAAACAACAGACTGGACTTCTACATCGATTGCTTCCATCGACGTGCACGGGCTGAAATTGTGGAAAAGCAGCATCACTTGCCCCATAACCTCAGCCGTGCTGAACACAACGCCATCAACAGCCTCAGGAACAACTCTGACATCATAATCAAAAAGGCTGACAAAGGAGGTGCTGTCGTCATCATGAATAAGTTGGAATATGAACAAGAGGCTGCTAGGCAGCTCTCTAACTCCACATTCTACAGGCCATTATCCTCTGATCCCACTGAGGATTATCAAAAGAAACTACACCATCTGCTCAAGAAACTCCCTGAAAAAGCACAAGAACAAATCCGCACAGACACACCCCTGGAATCCTGACCAGGGGTATTCTATCCGTTACCCAAGATCCATAAACCTGGGAATCCTGGATGCCCCATCATCTCCAGCATTGGCACCCTGACAGCAGGATTGTCTGGCTATGTAGACTCCCTCCTCAGGCCCTACGCTATCAGCACTCCCAGCTATCTTTGAGACACCACTGACTTCCTGAGGAAACTACAATCCATCAGTGATCTTCCAGAAAACACCATCCTGGCCACTATGGATGTAGAAGCCCTCTACACCAACATTCCACACAAAGATGGACTACAAGCCATCAGGAACAGTATCCCCGATAATGTCATGGCAAACCTGGCGGCTGAACTTTGTGACTTTGTCCTCACCCACAACTATTTCACATTTGGGGACAATATATACCTTCAAGTCAGCGGCACTGCTATGGGTATCCGCATGGCCCTACAGTATGCTAACATTTTTATGGCTGATTTAGAACAACACTTCTTTAGCTCTCGTCCCCTAACTCCCCTACTCTACTTGCACTACATTAATGACATCTTCATCATCTGGACCCATTTTAAAGAAGCCCTTGAGGAATTCCACCATGATTTCAACAATTTCCATCCCACCATCAACCTCAGCCTAGACCAATCCACACAAGCGGTCCATTTCCTGGACACTACTGTGCTAATAAGCGATGGTCACATAAACACCACCCTATACCAAAAGCCTACTGACCGCTATACTTACCTACATTCCTTCAGCTTCCATCCAGGACACACCACTTGATCCATTGTCTACAGCCAAGCTCTAAGATACAACCACATTTGCTCCAATCACTCCTACAGAGACAAACACCCACAAGATCTCTATCAAGCATTCTTAAAACTACAGTACCCACCTGTTGAAGTGAAAAAACAGATTGACAGAGCCAGAAGAGTACCCAGAAGTCACCTACTACAGGACAGGCCCAACAAAGAAAAGAACAGAACGCCACTAGCTGTCACCTTCAGCCCCCAACTAAAACCTCTCCGGTGCATTATCATAGATTTACAACCTATCCTGAAAAATGATCCCTCACTCTCACAGATCTTGGGAGACCAGTCCTCGCTTACAGACAGCCCTCCAACCTGAAGCAGATGCTCTCCAGCAACCACACACCACACAACAAAAACACTAACCCAGGAATCTATCCTTGCAACAAAGCCCAATGCCAATTCTGTCAACATATTTATTCAAGTGACACCATCATAGGACCTAATCACATTAGCCACACCATCAGGGGCTCATTCACCTGCACATCTACCGATGTGATATATGCCATCATGTGCCAGCAATGCCCCTCTGCCATGCACATTGGCCAAAGTGGACAGTCTCTATGCAAAAGAATAAACGGACACAAATCTGACATCAGGAATCATAACATTCAAAAACCGGTAGGAGAACACTTCAATCTCTGGCCACTCAGTAAAAGATTTAAGGGTGGCAATTTTGCAACAGAAAAGCTTCAAAAATAGACTCCAATGAGAAACTGCTGAGCTTGAATTAATATGCAAACTGGATACCATTAACTTGGGTTTGAATAGAGACTGGGAGTGGTTGGGTTATTACACATATTGAATCTATTTCCCTAAATTAAGTATCCTCATGCCTTCTTGACAACTGTCTAAATGGGCCATCTTGATTATCACTATCTCCTGCTGTTAATAGCTCATCTTACTGTATTAGCCTCTCAGAGTTTGTATGGTAACTTCCAACTTATCTGTATGTATGTATGTATACGTATATGACAAGTTTCAGAGTAGCAGCCGTGTTAGTCTGCAAAAAGAAAAGGAGTACTTGTGGCAGCTTAGAGACTAACAAATTTATTTGAGCCTAAGCTCATGAAAGCTTAGGCTCAAATAAATTTGTTAGTCTCTAAAGTGCCACAAGTACTCCTTTTCTTTATATGTGTAAATATATCTTCTTTATATATATATATGTTCCATTCTATTCATCCAATGAAGTGGGCTGTAGCCCACAAAAGCTTATGCTCTAATAAATGTGAGTCTCTAAGGTGCCACAAGTAGTTCTGTTCTTTTTGTCTATCTTTGGTAATTTTAAATTGCCTTTTGCCTTGGTCTCCTGCTTCTTCACATCACCAAAATGGGTGGGGAGGGAGGGGAGAGAGAGTCAGTTCAAGAAACACCTAGTGTTGGATTATCCAGAATGGTACAATCTAGGATTGCACTGAGAGCTAATTCATAGATTATAAAGCCAGAGGGGACCATTGTGATCATCCAGTCTGACCTCTAAAACACAGGCCACAGAACTTCCACGAAAATAATTTTGAGAGCGTGTCTTTTAGAAAAATAGCCTCTTCACCTTGGAGTCTCCCCCGCCTGCCAGGGAGCCACTCCTCCTCTCAGGCTCCCCAGCCACTGCAACTGTGGCCACCAGGGAGGACGCAGGCGGGGGCGCCACCACGGAGGAGATACAAGGGGCCGAGCTCAGCTGGGGCCCTGCACCTGCCGGCCGAGAGCAGCAGGAACCAGGCGCTGCTCTGGGGGAGCTGGGCGGCCTGGGCCTAGGGTGCCTATGCTCCCCGCCTGCCCCTGCTGCTGTGGAGGCTGCCGCCACCCTGGACTCAGGCTGCCCAACTCCTCCCGAGTGGCCCCCGGTTCCTGTTGCTCTCAGCCAGCAGGTGCGGGGCCCCAGCCAAGCCTGGCCCCTTGCGTCTCCTCCATGGCAGCGCTCCCCCCCCCATGTCCTCAGGTGGCCACAGCAGCAGGGGAGCATGAGAGGAGGAGTGGCCCCTGGGCAAGTGGGTGAGACTCTGAGGTGAAGAGGCTGCTGGCACTGTCACTGCTCGAGCGCTGGAGACTGACAGGTACCTGCCCCTAAGCAATAGTGTAAAAAAATTTGGGGGCAATATCTTTGGTGCCCCCAAATCTTGGCGCCGTAAGTGGCTGCCTAGTTAGCCTAGTGGTTACATCAGCCCTGCAAGGAGTTTAGTCACTATAAGGCATGTTTTCTAACTTTCATCATTCTCGTTTTCTAACTTTCATCATTCTCCTGGCTCTTCTTCTACTTCTCCAATGTATTGTGGACATCACAATTGGATACAGTAATCCAACAGATAAATTAACCTTTCTATTCCTAATCAAGATATCTGTTTATGCATCCAAGGATCACATTTGCCCTTTTGTCCACAATGTCACACAATAATTGTTCTGTTTACAGTTGCATTGTAAAACTAGTTAGCCAGTTTCTAATACATAAGGATGGTGTCCCGAGCCTCTGTTTGCCAGAAACTTGGAATAGGCAATAGGGGCTGGATCACTTGATGATTACTTGTTCTGTTCATTCCCTCTGAAGCACCAGTATTGGCCACTGTTGGAAGACAGGATACTGGGCTAGATGGACCATTGGTCTGTTCATATGTAATGTGTACCATGTTAATATTTTATTATTCTATTCAAGGCCATATTAATATTTTGTGGGCCACAGCCCCTAGACCGTGACCTTGCCCCCTGCACTCTGCCCAGAGGCTCTGTCTGAGCTGTCTCTTCCCCCCCCCCCCGAGACCCCACCCAACTCTACCCTGAGGCTCTGCACCCAAGGCTTCACCCCTGCTCAGCCTCTTCCCCCTGAGGCCCCACTCACCACTTGCACAGCAGGGGAGGGAGCAGAGAAAAACATGGGGAGCAAGGGAAGGAGGGGCAGAGAAGAGTGAGCCATGCACCGAGCCTCAGGGAGGAAGAAGCCAAGCAGGGGTTGGGCCTCAGGACATACTCTGGCAGAGCATGGGGAGGGGCCATGGTCCAGGCACCGGGGCCACTTTTGAGTTTGCACCTGGAGCCAATGGAAACCAGATACTGATTCTATTTTTGAAAATCAAAATGGCATATGGTACCAAGTCAAATACTTTATGCCAAGACTAAGTATATTACATAACTCCTTTACCAACCAAACTTGTAATCTCATAAAAAAATATCAAGTTAATTAACAGGATGTATTTTCCATAAACCCATATTGATTGGCATTCATTATATTACGCTCCTTTAATTCTTGATTTGAGTACATCAGCTGCTCCATTATCTTGCCCAGGATCAATATCAAAATGAGACTGTCACCAGGTTCCTTATTCACCATGGTGGAGGGCGGCTCATCTTGGGATTAGCATTGCTTGTTCTGACACCCCTTCTGGCTTTTCGCTTGTACTGCAGCCCCTCTCATTGTCTAGAAGTTGCAGTGCTTTGTCTCTGTAAATGGGGATGGCTCCCTCTTCATGGCTCGGCCCTCCAGCCAGGTCGTTCAGTGTTTTCCCCTTCCAGGGTGTCAAAGTCTCATCAGCCTGCCTGTCTGGGTATCATTCCCAGCAGCCTTCTAAGCCCTGGTCTACGCTAGGCGTTGAGGTCAAATTTAGCAGCGTTAAATCAACTTAACCCTGCACCCGTCCACATGATGTCCCCCCCCCTTTTTTTTTTTTTTTTACTTAAAGGACTCTTAAAATCGATTTCCTTACTCCACCCCTGACAAGGGGATTAGTACTGAAATCGGTTTTGCTGGCTCGAATTTGGGGTACTGTGAATGCAATTAGACGGTATTGGCCTCCAGGAGCTATCCCAGAGTGCTCCACTGTGACCGCTCTGGACAGCACTCTCAACTCAGATGCACTGACCAGGTAGACAGGAAAAGGCCCGCGAACTTTTCAATTTCAATTTCCTGTTTGGCCAGTGTGGCAAGCTGCAGGTGACCATGCAGAGCTCATCAGCAGAGGTGACCATGCAGAGCTCATCAGCAGAGGTGACCATGATGGAGTCCCAAAATCGCAAAAGAGCTCCAGCATGGCCCGAATGGGAGGTACGGGATCTGATCGCTGTATGGGGAGAGGAATCCATACTATCAGAACTACATTTCAGTTTTTGAAATGCCAAAACATTTGTGAAAATCTCCCAGGGCATGAAGGACAGAGGCCATAACAGGGACCCGAAGCAGTGCCGCATGAAACTTAAGGAGCTGAGGCAAGCCTACCAGAAAACCAGAGAGGCGAACGGCCGCTCTGGGTCAGAGCCCCAAACATACCACTTCTATGATGAGCTGCATGCCATTTTAGGGGGTTCAGCCACCACCACCCCAGCCATGTTGTTTGACTCCTTCAATGGAGATGGAGGCAACACTGAAGCAGGTTTTGGGGATGAGGAAGACGATGATGATGAGGTTGTAGATAGCTCACAGCAAACAAGCGGAGAAACTGGTTTTCCCGACAGCCAGGAACTGTTTCTCACCCTGGACCTGGAGCCAGTACCCCCCCGAACCCACCCAAGGCTGCCTCCCGGACCCACCAGGTGGAGAAGGGACCTCTGATGAGTGTACCTTTTAAAATACTATACAAGGTTTAAAAGTCAGCATGTTTAATGATTAATTTCCCCTGGCATTTGTGGCTCTCCTGGATATACTCCCAAAGCCTTTGCAAAAGCCTTATTCCATCCACCATTGTAGGACACTTTACCACTCCAGGCCAGTAGCAAGTACTCAGGAATCATTGTAGAACAAAGCATTGCAGTGTATGTTTGCTGGTGTTCAAACAACATCCGTTCTTTATTTCTCTGTGTTATCCTCAGGAGAGTGATATCATTCATGGTCACCTGGTTGAAATAGGATGCTTTTCTTAAGGGGACATTCAGAGGTGCCCATTCCTGCTGGGCTATTGCCTATGGCTGAACAGAAAATGTTCCCCGCTGTTAGCCACGCGGTGGGGGGAGGCAAAATGCGACCTTGTAACGAAAGGACATGTGCTATGTATGTAATGTTAACAGCAAGGTTTACCATGAAAGAGTGTACCCATTGTTCTATAAAATGTGTCTTTTTAAATACCACTGTCCCTTTTTTTTCCTCCACCAGCTGCATGTGTTTCAAGGATCTTCCCCTTCCCAGAGGCTTAGAAGGTGAAAAAAACGCACTCGCGATGAAACGTTCTCTGAGCTCATGCTGTCCTTCCACACTGACAGAGCACAGACAAATACATGGAGGCAGACAATGTCAGAGTGCAGGAAAGCAAAAAATGACCGGGAGGAGAGGTGGCGGGCTGAAGAGAGTAAGTGGCGGGCTGAAGAGAAGGCTGAAGCTGAAAGGTGGCAGCAGCATGATGAGAGGAGGCAGGATTCAATGCTGAGGCTGCTGGAGGATCAAACTAATATGCTCCAGCGTATGGTTGAGCTGCAGGAAAGGCAGCAGAAGCACAGACCGCTGCTACAGCCCCTGTGTAACCAACCGCCCTCCTCCCCAGGTTCCATAGCCTCCTCACCCAGACGCCCAAGAACGTGGGGGGGGCCTCCAGCCACCCAGCCACTCCACCCCAGAGGATTGCCCAAGTAACAGAAGGCTGGCATTCAATACGTTTTAAAGTGCTGTGTGGCCTTGTCCTTCCCTCCTCCACCACCCCTCCTGGGCTACCTTGGTAATTATCCCCCTATTTGTGTGATGAATTAATAAAGAATGCATGAATGTGAAGCAACAATGACTTTATTGCCTCTGCAAGCAGTGATCGAAGGGAGGTGGGGAGGGTGGTCATCTTACAGGGAAGTAGAGTGAACCAAGGGGTGGGGGTTTCATCAAGGAGAAACAAACAGAACTTTCACACTGTAGCCTGGCCAGTCATGAAACTGGTTTTCAAAGCTTCTCTGATGTGCACCGCACCCTCCTGTGCTCTTCTAACCGCCCTGGTGTCTGGCTGTGTGTAACCAGCAGCCAGGCGATTTGCCTCAACCTCAACCATTTGCCTAAACATCTCCCCCTTATTCTCACAGATATTGTGGAGTGCACAGCAAGCAGTAATAACAGTGGGAATATTGGTTTCGCTGAGGTCTAACCAAGTCAGTAAACTGCACCAGTGTGCTTTTAAACGTCCAAATGCACAATCTACTACCATTCTGCACTTGCTCAGCCTGTAGTTGAACAGCTCCTGACTACTCTCCAGGCTGCCTATGTATGGCTTCATGAGCCATGGCATGAAGGGGTAGGCTGGGTCCCCAAGGATAACGATAGGCATTTCAACATCCCCAATGGTTTTTTTTCTGGTCTGGGAAGAAAGTCCCTTTCTGCAGCTTTTGAAACAGACCAGAGTTCCTGAAGATGAGAGCGTCATGTACCTTTCCTGGATATCCCATGTTGATGTTGGTGAAATGTCCCTTGTGATCCACCAGTGCTTGCAGCACTATTGAAAAGTACCCCTTGCGGTTTATGTACTCGCTGGCTTGGTGCTCCGGTGCCAAGATAGGGATATGGGTTCTGTCTATGGCCCCACCCCAGTTAGGGAATCCCATTGCAGCAAAGCCATCTACTATGACCTGCACATTTCCCAGGGTCACTACCCTTGATATCAGCAGATCTTTGATTGCGTTGGCTACTTGCATCACAGCAGCCCCCACAGTAGATTTGCCCACTCCAAATTGATTCCTGACTGACCAGTAGCTGTCTGGCGTTGCAAGCTTCCACAGGGCTATCGCCACTCGCTTCTCAACTGTGAGGGCTTCTCTCATCTTGGTATTCTTGTGCCTCAGGGCAGGGGAAAGCAAGTCAAAGTTCCATGAAAGTGCCCTTTCGCATGCGAAAGTTTCACAGCCACTGGGAATCGTCCCAGACCTGAACACTATGCGGTCCCACCAGTCTGTGCTTGTTTTCCAGGCCCAAAATCGGCATTCCACCGCATGAGCCTGCCCCATTAGCACCATGATGCCCACATTGCCAGGGCATGTGCTTTAAGAGAAGTCTGTGTCCATGTCCTCATCACTCTTGTAACTGTGCTGATGTCGCCTACTCGCCCGGTTTCACTTTGCCAGGTTCTGATGCTGCATATACTGCTAGATAATCAGATGTTTCAGAGTAGCAGCCGTGTTAGTCTGTATTCGCAAAAAGAAAAGGAGTACCGGTGGCACCTTAGAGACTAACAAATTTATTAGAGCATGAGCTTTCGTGAAGTGAGCTGTAGCTCACGAAAGCTCATGCTCTAATAAATTTGTTAGTCTCTAAGGTGCCACCGGTACTCCTTTTCTTTTTGCTAGATAATGCGTATGGTGTTTAATGTGCTCCTAATTGCCAAAGTGATCTGAGTGGGCTCCATGCTTGCCATGGTATGGCGTCTCCACAGAAAAAAGGCGCGGAACGATTGTCTGCTGTTGCCCTGATGGAGGGAGGGGTGACTGACGATGTGGCTTACAGGGTTGGCTTATAGGGAATTAAAATCAACAAAGGGGGTGGCTTTGCAAGAAACTGAATGGCTGCCTCAAGGATAGAACTCAAAACCTCAAGGACAGAACTCAAAACTGGGTTTAGCAGGCTGTTGATTTCACAGAGGGAGGGAGGAGAAAATGAATACAAAACAAATCTGGTCTATTTCTTGTTTTGAGCCACTTCATCTATCTTTATACATCTTGCTGGCAGCAGACTGTGCAGTACGATCGCTAGCCATCGTCACTTCCTGGGTGCTCAGCAGAAGACGGTGCAGTATGATTGCTAGCCATCATCTTCTGCTGGCTGCAGATTAAAAGACAGTGCACTGCCGGTAGGACTCAGTTGCCATGAGACAAAACAGGAGAAATGACCTGGCTGAGTCACTCCCATGTTTGCCCAGGTGTCCGGTTAAAAGAGCACCCAGGACTATGTCGACGACGGCTACCAGTCATACTGCATTGTCTGCTGCCAAAAGGCAATAAACTGCTGCTGTGTAGCAATGCAGTACCATGTCTGCCAGCACCCAGGAGACATACGGTGATGGTTAGCTGAGCGGGCTCCATGCTTGCCGTGATATGGCGTCTGCACAGGTAACTCAAGAAAAAAGGTGCAAAACAATTGTCTTCCCTTGCTTTTATGGAGGGAGGGAACGGGGGGCCTGATGATATGAACCCAGAACCACCCGCGACAATGTTTTAGCCCCATCAGGCACTGGGATTTCTACCCAGAATTCAAATGGGCAGTGGAGACTGCGGGAACTGTGGGATAGCTACCCACAGTGAAAAGCTCCGGAAGTCGACAGTTGCCTCGGTACTGTGGACACAGTCCGCCGACTACATGCACTTAGAGCATTTGTGTGGGGACACACACACTCGACTGTATAAAAATGCTTTCTACAAAACCGACTTCTATAAATTCGACCTAATTTCGTAGTGTAGACATACCCTTTGTCAAAGCCCTGCCATTTCCCCAAGTGATAGGGGAACCCAGGCCTGCCCTTTACTGCATTTCCAGCTCAGAGACCATTTAATCAGCAGCCAAGGTCTGCTCGATCCCAAACCTTGATGCTATTTCTCTGAGCCTTCTCCTACTCCACCTCTATCAGGCTTCAGCTCCACCACCCTAGTAAACTCTTGAATCCCAGGGCTTGTCCTCTCCCCCTGGGTTTCCTCCTTTCCTTCTCTAATGATCAGAGGATGACTGCAGCCCCTTTCTGCTGCTAACTTCCTGCCTTTGTACTAGCCCTGCTGGTTCCTTTTCCACAGAGCTGGGCTCCATCATCAATCAGGGGTTGCTTAACAAACCTTATTCCCCTCAGGTGTGGCCAGCAGGCTAACTGACCCCTTCTCAGCCTCATTAATCCTTTCCAGGCTAGTGTGGGGTGAACACCTCATCACACAGCCCAGTAATTACCTATGTCATCCTATTTCCCCTTCTTAAATATTGGCACAACATTAGCTTGCTTCCAATCCTCTGGAACTTCCCCAGTGTTCCAAGAAAAATCCAAGAAAAAAAAATTATTGAAAAATCAATATTAACAGTCCAAGTTAATATTAACAGTGCAAGTTATCCGGACCTACTGACTTTAAAATATCTAACTATAGTAGCGGTTGTTTAAAATCCTCCTGAGATACAAGTGGAATGGAAAGAGTATCATCATATGATATGATGATATCATCTGTTCCCCCTACCCCTCCCAAAATACAGAACAGAATTTTTTATTGTATACTTCTGCCTTTTCTGGATTGACAATTCTACTATTTCCATTGAGTAATGGACCAATACTATTTTGGAGATTCTTTTTTGTTCCCAAAATATACTTTAAAAACTTCTTTTGTCCTTAAATCTGCTGGCCATAGATTTCTCCTTGTGTCCCTTTGTTTCCCTTATCAATGTTATACAGTTCCTAGTTTCTGATTTGTATTCATTACTGTCAGCTTCCCTTTTCTTCTGTTTTTATATATCATTCTTTAAAGCTGTCTTCATTTCCCCTCTAAATCAAGTTGTGTTTTTAACCAATATGGCCTAATTCCTCAATTGTGGCTTTGGGGGTATCTGGTAAGGTGTTCTTAAATGACTATCATTCACATTTTTCTGATTAAATATGGATTTCCCTCATGTTGAATGCAGCACTTCTTGAATCAGAAAGTTGTCATCTGCACTATTTAGAAATTCCAAGAATGCTTTAGTACTGGCAATATGAAACCTTGAGCTTATATTACTCAAATTGAAGTCTGTGTGAAGAAGCTCACATTGCTTCTGTCCATGTTATGTCTGAGAGAAATTATATCAATTTCACATTTTCATTAAACTTTCAATTTAATGCATCATGAAATCAAAAATAAAACTGGCAAATAACATTGATTGTGTTTGTATATTCTCATGCCAGGCCAAATCAAATGTTTTTGTAACATTTCATTTCACACAAACTATTCTTGGACATTTTGGCCCTTCTTGTTTGCTAGTAATTGTTTCCGTCTGTGAAAAAAATTCACTATGGATCTGATCCAAAGCTCACTGAAGTCAACGGGAACCTTTCAATTAACATCAGTAGGTTCTGCATCAGGCCCTATATTCACATTAGAAACAGTGGGTGAACTCCTGGCTTCATTGTAGTCAATGAGACCTTTGTCACTGACTTCAATGGGGCCAGGATTTCAATTTGTGAGCGTGAAGACATGCAGCACTGTATCTGTCAGATAGAGCTATTGCTGCTGCTAAACACAACAGTACTAGTGTTTCTAATATGCACACATGCACCAGTCTGCCTCTAATTGGATTATAGCATGATATACAGAAAATTGTTCACTCATTAATTCTAGTGTTTGCAGTACTCAAATATGTACAAGTATAATTGGTAGACAGGTATTCTCTTCAAAAATGGAGCAGTTATCTATGCCAACAAAGGGCTAAGCTATGCCAGCAAAGAGAAACTTCATTTACAGTGGGTAGGGAGAGTATATCTTGCAGCTGATGTTCGCTTCAGGTCTTCCCATGCTATATGTTTCAAATATGGCAAGGCAGGCCTGATGGTTCAAGTAGTGCCAAGGTGAAGACAAAAATCAGTTTGCATTTTTAGCTTTGCGAGAGCAAAGTGAAGTCAAAGGTCCAGATAAATGCAAATAAAGACTAACTGTATTTAGTCTTTGCTCTAAATGCTGTTTGGCCTTCCTAGTTGCAGAAAAGTGGCAGGATTGAGAAGCCTGTTTTGAATGAGAGAACAATATAATAAACTAATCCTTTCATGAAAGCATCAACAGATTTTAGGTCTACTCCACTCAACTACTAAATCTGGGGTTTTCAAAGGAGCCTAAAGGAGTAAAGGCGCAAAATTCCATTGAAATTCACTGGGATTTGGGGGCCTTCTTCCCTAAGGCTGGGATTTTCAAAGGAGCCTAATTTATTTACCTGTTGGGCCAATAAGAATTCATCCAGAATGAATACTTTTTCCCCATAATCCTTTTCATGTGTTATAACATCTGATAGTCAAATATAAGAGCAAGACAACAGAAACCAGAAAATCAAAGGAATTTCTATTTCTGGGGTCATTTGATTTGGTTTTTCCCACTGATTAGAAGGAAATGTCTCTACCAACATTGGTAAAATGTTGGCATATTTCTAGCTCCCCTGCGTGAATGTAGATGCTTTCAGAGGTCTTACTTACTTTTCTATAGGTTTCAGAGTAGTAGCCGTGTTAGTCTGTATTCGCAAAAAGAAAAGGAGTACTTGTGGCACCTTAGAGACTAACAAATTTATTAGAGCATAAGCTTTCGTGAGCTACAGCTCACTTCATCGGATGCATTGCATTCATCGGATGAAGTGAGCTGTAGCTCACGAAAGCTTATGCTCTAATAAATTTGTTAGTCTCTAAGGTGCCACAAGTACTCCTTTTCTTTTTACTTTTCTATAGCATCCATGAAAAAGGATCAGATTTTTAAGTTGTGAACTTCATTTGTCAAAAAAACTATCTTTATCTTTTACTTTCATTGCTAATAAACTACCCCGATGGATAGGAAATAAATTGGCTGTAAAAGGCTTAGATCTGCTTGGCACAATGCAGCCAAAAAGCTTAAATAAGATTAATGCACAGAGGGCCAAATTCATCCTTTGTGTAACTCTATTGACTTAATTTGGCCATTTGTTTAACATTGACAGTTCTTTTGTATCCTATCCTGTACAATATACCTTTATTTTATAGCCAATCTTTAATTCCAGTTGTATTCCATCATGCTTGATAGAATTAAATATCACAATTACAGGGAAGATAAGTAAAAATAATAAGAGAGAGAAACTAAGAGGTTTAAGTAAGGCGGAAAATATGTTTTCAATGGAGATTTGAAATAAGACAGGAAGTTGACAAAGTAAAGAAAAATAGAAAGTTTGTTCTGATAACTGGGGCTACAGAGAAAAAGTTCTGACACAGATAGTATAGTAAGAGTGGGTTGAAGGTCAAGGAAGAGGCCAGTGTTAACCAAGAAGAGGGAGCCAGAGAGGAGTCTGAATGGACTTTCTGCAGCAAGTCCATGGAGAGTTTTTTTTTAAAAAAGGACTGTACTTTTTAACTGGATTTTGAAAATCCATGTGCATCATTTGAGTTTTCCGAGAATATGGTTGATGTGGGTGCATGAGAAGGTAGCCAGTGGCATTTAGCACACGCTGGATCATGGGGACCTGGGTCCTCAGGTGGCCATAGAGAAAGGAATTTCCATTATTGAGTTAATAGAGCATAGATGAGAATTTTAGCAGTTGTGGTGCTGAGGCACTGTTGTTCCTAAGGTGTGGTGGTCAAATTTGCAAATGTGAGAGGGCTATGGACAGTGGCAATGTGTGGCACAATAGAATGTACGAGTTCTGGAAGAAAAAAAAAATCAAGTGTAGTATTCTTAAATATCATTTACTTCCTCTATCAGGCAGTTGTAACCTGCCTTTGTACGTAGAGGGACTCAAATGTCTTTAGTTGCTTATTAGTACAATTTGTATTACAATTTGTATTAGTACAAGTGGCACAGGCCGAGGGACGTACCGGTCCCCACTTCCAGCAGCTCCCATTGGCCTGGAGCAGTGAACTGCGGCCACTGGGAGCTGAGATCGGCCGAACCTGTGGACGTGGCAGGTAAACAAACTAGCCCGGCCCACCAGGGACTTTCCCTGCACAAGCGGCGGAACAAGTTTGGGAACCACTGGTTTACAGCTTCAAGAAAACTGAACCTGGGACATTAAGTGCTCTCAAGTCCTGGTTCTTTTAGGCTGAGCCAGACTTATATATTTATATGATTCTGGTACCAAGCAAGGGAATACCCTTCAGCATCTCCTTAGTGAGCTGGTATGACAGTAGAGGCACCATTGACATCTCCCAATTGGACCAAACTCAGAAAATTGGCCAAACTTATAGATAAGGATAAAATCTTACTAGATCTATCCTGCTGGGTTCAGAGTAGCAATGAGACAGTCTCTATAAATAGGGATAGGACATGTTTTTTCAGCCCTAACATAGGCCTGAAGGCTTGTTTCTTATTAAGCTCTTCATTCCTGACTTCTCTGTAACCACCTGGAAATAGTAATTCTTAAGACTCGAATGGTAAAGAGAGCCAAGTATTCTCCTGGTATAGCAGACAGCAGAGATGACTGTGGGTACCTCTGCTAAGCTTCACTTGAGAGGGCAAACCCCAAAGAGTTGGTTCTGGCCTTTGTTTTAGCCCTTCTGTATGCATTGAACAAAGTTCCAAAAGTGGTTACTATATTTCAGTGTTTCCAAGTGACCCACTAAGTGAAGTCAAAGGCTTTCTCAACACTGAACTGCTCACAGCTCTTGGGACTTGCCATCCCCAACAGACAAAACAACTTTATTTGATTTATGGCTGTGTATCATCCCTGAACAAACTCAGACTGGTCAGCAAAATATATTTATACCAATGTGATGTGGTGGGGGCACCCCATCCTCCTTGCATGCAAAGGGGGAATTCCCAGTCCATGAATAGGTTCACTGCACTGTTCTAGGTCCCAGAGTTATAAAGCCTAATGGCCAAAGCCAATAGGATCACCCTTATCCACAGGATGCTAAGGCCTATTGGCCACAGTCAACTGGGTTGCCCTTATCATCAGGGTGGTAAGGTTTAGTGGCCAGAGACAACTGGGTGGCCCTTATCCTCAAGGTAGTAAGGTCTAGTGGCCAGAGTCAATTGATTGGCCTTATCCACAGGGTGGTAAGGCCTACTGACCAAAGTCAAGGAAAACAGGCTGCCACTTAGGTGTGGCCAGGGTAGGGGGACCCAGTCCTTCCTGCTCCTACAAGTCCCAGCCCAGGACTCTGTCAGTGGCAAGGATCTCCACCACTGAGTCAGCAGCGATCTGACCACAATGAGCTGACTGGTCTCAACCCTGCAGCTGGTGTCCCCCTGGGCTACCTCCTACCATGTCTCTTGTAGTCATGGTCCAGGTATCTCCAGGGTCTCAATATTCATCGGCACGGATTGTTCCCAGTGGTCTTGGGTTCTCCTGGACGTCCACTGGTGTCTGGATCTCCACCTGGGTCTCAGCATTCCCAGCTTCTCAGCATTCCCAGGCGCCTCTGGCACTTCCTGGGCTGGAGCCTGCAGCAAGCATCCTTTCTCTTTAACTGGCATCCCAGACTGAGCTGGCATGCTCACTTTTAAACTACTGCTACACTTGTAGCATGCCCAGTAGGGTGTGGTGGGCGTGGCTTCCTCAATCCACAATGCAGAGTAACCCTTTCCAGTCTAGCGCAGTGGGTGCAGCCTGTCACAGCCAGGCAAAAACCTCCCTGCTCTTCTGGTCAATACTGTGAAGTGGAAAGAAGGTGGTCCTTGCCTGGTTTAAGCAATACCATGATAGACTGCTCTCTAAAAGCCTAGAAAAACCTCTCCAGTATCTTCCCTTTGGCAAAAGCCTCACAATACATTCCAAGAAGAGAGGGTCTCATTTAATTTATTATTTGTTAATATACTTATTTGGAAAAAGAAAAGGAGTACTTGTGGCAGCTTAGAGACTAACAAATTTATTAGAGCATAAGCTTTCGTGAGCTACAGCTCACTTCATCGGATGCATTTGGTGGAAAACCACATTTTTTCCACCAAATGCATCCAATGAAGTGAGCTGTAGCTCACGAAAGCTTATGCTCTAATAAATTTGTTAGTCTCTAAGGTGCCACAAGTACTCCTTTTCTTTTTGCGAATACAGACTAACACGGCTGCTACTCTGAAACCTATACTTATTTGGGGGAACCTTCAGTTCTCAAAGCCTTTTTCCCACTTAGCATGAATGTCATTTCCTGATCTCAGTTCCTAAGATAACTGAGCCCAAAGCTAATGATTATGCCGTTGGTATGAAAGGTAATTTAACTTCAGTTAGGACAAGAAAGTTGTGATGGGTTCAGTAGACAGAGACTGCTCAGAGGAGTAGAAGTCTCTATAATATTGTGTGAATACATTAGTCCAAAGTCTGACTTTAGTGAGAGTTTTGCTTGATTAATATGGGGAATTTGGCTCATTGTTCAGGGGCAGAACTTTACTCATAGGAATAGTTCCCTTGAAATCAAAGGGCTATTCATGTGAAAAAGTTATGCATATACATAAATGTTTGTAAGACCTTAATTTAGGGGAATCATTGTAACCCTATTCTGAAAAGTGATTCTTTAAAAATGATATTGTGGGGATCTGTGCTAATTGTCTCCCTGTGATTTCCAGATCAACTATATTCAGTTTACTAGTAAAATGCTGTTTGTTTTTTTTCAAATTGCCACTGATGCAAATTCATCTTGGAATCTAAGAGCAAAGTGTTTTATGAACCACCAGCAGCAAAGATACTGCAGCCAGAACTTAGTTACCAAGCATGCTGATTACATATGAACCAGAATGGAATCCAACTTGCCCAAAGATATAATTTCTGCAGGGCCAACAGGATTAAAAAATAGCAGAAATGAATTGAATTTCAATTTTCGTTCAATTGAAAATCATTGAAGTAAATTAATATTAATCTGATTTCAAATAGGGTGCAGATCAATTGAACAAGAAGATGCCAATTTTACAGCCTCACTTTTCAAAGTAGGACTACATTTTAAACTCCTTGTTTATGGTCCACATTAGTGGGGATGCCATTCTGAGTTTGTTTCTGCAGCTGCCCTGTCCATGGAGTTTCCTTTGATTTCCACAGGAGTTCTGTGTATAGAGTAGTTGTAGGATCCATCCCACAAAAATTATTAGAACATATTCTAGCCTTACCAAAAGCATTAGATTTATTTTTAATTGTTTTTTTAAAATTCTAGAAGAACTGAAAGCTTCCAAACCTAGTAAAAGCTTTAACTTAAAATAGCAAACCCAATAACCCAATGTATTTATTATAAAAAGTTTACTCTCCAGCTGAACTTGTGTATGCCAAATTCCTAGCAGAATCACACTTTTACAGCCAGATTATAAAATATAAACCTAGAAAATAGTGCTTCGTGATGGAATCATTACTAGACACTTAACTAAAGTTGTGCTACCAGTGCTCTAATAATAAAAGGTGAATATTATTGAAAAATAATACTACTGAACATTTTGAAGCACTCTTTGCAAGCATATAACTGAATCTGGCATATATGCTATATATGTAAAATTTGTTTTCTTTCTATTAGTGTGTTTGTACTGGTGAGGTGGTATAATAAGCAACACTCACAAATCTGAGGAACTATACCACATAGAAAAGTGTGTTTAAGATACTACAGTGTCTGCCAACTTTTGACAATTGAAAGTAAATGTGGAATTGGTGGCTGATACCTGCACAAAGAAAACTGTCAGCTTCCCAGTTTGTATATGGAAAAGCTTTAGTGCATAAACAAAGCAGTAAAATCATAATGTGGTTCTATAAATATAGTGCAGTGATAAGTCTATTGAGCTTATGAGTCAGCTTTTCACTTCGTTGGAATGATTAGGTGCAGATTGCTATCTGGCTAACCATTATTCCTCTAATACTTTTTTATCTCTCTGACTTGCCACCTTATTATTAAATTCAAATGACACAAATTAGGAAGAATTATGGTGTTTACCTGCTCTCTGGCTGCTCTAAACTGTGCTTGAAAATAAAAACAGCCTCTTAAAACTATACCTAACTTCAGGGAGAGCAAAGATGAAATATAATTTATCAAATCACAAAAGTGGAATATTACCGATCACTTAAACAGGCTAATAGAATTGAGGGGATTGTAGTTTACTTTAAACATACTCAACTTTCCAAAATTTATATCTGGGAATTGAAAAGATATTGTACATTCTAAAATTTAAACTGGGCTGCTAGAATAAAATATTAAAGTTCCAGATAAAGTATATTATTATTTTACCTTTGCATGGTAATGCAGCTACTCATTTCACTATATTGGAAGCAAAAGTATGCATCTGAATTCGCAATATTTCATAACTGACAAGTCAAATGCAAGTAAATTACATTACGCAGGATCATTTTCTCGTTATTCTCAGTAATTATATTGCTATTACTGTATCATCTGAGCAATTAACATATACATAACGACACAGGTTTAACATAAATCCAGGTAAGTAAATAAGTAAATTCAGTTAAATCTTCCACTCTTGATTAGGAATGTCAAGTTTCTAAAATAGTGTGTGATGTTAGGTACCATGAGCCCTATCCTGCTCCAACCGGATCAGTCCCACTGTGCTCTAATACTTAGGCACAACAGGGTGGGTGAAGGATGGAGTGAAAGCCTAAACTCTACATTCACTCCTAATCGGAGTCTGTAGGTCCAAATGTACTCCCAGTGAAGTCAACATCACCTCGTTCACACCTCTTGACAGCAAATTACCATAGAAATACACAAAAAGGACAGGAGGACTTGGGGCACCTGAGAGACTAACAACATTTATTTGAGCATAAGCTTTCGTGAGCTACATCCGATGCACCCGCTGAAGTGAGCTGTAGCTCAGGAAAGCTTGTGCTCAAATAAATGTTGTTAGTCTCTCAGGTGCCCCAAGTCCTCCTGTTCTTTTTGCGGATACAGACTAACGCGGCTGCTCCTCTGAAACCTGTCATAGAAATACATACCTTTAACTGCGGACATTACTGAATTAACCGTATGTGTATTCTATAACAGCCCCTGGTTACCACGTGGAAAGAAAAGCACTTTTGAAACTAGATCTTGGTATATAGGGTTTCATTTAAAACTAGACAAATGTACTCAGTCCGATACATAGCAATTTATCAGTCTGAGAAAGAAGGTCAAATAATTTATGACCAATAAAACCTTTTCTTTTGATTAGGTTTTCACTTTTTGGAATCCTAGCAAATAATCAGAAACATACAGTTGTGAAGTCAGACATTTGCAAATGGTGACTTTTTTTCAAGACAGGAGTCAGTGAGGTGGGGCATACTTGTGCTATCCTTTACCTAGAGGCTTATTTTTCTTATTCTTTCACAGAGGCATGAGTATATCGAGATGCACGTGTTCATTGTTCTGATCTCTCCGAGGGATTTTAGAGGCACTGATGAACATTGACCTTAGAAAATCTCCCGAACCGTCCCCTCCCCACACACACACACATCCCCAATCTGTGTTTATCAGCTATGGCGAGAGCCTTTCTTTACGTGCAGTGTCTGTGAAAAACTGAAATGTTTGTACCTTCCTCATTTCTCCAGATTCACTGTTCTCCCTTGTGAACCAGAGGTTGAAGCAGGTTTCAGAGGAGCAGCCGGATTAGTCTGCATCCGCAAAAGGGACAGGAGGACTTGGGGCCCCTTAGAGACTAACACAGTTATTTGAGCACAAGCTTTCGTGGGCTCCCGCTCACAGTCCACAAGCTAACCCATGGACGGACTAAAAACTGCCACCAGTCTGTCCACGTCAATCACATTGGCAAGTCTACACCTAGCCCGTAAGAAGAGACTCGTGGTTTTTATTTTTGAACCATCCTTCTTTGCACTCCCGGCCGCTGTCGTTTTTCTGCCACACGGTGTCCGATACAGCTCGGCTCGCAGCGAATTGCTGGACAGGAGAATGCCATGGACCACTACATTTCACTACACAGAGTACTCGGATCTAAGGGTGCGGAGGGAAACCCCCTTCCCCTTGTTATAATAACCGACTGGAGTAACATCTAAAACAGGTGACCAGAGAGGAAAAGGAAACATCCTTGTTAATAGTTCAGAAGGCGGATCCCGTACTCCTTATGCGAATTTCCCAATGGAGTTAATGAGAATTTTGACAGGATAGGGAGTAAGGGATCGGGCGCCTATCCCACACTCTTCTAAGGGTCTGGGATTTGATGGGCAGTAGCAGCCACACGGTGGCTCTTCTGTCTGCTTTAACTCTTTGTCACAGCTTTTATTGGTTCTCACGGTGGTCGGGGCCATATAAATAACGTTCTCCCTTCCTCCCCTGGCGCTGAAATACAGGACGGAACTGATTGTGCCGGCATCTGATCTAGGCAAAAAGAGCTATGGGATTATTTTTCCGCAATAAAGGATGCCATCGAATGCTTGGACTATGAAATTGCTCCTTGGTTAATACAAATGAGATGATTTCAAATATTGACTTTTCATTTCAGAGCGGGAAACTATTGGCGACGGATTGAAAAAATGACCTGGAGAACAGTAATACCTAGGCTGGCTACAGCCACTCTTGGTCACTTCTTCAACCTTCAAGAAATAGGATTTCCACTCTAAACCTAAACGGCAGTCAATGCTTGTAGATAGCTTAATCTCCCTGCTTTTGACAACCGATTGTAACTTTTTTCACAGCTAAATGGATTGTGGGGGGGGGGGGGGGTCAAAAGTTGGCAAGGTGGATTTGAAGATTAAGAGGAATACGTATAAATGAGCGGGTAAGGGATAATATATTAAATGTGAAGACAGGGTAGGTACATCTTATGTGTACACTATTCAGGGCATTTTAACAGGCAAGATCTTCAACTGGTGTAGATAGACAGCTCCACTGAAGTAAATGGAGCTGTACTGATTTTCACCAGCTCGGGCTGGCTATCAGTTTGAACATGTGTATATGCAACACACCACACCTACAGAGAGAGGGAGAAGGAAGAGAAAATATCTCACATCTTTACTTCAGCGCTAGAGCTTCTGGAAATGTCTTAGTAGCACAAAAACGGTGGGATTATAAGTGAGGAGTCCTTGTGGCACTTTAGAGACGAACAAATGTATCTGGGCATAAGCTTTCATAGTTTTTCATAGGTTTCAGAGTAGCAGCCGTGTTAGTCTGTATTCGCAAAAAGAACAGGAGGACTTGTGGCACCTTAGAGACTAACAAATTTATTTGAGCATAAGCTTTCGTGAGCTACAGCTCACTTCATCGGATGCATTTGGTGGAAAAAACAGAGGGGAGATTGATATACACACACAGAGAACATGAAACAATGGGTTTATCATACACACTTAGTTTTTCATAATGGATGATCCATTATGATCATGGATGATCATAACCCGCTCCGGCTATAGACCGGCTGATTAACCATAGCTGAAGTTTGCGCTCCTCCGCCCATTGGCCGACTTTTGAAAGCAAGTGCTTCCCAAGAGAGCCCCTCCAACACACCGTTTCACCAACGCAAGCGCATACTTTTCACAGAGCTACTTTTACTGCGGCAGCAAAAGAAATCCCCTGAGTACTGAAACAGAGCATGGGAATGAGGAGGGCTGTTCCCTCTCGAGCTGAGCGAAGGGATGGTGGCGCCCATCCCAGCTGTTACTTCATCTGACTCTTGGATCCAGCCTTAGCCGCAGCCGAGATCTGTGGTATACACCTCGGCCTGATGTTAACGTGGGAAAGAGTTAATGGTGTACTGGAGTTCCTACTTCCACATACCACAAAGGTAAGTCAAAACCAACCTGCCGAAGTACAAACAAGGCGAGCGAGTTCACCCTGACTGGCAGGCCGACTTGTTAGCAACACAATCAGACAGCTCGGGCTGGGGTGAGTGAGAAGTAGCAGATCAAGAAGCAAAGAAAATATGCAAACCGAAGAGCTCAGGTCGCGGCCAAAAGCAGGGCTTGTGGGTTTTCTCAACAGGGGAGAGAATTCTTTGTTTCATTGGGTAAAAGTAAACAAAACCTTGGCAAGGAACGAAATTTAAATACGCAGTCTTGGGATCAGGGCCATTTACACCCGTTTTCTTTTTATAGGCCTAAGGTCGACGCTGCTCTAGGTATTGAGTGCCATCGGTGCAGGGTAGCAACACATTACGCTTGATTATCTCCAGCCTAGTATATAACCTAGAGGAAACTAGCAGCATGCTCTTCAGGAGGCTTTGAAAACGACAACCAGCGCAAACGTAGAAGGGGGCCGACGACAGCGAGCGGTGCCTGTTGTCGACTTCAAATGGGCTGTTTAAAGCAACTGGCCACAGCACCTGACATCAAGTTACTCCGGTGACCCTAAATCGGAGTCAGTCTAATGCATCCGATGAAGTGAGCTGTAGCTCACGAAAGCTTATGCTCTGATAAATTTGTCAGTCTCTAAGGTGCCACAAGTCCTCCTAGTCTCCTTCCTGGGACATTTCCTCTGTGGCAAAGGGAGTGGGGAAGGCAGTATCTGCGGGATCAACAGGCAAGGAGAAAGGGGGAGTGTCCCCCTGTGTAACTCAACAAGTGTGTGTGGGGGGGGGGCGGGGGCAGATCATGAACAATTGCTGGGGATTGTGGAATTGACTGAAATAAACTCTCTCTGCCTAGTGAGAAGCCGCCGATTTGCGGGGGGCCGGACGTGGCGGCTCTTCGGAGTTGGGCAAGACTCAGGGGTGTGTTTCGACACCGACTTCGCTGGCGAGCGCTGCGCAGACTCCGCTTCTGGCCGGCGGGGCAGGCTCTGGTGTCTCCGCCCCCCTAACCTGCGGTGGGGTGAAAGGGAGGGGACTGCTCGTTAGCCCGTGGCTGGGGGTGGGAGCCGGCGCTCCCGCTGGCCCTCCCTCTCACTAGCCCCGCCGGGCCGCACGTCCCCCTGCACACAGACGCACCCAAACACACACTGTCCGTGCAACACAGAGCCAGCCCACATGCACGCCCAGGGAGCGCTTTACCTGCCGGCCTCTGGCTGCCGCTGCAGAGGGGCACAACGAGGGAGCGCCTGAGAGCGCGGCAAGCCGCCCGGCGGACTTGCTAACCGGCTCCGCTCCTGCCTGGCCGGGCATTTTCATCAGAAAGCCCCCGGCCCGCTCTTCCCTCCCCCGCCCGCCCCCAAGTTAGGCACTCCCTGGCCGGGCAAGCCCCGAGAGCCCCGAGCAGAGGAGGAGCCGGGCGGGGGGCGAGCGAGCCGGAGCGGAGCCGCCCGGGCGCCCGCATGAAACTTGGCGAAGTTGGGAGCCGCCGCCGAGCTCCGGGTTGGACCCTGATCCCGGGAGCCGGCGCTGAGCGGGGCCGCTGGTCGCAGCAGGAGGCGTCGCTGAGCGCGGCCCGGAGCGGGGCAGCAGCCCGCCCGCCAGCAGGCGAAGGGGAAGAAGCGAGCATGTCGGAGGAGAAAGCGGCTCGCCGCGGCTCGCCGGGGGCAGAGATCTGGCTGTGAGCGGCCCGGAGCCTCGCGCCAAAGCGGCCCGGGGAGGGCGGCGGACAGCTCCCGCGGCCCCCCCGCCACACGCCCCGCGTCCGGAGAGCTCGCCCCGGCCCGCGGGCTGCTCGCAGGCTCGCCATGGGCTGGACTCTGTGATCGTTGCTGGGATCGCGGCTCGCCTTGCACGGAGGGAAGCCGCCGTGTCTGCCCTGCAGCCCCCGGCCGCGGCCAAATGACAAGCCCCCGGGCAGAGCTGAGCTAGTGGAAGGGGCGCGGGGGGGCCTGTCTGCACTTCGCCGTTGCTCCCTTTGAGCCCCAGTCCCACCCGAGGGGCGTGTGGAGAGAGTTTCCCCGTCCTGCTGGAGAAGAGAAAGAAACTTCGCGGCGGAAAGCGGAGCCCGGGACAGTCCCCTGGCTGGGGGCCAGCTCTGGAGGGAGAGGGAAGCGGTGCACAGGGGAGCTGAGGTTTGGGACATCGCCTTTCGGGGTGCGGAGAGGAGCCCGAGGTTGGGGCCATCGGGAGCGCAGCAGCCCCCAGGTGCGGGACTTTTGCCGAGCGGGAGGAGCGGGCCGAAGTTGGGGCTGCAGTTCCCGGACTCGTTCTGCTGCGGAGCAAAGATTGATTTTCGGCGGGCGGCCAGCGGCCGGGGAGAGGTGACCGGGGCAGGCGGCCGGCAGCGCGGGGTGGGCTGCCGCTTGCAGCAGCTGCAGGGCTTGCCGGGGGCCAGCATGTCCAAGCCGGTGGACCATGTCAAGAGGCCCATGAACGCCTTCATGGTGTGGTCCCGGGCGCAGCGCCGGAAGATGGCCCAGGAGAACCCCAAGATGCACAACTCGGAGATCAGCAAGCGCCTGGGGGCCGAGTGGAAGCTGCTCAGCGAGGCGGAGAAGCGGCCCTTCATCGACGAGGCCAAGCGGCTGCGGGCCATGCACATGAAGGAGCATCCCGACTACAAGTACCGGCCCCGCCGGAAGCCCAAGACCCTGCTCAAGAAGGACAAGTTCGCCTTCCCGGTGCCCTACGGCCTGGCGGACCCCGATCACCCGCACGGGCTGAAGGCGGCCGGGCTGCACGGCGGGGCCGGCGGGGGCCTGGGGCCCGACTCCCTGCTGGCCAACCCGGAGAAAGCGGCCGCCGCCGCCGCCGCCGCCGCCGCCCGGGTCTTCTTCCCCCAGTCGGCGGCCGCCGCCGCCGCCGCCGCCGCCGCCAGCAGCCCCTACTCGCTGCTGGACCTGGGCTCCAAAATGGCAGAGCTCTCGTCGTCCTCCTCCGCCTCGGCGCTGCCCTACGCCTCCTCCTTGGCCTACCCCGGCGCCGCGGGAGCCGGCGCCTTCCACGGGGCCGCCGCCGCCGCCGCCGCAGCCGCCGCCGCCGCCGCCGGGGGGCACACTCACTCGCACCCGTCCCCGGGCAACCCGGGCTACATGATCCCCTGCAACTGCAGCGCCTGGCCCGGCCCGGGCCTCCAGCCGCCCCTCGCCTACATCCTGCTGCCCGGCATGGGCAAGCCCCAGCTGGACCCGTACCCGGCAGCCTACGCGGCGGCGCTATGACATCCCGGCCGTGCGGCCGGAGCCGAGCGGCGGACCCCCAGCCGCGGCTCCCGGGAGACGGGTGCAGAGGGCTGGGCGCCGGCAGCGGCGGACCCGCCGCCCGGGAAGGGGCAAGGGCGGGATGGGGACGAGCGTCCGTGTACACGGGAGCGCTTCAGCCCTGCGCTCCTGCCGCAACCGTCTGTCTGCTCCAGCAGCAGGTGGTGCCCGTCTGGCCCTCCTCGGACCTGTTGCGTGTTGCCCACAGACGCCCCTGAGAAGAAACTCCCTAGCCGGAGGGGGCTCGCCCGTCTGCCTCCCTTTTTCTAGAATTGGTGTGTGTTGCATGCAGCCTTTGCAGATACCTGAGCTGAAAGGGCTTGCTCTTCGCAGGCACTGGAAACTCTCACTGGTTTCTCCCTACCTGCATCTTCCTTTGCCTGCCTTGTCTCCCCCCCTCCCGCCCCCCCAAATCCGTGCTATTTGAACTTCTCCAAAACGTCCTCCCTCCAACACCACCACCGCCAAAAAAGGGGCAAATTGTTGACAGAACGGAGGGACAAATCTGGCGTTTGGATCTGAAATGTTTCCTCTGTTTTATATCAAGTCCTACGCGAATGGGAGCAGGAAACATAAAAAGAAATAGACTGTAAAGTGAAATACTGTCCGTCTGATCTCCCCAACCCCCGCCCCCGTCCCCTTAACGTATCCCACACGACTTCCTGAAGTCCTCTCCTATGGGACACTCATACAAATTTCATTCTGAATGTACAACCTGTGTCTCTTATTTTTCCCGATCCTT